>NC_092717.1:193781951-194089685 GCF_047496885.1 Scyliorhinus torazame
TAGGAGGCCGCCTGTGGTAAAATTGACAAGGGATCCTGCTGCTGGAGAGCACTTTTTACCCACTGTAATATTCAAATAGTCAAGCCAAAAGAAGGCTTTAAAATTCCACAATAGTTTTCCAGTGCGGAGACCAAGTGACAACTTTGGGTCAAATTAGTACTGGGTTATTCACTCATGTATGGCATTGAAACGTGGAAAATAGGAGCAGGGATAGGCCATTCAGCCCTTCGAGTCTGCTCCACTCATACCAGAACTGAACTCAATCCTGTCCAAGCACCTTAATTATTAGACCTGCTCAATTCAATTCACTCTTTGCAGACCTGGGGCGAAATTCTCCCCCAACGGCGCGATGTCCGCCGACTGGCGCCAAAGACAGTGCCAATCAGACGGGCATCGCGCCGGCCCAAAGGTGCGGAATGCTCCGCATCTTTGGCGGCCTAGCCCCAACATTGAGGGGCTAGGCCGACGCCGGAGGGATTTCTGCCCCGCCAGCTGGCGGAAATGGCGTTTGTTGCCCCGCCAGCTGGCGCGGAAATGCGGCGCATGCACGGGAGCGTCAGCGGCCGCTGACAGTTTCCCGCGCATGCGCACTGGGGAGAGTCACTTCTGCCTCCGCCATGGTGGAGGCCGTAGCGGAGGCGGAAGGGAAAGAGTGCCCCCACGGCACAGGCCCGCCCGCGGATCGGTGGGCCCCGATCGCGGGCCAGGCCACCGTGGGGGCACCCCCCGGGGTCAGATCGCCCCGCGCCCCCCCCCCAGGACCCCGGAGCCCGCCCACGCCGCCTGGTCCCGCCGGTAAATACCAGGTTTGATTTACGCCGGCGGGACAGGCAATTTCTGGGTGGGACTTCGGCCCATTCGGGCCGGAGAATCCAGCGGGGGGGTCCCGCCAACCGGCGTGGCCCGATTCCCGCCCCTGCCCAATCTCCGGTACCGGAGACTTCGGCGGGGGCGGGGGCGGGATTCACGGCGGCCTACGGCCATTCTCCGACCCGGCGGGGGGTCGGAGAATGACGCCCCAGGAGTGGAGCATTATGCCTGTGGAACCCCACAGTAGCTGGCATTAGTTAATCAAGAAGAAAATTGAAACTTGGAACCTGTTTACCAAGAGTTCATAACTGTTGGCTAAACTTTAGATTGTTACCGGTGTCTGTTTCTTTCACGGCTTAATTGAATATTTTCCTTTCTCTTGCAGTGAACCATCACTGATGGAGCAGGGAGAATTGCCTGAATAAACTCATCAACTATCTGCTTTATTGATTTTCTCTGCTGGATCCATTATTCTATGTGACATAGCTGCTGGATCCCTGAAACATGGCTCAATGATCCCAATTACACTCAACCAGGCATCATTTGAAATCTCTTTGCTGCATTCAAGCAACACATTTAATGAATCCATCTTTCAGGTAGGATTTTAACCTGCCTTATTGAGTAGATGTTGAACATTCCAGAGCATTTAAAAGAAGAATAGGAGAATTCTCCTCTGCCCAATATTTATATCTTAACAAACATCACTAAAACACAGATTATCCAAGCTTTTACCACATTACTGTTTGTAGGATCTTCCTATGGTCAAATTGGCTTCTTTTTAGAACATTACAAGGGTGACTATATTGAAAATCCTTAAGTCATTGCCAAGTGCTTTGGAAAATTCTGACGTTGAAAAAAGCACTCTTTTAATGTAAATCCTTTATTTTAATTATATGTTTGCACAACAGTTAATGTTCTGCTTGAGGAAATGTTTTTTTCTTTATACTGTCAACCCCATTTAATACTCTTAGTAAATGCTTCTTTGCACAATTTTTTACTAATTGCATAGATTTCCACTCAGGCACTGTAGCGATTTCATGGTTGTGTTGAAATTCACTGACTAACCACTAGGGGTCTCATTAGTATGTAAGTGAATATTAGAGTCAGGTGACCTCAGAATGACTAGGGAGCTGGGGAGAGAGGTTGTTTGTGCATGTTATGACTGTTATTTATCTGTTGTTTTGTATATATTTGACCCATAGTTAATGTTAATAAATTGTTTATAGCTTTAGCTACTGTAATATAAATCAGGCCATCCGACAAGATCATTACAGGCACATATTGAACTGAGAATCTAGGAGGAGCTGCAACCCTGACTGAGTGCATTGATTCTATGCTGATCGCTGGACTACAACGAGCTGCCTGTTATGTTATGTTCAGCAAAAGGCAGGTATTGAATAACTCTATTTTACACCTTCCTAACAGAGAGAGCAGCAGCGAGGGCCAGATAATGCTCAGATCTTATAATCGACCAGAATTCCTCCCCACTTAAAAAAGGTAATACACTAAAGTGTAAAATAGTACATGAACATAAGTCCCAGAAATACAATGTGGCTAAAGAAACAACAATACCTGAAATTTAACAGCATGTGTTGCCTACTTGTTTTCATTGTGATCACAACCAAAATATAAATGACCAATACTAAGAGTAATTTACATGTAAAAAATCAGTTATATCTTAACACCAGTATGTGTTCAACAAAAATATCATAATTTGATGCAAAATAATGAAAAGAACAACTTATTTCTTCTCCCTTCCTACATATTAATAATTGCTTATTGTCACAAGTAGGCTTCAATGAAGTTATTGTGAACAGCCCCCACTCACCACATTCCGGCGCCTGCTCGGGGAGCCCGGTACGGGAATTGAACCCCCGCTGCTGGCCTTGTTCTGTATTGAATAAAAATTGACTTTGGCTACCATCTTCACTTAATGGTTGGGAATGTGGAATTGATGGATTTGTGGTAATCAAAGACCCTGACTTATTGTATCCCACCAGTGCATTCGGTGATACCAGCAAACTTGCTGATTTTTTGTGACTTTCAGTTTAGACTACAGGAGGTTTATCATGTTTTCCCTTTTGTCATATTTTTACTTCCATGTAAATGACTTAAATGACACTGACGGAGTCTCTCTCCAATCTTCACAAGATATGTGAACGCACCTAGTCTCGTCACAACAGCTCCAATCACATACACCTCCTCATCACCTCAGTGCTTTTTATACCATGATCTGGTGGCCAGCACTGAGCTCTCTAAGGTTCTTGAGCATGACAGTTCTGTCTTGTGTATCATGACTCACCTTCACTTTGTTTTGCTTACTTCTTACTTTGCTATTGACAACAACCTTAAGCAAACTAAACCTTGCCATGTGTTTAAACTCTAACTCATAATGCAGGAAACCTGTTGTGGTTATTCTGTAAGACAATTGCAGTATTGAAGAAGTCATATTCGCCTCAAAATATTAGGCAGGATTCTCCCATTTTGAGAGTAAGGGCTGGAATCTCCATTTGGCAGACTATGGACGTGCTTCTCTGGCCTCTTTCCCCCACCGCTCACGCAAAACGAGGCCGGAGAATAGCGGGAGAGTCCAAAAATGAGGACGGCGCCAGGTGCCAAACATTTGCAATGCAACTGGGTCACTTCCATAGGCGAAATCGGGATCCCACTGTAGCATAACGAGAAACCAATTATCACCACTTAAGACGCCTATTTTTTCTATGTTTTTAATTCTGTTTGATAGGGTCACACTCCTCCATTGTCTCCAGTAGGTCTTTGTGCCAGTTTTCTAATTATCTACCCTGCTGACTCACTGTGTACAATGTGCACGTGGAGAAATCTCAGACTTCCTAAAAATCAACTTTAGCAGTTCCAAAAATGTGAAAGAGTGTTCTTCAGTCCTTCATTTCCCAAATGAATTGTAAAAAGTAATTCCTTTCTGTATTGCACTGAGTAATATTAACACATGCTCGACTGCAGGCAACCATTAATGAACAACTTTATTTACACTTCTTCAACAGAGAAGACAGAAGAGAGGGCAATATAACAAAATGCTCGGCAATTACAATATATTACATATCTGACATTTTAAAAAAGTTTTCAGAGAGTTTACTGATCTGCAGACAACCTCTTTCTCCCCAATCTGTAGTGGTAACATGCACCTTTTCCATTATGGCTTCAGACCACCGAGAGGGCTGAAATTGGCTTTCTGAGTTGTAGATTCTGCCTGCTGTCCCGAATCAGAGGTCCTACCCGGAAGTTGCGGGAGCTTCTAGTTGGTTACTTTGTCCAAAATCTCTTCCGGAGTCATACCACTGGCAAGTAGACCATAAGGAAATTCGTAAGGAATAGGGCTGTTTAGCACAGGGCTAAATTGCTGGCTTTGCAAGCAGACCAAGGCAGGCCAGCAGCACGGTTCGATTCCCGTAACAGCCTCCCCGAACAGGCGCCAGAATGTGGCGACTAGGGGCTTTTCACAGTAACTTCATTTGAAGCCTACTTGTGACAATAAGCGATTTTAATTTCATTTCAATCCTTGAACCTGCTCTGCCATTAAATATGATCAGGGCTGATCTCACCTCGGCCTCAACTCCACTTTCCTGCTCATCCTCCATAACCCGTCAATCCACTACTCATTAAAAATCTGTCTATCTGCTCCTTAAATTTACTCAATGTCCCAGCATTCAATGCACTCTGGGATAGCGAATTCCACATATACACAACCCTGTGAGAGAAGTAATTTCTCTTCATCTCTGTTTTAAACCTGTTACTCTTTCACCTAAAACTACGGGCCAGGATTCTCCGAGCCTCCAGGCCCAAATCGCGTTCGGCAGGGGGCGGAGAATGGGGCGCTAGACCCGCAATCGTACCAGACAGTAGCCGCCAGTCGCGCAAGTGCGGTTGACGCGGGACAGTCGGGGGCCATTGAAAGAGGCCTCCGCAGCGATTCTCCACCGGCAGCTAGCTGAGTTCCTGCCAGCATGATTCTCACATGGTTCCACCCGGCGGGGACTCGGACTGGCGGCTGCCGCAGCCACCCTGGTGGGGGGATCCGTCACCGGCGGGGGGGTGGGGGGGGGTCCTCCAGGTTGGCCAGAGTTCCGATCGGGGGCCACCGATGATCTGAGGGGGCCTATACTGTTGGGAACGGCTTGCTGTGTGGGTCCGCCATGTTGCGCGGGGCCGCCGTCGAAGGCGGCCGCCATGCGCATGCGTGGACCGGCGGCCGGAAGTGCAGGACCCCGTATCGGCAGCAGGAGCTGCGCAGGGTACTCTGGTGCCCTGCTGGCCCACTTCAGGTAAGTGAATCACTGGGCCAAGGGGCCTGTTGACGCCGGCATGAAACACTCCGGTATTTACGCCGGCGTCAACACCTCGCCGCCGTTTTGGAGAATCCCGCCCTGCCGTCTCATTCTAGAATGCTCCACAAGAAGAAACATCTGCTCTACATCTATTTTGTCACCACCTTTTTTCCTCTTATATGCCTCAATTAGATCTCCTCTCATTCTTCTAAACTCAAGTGACGTTAGGCCTAAACTGCTCAATCTCTATTCAAAAGACAAACCCCTCGGGGGGATTCTCTATTTCTGGGGCTAAGTGTTGATGCTGACGCAGAATTCGTGGACTTCCATGACAGCAGAACTGGCACCGATCCAGTAAATGTGCAGCAGCTAACACTGGCGCCACATGGAACACAATCGATTCCAATGAAAATCGTTGCAGGATTCGCCGGGTTCTTGATTGACACTCGGGAGGCTGACAAGCTTCAGCCACATTAACACATTACAATCCCCACACATGCTCATCCCAGCCAACAGGATTGCGCTGGGGCGCGCCCATTCAGCTGATGGGCGAGAGGGTACTAGGGGGTGGCCTGGGGGGACATCGATATGACCCGTGGCCCTAAGTTCACAATGGTCTGTTAGTGGCGGGTGCAGTTACATGGCTGCCTTGCCGGCTGCGGCAATGGTGCTCCATGCCCGTCCACCCCGACCCCACAGCCCACCTCCTGGCCACCCCCGCTACTCTCAACCAGCCCTTGCAGAAGCCCCCAGTCAGCGGTATAATTGTCACAAACTATGGCGATGTTGGACATGTTCCATAGCCCCTCTCTCTCCCTCTGCAGCCATGACGCCAATTTCACGATTTTCAAAAGCACAAGTGAACCTCGCCGTCGGAAACTCGGGCCGTCTGAGGCGGAGCATCCCGGAGAATACCGGGTCAGGCCCGCTAATGACATGCAAACGGTGTTTACTGTACGTGCGTTCCGGACCGCATTGACACCACTGTTGAGATGACAGAGAATTATGATTTGGCATTAAATCGGCACCAGTCGTGATTTTAGCATCGTAACTTATTCCCTGCCCAATCGTGTTTCGTGATTTTGGTGTCAGCCAGTGGAGAATCTCGCCTTTCATCTATGGAATCAATCTGGTGCACCTCCTCTCAACTGCCTCGAATGAAATTCTAGTTTCCTGACCCATCCATTTGGTTTTAAACAGTTTAGTAACGTAAGAGGTGCAAGCTCCCATTTACCCTTACTGTCAGTTCTTGACATTAAGATTTTTATAAAAGACAAATTTACACAGACACTGGGCTTTCAGCTCAATCATAAACGTGTAACAAAAAAGCAGTCCGAAATCCCGAATACAAGGGACGCGATTCTCCGATTCCGCGCCAGTTTTCCCGCGACGCCGGTCCGACGCCCTCCCGCGATTCACCCAAGCAGTGAGATCGGCCCCGTCGAGTTCCGCGCTGCGCAGGCCGGAGAATCGCCCAAGACACCCAAAATGGCGATTCTCCGCTACCCTCGCTATTCTCCGGCCCGGATGGGCCTAAGTCCTTACGGCGTGACCCCAGTTCACGCTGTCCATTCGCACCTGGTAAATAAAGTCGGCAGCCAGTCGTGCTGGCTGACGCTGAGCACTGAGGAGGTGAGCAGACTGTCCCGGAGTTCCTGCAGACCGGGTCGGCTCCCCGAGAACGCTGCGGCCAACGGGGGACGGGAGGGGGGGGAGGGAGTGGAGGTGGGAGGGGGGTGAGGGAGGGAGTGGCGGTGGGAAGGTGGTGAGGGAGGGAGTGGAGGTAGGGGGGAGGTGGGGGGGAGGGAGGGAGAGAGGGAGTGGAGGGGGGTGAGGGAGAGAGTGGAGGTGGGAGGGGGTGAGGGAGGGAGTGGAGGTGGGAGGGGTTGAGGGAGGGAGTGGAGTTGGGAGGGGGTGAGGGAGGGAGTGGAGGTGGGAGGGGAAGGGAGGGAGGGAGTGGAGGAGGGGGGTGAGGGAGGGAGTGGAGGGGGAGGGAGGGAGTGGAGGTGGGAGGGGGGAGGGAGGGAGTGGAGGGGGTCGTCCATCCGCGGATGCCACATGTCAGCTGCCCTGCCATGGCAGGACGGTG
This sequence comes from Scyliorhinus torazame, assembly GCF_047496885.1. NCBI lineage: Eukaryota > Metazoa > Chordata > Chondrichthyes > Carcharhiniformes > Scyliorhinidae > Scyliorhinus > Scyliorhinus torazame. The sequence goes on from NC_092717.1 coordinate 193,789,152, forward strand.
ACGAGGACACACCCGCAGGTTCTCATGTGGCTGATGGGCACAGGCGACTGGCACACCGGTGAGGAGGGTGGTGTGAATTGACCGTTGGACGCAGACAGTGACCAGGGGTTAGGCTGGCTGCGTGTCTGCAGCGCGACCAGGCCACCGGGACACACAGGTGTCCCATGCAGCCCGGCTGCCGAGGTGTGGAAGAACCTCCGTGTAACATGTTGTTTCTCTGCCCCCCACCACCCTTCTGCAGGTCACCATGTATGCCAACCAGACAGCGATGTTCACTGCCGTGGTTGGAGCCGCTGCTCTGGAGTTTGCCATCCGGCAGCGTAGACTGTGACGGCTCACAGTGGCTGCAGATGCAGCGGCTGCTGCAGAGGGGATGGCCGCGGAGTGGCCTGTCGTCACCTCGCAGACCGCAGGCGCTCAGGGCCAGAATGTCCAGGGGGATGTCGAGGGGAACATCGACCCCCAGATGGAGAGGAATGCACAGGATGCGGGCACTGATATCGAAGTGAATGGGGGAGGAGGAGGAGGAGGAGCCACTGATGGTGGTGCCAGGGCGCCGCGGCCAGCAAGGCCGAGGGTGTACCGTGACCGAATGTCATTCGAGGCCCGACCGGACATTACATGCAGGAGGAGACTACGGTTCAGCAGGGAGACGGTCGCACATATATGCCACCTCGTGGCGCACCTCACACCACGTGGAACGGGAGGAGGACACGCTATACCGGTCTCCGTCAAGGTGACGGTGGCCCTAAACGTTTGCGCTATACCGGTTCCTTCCAAGTGCCGAGCGGGGACCTATCTGGGATCTCACAGGCATCGGTCCACAGGTGCATCCGGGCCATGACCGACGCCTTGTACGCCATCACGGACAGGTACATTCAATTCCCCGAGGACCGAGCACAGCAGGAAGCTCGGGCACGTGGATTCGCCAAGGTGGCCGGGATACCGATGGTCCAGGGTGTCGCCGATGGTGTGCACGTCCCCATGTGCCCACCTGCAGACAACAGGGAAGTGTTCATGAACAGAAAGGGCGCATAGTCCATGAACAATCAGGTGGTCTGCGACCCCCACATGAGGATCATGCACGTGTGTGCAAAGTACCCCGGCAGTGTGCATGACGCTTACATTCTGGCACAGTCGTTCATCCCCGCAATGTTCGAGGGACGCCACCCCCGGCTGAGGGGCTGGTTGCTGGGCGACAGGGGCTATCCGTTGAGGTCATGGCTGCTGACGCCAATACGGAGGCCTCAGACCAATGCGGAGAGCCTATACAATGAGGCCCACGCAGCAACCAGGGGTGTGGTGGAGCGGTGCTTCGGCCTGCTGAAGACGCGATTCAGATGCCTGGACCGCTCCGGAGGGGCCCTGCAGTACCGGCCCGACAGGGTCGGTCGCATAGTTGTGGTCTGCTGTGCGCTGCACAACATAGCCATGCAGAGGGGAGATGCCCTGGTGGAGGAGTCAGAGGGCGAACTCGATGGCACTCAGCTAACGCAAACGAAGAGGAGGAGGATGATGATGAGGAGGAGGATGGTGCGCATCAGGGTGGGGGGAGGGGCGCAGGACACAGACACGGCCCGGGTGCTGGTTATGTCCAAGAGGCTGCACGACGGCACCGCCGGGGACAGCGGGCACGCGACGCGTTGGTGGCCGCACGGTTCACGCACCGTGGGGGAGGGATTCGCTGAACACTGCCACTTGCACCACCAATCATGCACACGGGCACCACACAGCACCCACCAACCCCCCCCCCCCCCCGCCCGCACCCCCTCACCGCGTACAGGGCACCAATTCCACATCACCTTACCACTGCGGCACTACGGGATTGCACAATATTGATGATTGTGTAAGCGTGTGTGATCAGTGCCATGTTGAATGATGACAGCCCGCTCTGCAATGAGCTGTGAGCTCGCCAGCCAAGGTCTGACTCATGGCTAGAGCTGAACCATCCACCCCGGTGGTCACAGCGTTCGTCACGGATTCTTCATCAAGTGCCCGTGTGGGGTAGCTGGCAACGGAGTGCCGAGGACTACGGTGTCCGATTTTGGGAGGCGGGGGGGAAAGGGACAGCACATCCGGCACTGACGTTGAACCGCTCGTAAACCCCAGAGCCACTCGGTCACCCTGACAAGCGCCCTGGCACTGGGCATAGCACAGTCTTACAAGTGAAGTGCAACAGTGAGTATAATTGTGAAATTCACAGACAGATGCCCTACCCCCTAAAACTAAACTGTGCACTGCACCCGTGCCAACTTACTATGTTTCTAACGTCTTTGCCTTATGGGCCCTACCACTACGTCTAGGTGTCTCCCCAGATGGTACAGCAGGAGTGGAGGCGGACTGCTGAGAATCACGCCCTGCGACATGGCTCCCCGTCGGCACACATTTCCTGGGGCGGCCCGGCGTCGATGGGCCAGGCTGCTCGGCGGGCGTGCTGGATGGCGTGGTGCCACCCTGACCTGCCCGCTCCCCACCAGATGCGCCAGGGGCGGAACGGGGGGAGGCCGAGTGTTCAGGGACGTCCCTTGCTGGAGGTACCGGGACGGGTCCCAGAACCTCATCCTCCCTCGGGGAGCCCGGTGGCCCTCGGGCCTCACTGGGACAGAGGTGCGATCGGAGACATGCCCCGTCGCACCATCAACACCGGGCGCTGCCAGTCCTGGAGGCCTGCAGCGGTATCGATCATGGTCCGAATGTTCGCAGAGACAGATCCCAGGGAGTGCGACATTCCTGCCAGGGACTGTGCTACCTCAACCTGTGAGTGCGCTCGCCATCCATCACGTGCGCCAGGCGGTCGATGCTCTTCCACGACTGACTGCTGAGACTGTGCCATGGCCTGCTGGGACCGGGCCATGGCATGGTGAGACTCGGCCAGGGCCCGGAGCACGGCAGCAGTGTTGTGTTGGCTCTGGCGCACGGGCAGCCCTCTCCTGGGCCATGGATGATGCGTGCACATGAAGCCCAATGCCTTGCAGACCCTGATCAATGGCCGAAATCGTTTCACCCATTGCCTCCACCGCGGACACCGCCCGTGCGGTGTCGGCCTGGGTGGCTGCGATGAGCGGCACCACTCCCTGCTCCTAGACACGGATGGACTCCTCCAACTGCGTCTGCAGGTGCTGAAAGATGGCCCTCATCCCATTATTCAGTCTCTGGGTGTCCACATGCATTGGGTGTCCGGGTGAGTCAAGTACATCCAGGAACCCGAGAACCGTCTGGGCGGCAGCTGTTTACTGGGCCTGGGCTGCCCTCCGACCATCCAGCCCCTCGGCTGCTCCAAACTCTACCTGCTGTACCGGCTCGGCTGTGGGGTGCGCACCAGACTGTGACCCGGGAGCCTCATCACTTATTTGCCCAACCAAGGTGAGTGTCTCTGCGATGGTGGATGGTGTGGGAGACAGCAGTGCCGCTAGTTCTAGGTCATCATCCGTAAAGAAGTCTGGTGTGTCCTGGTCCCCCTCATGGCCCGGCGCCGGGCGCATGCGGCCCATGTCATGTTCCGCTCCAGGTGATTCCGTGGACTGTGTGGCCGTCCTCTGTGCGTCACTGTCCACTGCCCCCGTCCTGTCCCCGTCACTGTCGTGGCTCATGGCCCTACCTACGGGCAAGGCACGGGCATCACTTTCGTCACTGTCCATCCTGTGCCCCTCAGTATTGTCTCTGTCCGTCCTCTGTGCGTCCCCCTCCAGCGTCCCGGACTGAGAGGATAGCCTGCCTGTCCGACCTCCTGCCACCCTCTGGCGTGCGTCCCTGGGTGCGGTTGAGGTTGCAGATGGTCGGCTGTGTCTTGGCCGAGACGACCCTGGACGTTCGGCGGCTGGCCCTGGGGAACACAACGATACGGGGTTCATTAGACATGCTGGTCCGGGTATATGGTGGTGATGGGGGCAGTGTGTGAGGGGGGAGGTGATCGGGGGTGCAGTGGGCAGAGTGTGAGGGGGGAAGGCATCGGGGGTGCAGTGGCCAGAGTGTGAGGGGGGCGATGACGGGCTGAGGGGGGGGGGAGGACATGCAGGGTTCTCTCACTTGCTTCTGCGCCTCCGACCTGGCATGCCGCGACCTCCCGGGTGGCGGATCCCCCAGCGAGGTCCAGGGCCCTCTGCTCGGAAACGTTTAGCGGGTGCAGCACAGGCGAACCCCCTCCGGTTCTCATACGCTCACGGTGGTTGTGCGCTCTCTTGTCCTGTGGTGGGGGGAGGGGTTGGATAAAGCATCACAATTAGGTGGGTATCATCAGGGCGTGCAGATATAGGCTATATTAATGCTGGGTGGGGGACAGTTGGAGCCACGTCATGGCATCTCTCCAGGGGGTCGCGGTGCTCATGTGAGTCGACTACCACATTGTGCACCCTGAGCCCCCCTCCCACTTCCCCCCCATCGTGCTCAGCGGGGGGGGGGGGGGGGGGGGAGGTTGATGAGGGACATGGGTGGGGGGGATTGGTTGTGACCCAGGGGCACCCTCGTGGCACTTACCCTGGCAGCCCTAGTGAGGTCGCTGTCGCCGGCTGTTGTCTGGGACTATCAGCTCTGGTCCCTTGGCTTCTTTAACTGGATTGTCTGATGGTCACTGTTTTATGTCTTTGCGATGATAATGTCCTAGCGCCTTTACACAGTATCGACTTTGTTTCGGTCGTGACATTATATGAAAATTAACCCCTTACAGTTCGGCCTGCCTCTGGGTGTTGAGGTCTAGCCTGTTTGCTTGCAGTTTTTATGTCCATGGAGCCTTTGGGGTTTTATATTTAATTCAAGTCCAGTTGGAGGGGATACTGATCCTACATTTAGAAAGCTGTTCTTAGTTCATGATCAATGACGATGCTCGTACACATAAGAGGGGCGGCACGGTAGCACAGTGGTAAGCACTATTGCTTCGCAGTGCCAAGGTCCCAGGTTCGATTCCCGGCTTGGGTCACTGAATGTGCGGCGTCTGAACGTTCTCCCGGTGTCTGCATGGGTTTCCTCCGGGCGCACATGTTTCCTCCCACAAGTCCTGAAAGGCGTGCCCGTTGGTGAATTGGACACTCTGAATTCTCGCTCAATGTACACACACAGGTGCCGGAGTGAGGCAACTAGGGGCCTTTCACAGTAACTTCATTGCAGTGTTAATGTTAAGCCTACTTGTGATACGAATAAAGATTACTATTATTATTGTTACGAACACAAATCCGACTGTGCTGTTGGCATTTAGAAAACTGCAGTTTGAAATTATAATGAGTACTATCTTTAGCCTATTGATTAATGCATTTATATACATTTCCATATGCGGTACTTTAACAAAGTTGCTTCACCATTTATTTTAGACAGGTTACCGATGATTAAAATAGCACAGATAGACTCTTCTCGAAAGCATGTTAGCCAAAGTGCTAAAAGCAGCACTCTGGAATTTCAATCCCATGACGGTTCACTCACACAGGGAGATTGCTTATAAGGTGCATTGTAGGAGAGGGAATATGACAGCACAGATAGGGAGTTGGCTGTCGGACAATAAAAAGAGGGCAGTTAGTTTGACTGGAGAGATGTGAATTGTGCTGAAGGGGTCAATGTTACGCTCATTTATCTTCCCAATATGTGTGATTGATCCGGACATGGAAGGATGCACGCCAAAAATGAAAAAAAAACAACATGAGCTGGATTCTCCGGTCCCCCAGCCGTGTGATTCTTGGTGGCGCGCGTTCACTGGAGGTGGGATTCTCTCTTCCCACCTTTTGTCGACGGGAATTCCTATTGCAGCCATCCCATGCAGGCTGGAAACCCATGGGTGTCTGTGCACTGCCAACGGGAACAGAGAATCCCAATGGCAGGAGAAATCCGGCCCACAACTACCTGTGGAAAGGATCGTGATCAACTTCAAGATATAGGTCCTGGTTTTAAACCACTTGCTCCATCCAACCCACCACCCCATTGACAGTCGAGCAGGAACTGGGTGGGTGAAAGTTAAAATAAAGGTAATGGCATTCACCCTGTGACCCTGCTGACTTACAGCAGAGTCCAGATGCGATGACGTAATCGTGGTCTGGCTCCAGTTTTAGTCAAAGGCTTGAAGGTTGGGGGCGGGAGGTGGGGATTGTTGAATAACAACCCCTTCTCCATCAAGGCAAACCCATTGAGAGGAAAACCATTAGATAAAAGGGGCTCAGGCAGTGAACTTTCAAAATTCTTTCGGTATCTTTGTTGGCCAGGTAGAACAGGAGTTACCTCGCTACCCTAATCATAATGGCAGGTATATAGGGCCTAGGTTCCAGTCAGATTTTGTTTTAAATTCTTTCTCGGGATGTTGATACCGCTGGCAAGGACCATGTTTATTGCCATCCCCGCCATTCCCAGTTGCCCTTGAGAAGGTGGTGGTGAGCTTTCACCTTGAACCACTGCAGTCGATGTACACTCAGAATATTATTGACTAGTGAGCTTTAAGATTTTGACCGAGCAACGATGAAAGACCTGTGATGTATGTTTATATAATGTTCAAGATTGTGAATTAGACCATCCGATCATAAAATGTAGGAGCAGAAGTAGGCCATTCGGCCCATCGAGTCTGCTCGTCATTGAATGAGATCGTGACTGATCTGAAATGATAATCGTCAGTTCCACTTTCCCACCTTAAACCCTAACCCTTGATTCTCTTACTGAATAAAAATCTGTCAATCCCAGCTTTGAATGTACCTAATGGCGCAGCCTCCACAGTTCTCTGTAGTAAAGAATTCCACAGATTCACTACCCTCTGAGAGAAGAAATTCCACTTCATTTCTGTCTTAGATGGACAGCCCCTTACTTTGAGATTATACCCTCTGGTTCTCGACTTTTCTACAAGTGGAAATAACCTCTCAGCATTGACCCTTTCAAGCTTCCTGAGAATCCTTTATGTCTCAATAAGGTTGCGTCTCATTCTTCTAAACTCCAGTGAGTACAGTATTTGTAATGAGTGTATAATTTGAAGGTGATCCTGTACAGGTATGGTCCTTTCCTTTTAGACATAGAACGTACAGTGCGTAAGGAGGCCATCGAGTCTGCACCGACCCACTTAAGCTCTCACTTCCACCCTATCGCCGTAACCCAATAACCCCTCCTAACCTTTTTGGGCACTAAGGGCAATTTATCATGGCCAGTCCACCTAACCTGCACATCTTTGGACTGTGGGAGGAAACCGGAGCACCCGGAGTAAACCCACGCAGATACGGGGAGAACGTGCAGACTCCTCACTGACCCAGTGGGTAATCGAACCTGGGACCCTGGCGCTGTGAAGCCACAGAGCTAGTCACTTGTGCTACCGTGCTGCCCTTTTAGGTTGTGGATGTTGTGTGTTAGGGAGATGGTGTGGTAGAAACCTTGGTGAGTTGGTGCAATGTAGATAGTTCCTGCAGATAGTTCAATGGTCGAGGGAGGGGTCCTATATTGGCCCAATGTTTCACCCCAATATAGTTTGAAACCTTTTGTTTCAATTGAGGGTTTTAATGAAATATTAATTTTGATCTTTAGGGTGCTTCAAATCCCTTACTGTTCTTTACCGCTGCTATTGCTACAATATTATTGGGGTTACCTTCTTCAGCCTGGTGTGCTCCTTCTTTGTGATGGGAGTCCCAATAATCATCTCCCGTGCATACTCAGGACATTTCAGGACACTTCCTGGAGCTACTACCAGTGTGCCAAAAATCAACCCTACCACAGATACATGGAAGTATCTTTGCAACTTCACCTATCCAATTGCCTGGATGGGTGCAGCAATAATAATACACAAGAAGCTGGATTACTTCCAAGAAGTATGTGATCGGCATCTCATCCATTATCTAAACATCTACCGTTGATTTAATCAGCTACCAAAAATAGGAGTTCTGGGAGTTGTAAGAAAGATTCAAATGATCAAAATGATGGCATATTCACAAAGGCTTTCATTCACTCACTTACAATCCACCTTTCAGTTAACTCTGAAATCTTTTCAAGAACACTTGAGTGCAATCTGGTTCTTGGGTGCATTTAAGTGTCAGCATGTTCTATGAATGCTGTCATGCCCAGTGAGAGTGCAGCCTGGCTTAGCTTCTCCGGTGTAGCTAAAGAAAGTGTCCAAGAAGAGAGGTTATAATCATGCCCTTCTTGGAATTCCATGGTGAAGTCCTTGAATAAGTGATTTTTGACAGTGAATTATTGAATAGAAAGAGCAGGAAAAGGATTACATGAACCCTGAGCTATAAGGCAGCCTTCTGCATTCTCATTAGAAATGTCCTTATCACAGGCTCACAAAGGATTAAAGGAAAAGTGTTAGGTTATCTCCAACAATATGTTCTCTTGTTAGAGACTGTCTTCACCTGCAACAAAATCTCATGACGATTGATGTGTTGGGTGCTCTGGATCCGTGGAACGCATCCAGGCCACCAACACTTAAAATAGTACAACAGTATTTTATTAAGTTAGAAACTGTTGAACATACTTTCACTGTGGGTTAACACAATGTTAGATTAAACTAAAGACCTATGCCTGTCCTAACCAGTCTATGCACTCAGCACATGGTGAAGATCTGTGCTGTGAGCTGTAAGCTCTGTCCTACTGAGAGGCTGCATCCCGAATGAGCGGGAACTCTGATGCCCTCTGTCTATATAGTGAGTGTGCTCTAACTGGTGATTGGCTGCGCTGTGGTGTGTCTTGATTGGTCTTGCTGTGTGTCCATCAATGTGTGTGTCTGCACCATGATATACTGGTGTATATTATAACATCCCCCCTTTTATTAAAAAATGTATGTGTGTGGTAATAAATAATGCGTGGTGAGAATGTTCCTAACTACGTGTGGGGTGCGAAGACATATTTACAGGACTATGTGCATGAGATTTAAGCTATTTACATGGGAAGGTGCCTGGTGCAGAGAAACAGTATGCAACAAGAGTAACGAGATCAACACTATATACAAACCAGGGAAACGATCAAACAAAGCAACGAAACAATTCAGAGAGTCCATAAATTTGAATAGTTCATAAATTTAGTCTCTGAGGTAGGCGACGAATTCTGGTTGACCGCCTCAAGGGTGGGTCGAGAGCCGCCGGTTCAGGAGCGGACTGGACTGCGTCAAAGTCAGGGGGAGGCAGAGTGACAGGGAGCTCTGCATAGCCGTGGCAGGGTCAGCAGGAGGGCGAGGCGACACTGGAGGATCACGTGGCGAGCGTGGAATGAGACGAAGGGTGCGTCGATTGCGGCGCAGAATAGAGCCATCCGGTAGACGAACCAGGAACGAGCGGGGGGCGGGGTGGGGGGGGGGGTGCCACCTGCCGAAGGACAACAGCGGTTGCAGACCAGCCACCATCCGGAAGATGGACGCGGACGTTGTCACCTGGAGCCAGAGCAGGGAGATCAGCTGCACGTGAGTCATGAGCCGCCTTGTGCTGTGCACGAGACAGCTGCATCCGGCGAAGGACCGGAACGTGGTCGAGATCTGGGACATGGATGGATGGCACCGTCGACCTCAGGGTGCGACTCATGAGTAACTGGGCTGGCAACAGGCCAGTGGGGCGGAGTGATAGGCCAGCAAGGCAAGGTAGAAATCAGACCCAGCATCGGCAGCCTTGCAGAGGAGCCGTTTGACAATATGTACTTCCTTCTCTGCTTTGCCGTTGGATTGGGGGTACAGGGGACTGGACGTCACATGGGCAAAATTGTACCGCCTGGCAAAGTTGGACCATTCCTGGCTGGTGAAGCAGCGGCCATTGTCCGACATAACCGTGAGCGGGATGCCGTGTCGAGCAAAGGTTTCTTTGCATGCACGAATAACTGCAGACGAGGTGAGGTCGTGCAACAGTATCACCTCCGGGTATTTAGAAAAGTAGTCCACGATCAGGACATAGTCTCTACCCAGCGCGTGGAACAGGTCGATCCCCACCTTGGTCCATGGTGACGTGACCAACTCATGGGGCTGCAGGGTCTCACGTGGTTGGGCCGGCTGGAAGCACTGACAAGTGGGGCAGTTGAGCACTGTGTTGGCTATGTCCTCATTAATGCCAGGCCAGTACACTGCCTCTCGGGCCCGTCAGCGGCACTTTTCCACGCCAAGGTGGCCCTCGTGTAGTTGTTCCAGGACAAGTTGGCGCATGCTATGCGGGATGACAATGCGGTCTAGTTTTAGAAGAAGCCCGTCTACTACCGCCAGATCATCTCTGACACTATATAATTGAGGGCAATAGCCCTTGAGCCACCCGTAGTTAGGTGGTGCATGACACGCTGTAGCAAGGGGTCAGCCACCGTCTTGCGGCGAATGTGGACGAGGCGTTCATCCGAGGCAGGTAGATTGGAGGCCGTGATGCCACATGGGCATCAACCTGGCAGACAAATCCCGCTGGGTCACATGGAGAGTTGACTGCCCTGGAGAGAGCATCAGCAATGTTGAGGTCCTTGCCTGTGGTGTATACCAGCTGGATGTCGTATCGCCGGAGTTTGAGAAGAATACGCTGGAGGCGAGGCGCCATATCGTTCAAGTCTTTCTGTATTATATTGTAAGAAGTCTTACAACACCAGGTTAAAGTCCAACAGGTTTGTTTCGATATCTCTAGCTTTCGGATCGCTACTCCTTCCTCAGGTGAATCAGGTGTATTATATTGACCAGCGGGCGATGGTCTGTCTTGACAGTGAATTGAGGAAGTCCGTAGACATAATAATGAAACTTAACAACACCGGTCAGAAGGCCCAGGCACTCCTTTTCTGTCTGCGCGTAGCGCTGCTCCGTGGGGGTCATCGCACGTGACACATATGCAACGGGGGCCCATGATGAGGCCTCATCACGTTGAAGGAGCACTGCCCCAATGCCGGATTGACTGGCATCGGTCAAAATTTTGGTCTCCTTTGCTGGATCAAAGAAAGCTAAGACCAGGGCCGTGGTCATTTTGCCTTGCGTTCTCTCCATTCGCACTTGTGGGCAGGGAGCCATTGGAAGTCTGTCGTCTTCCTGACCAGGTTCCTGAGAGCCGTGGTATGAGAGGCGAGGTCAGGGATGAATTTCCCTAAAAAATTGACCATGCCCAGAAGTCGGAGGACCGCCTTCTTGTCCTCTGGCGTTTTCATAGCTGTGATGGCAGCTACCTTGTCCACATCCAGCTGCACACCCAATTGGGAGATGTGGTCCCCGAGGAACTTAAGTTCTGTCTGACCAAAAGAGCATTTGGCCCTGTTGAGGCGGAGGCAATGCTCATGTATACGTCTGAATACACGCTGGAGGCGACTAACATGCTCCTGCGGGGCGGTGGATTAAATGATTATACTCATCGACATAGACGCAAACACCTTCAATACCTTCCATCATTTGTTCCATAATCTTAGGAACACTTCTGATGCAGAGATGATCCCAAACGGCATCCTGTTGTAACAATATCTTCCAAAGTGGGTGTTAAATGTTTCCTGCTGGATTTATCGAGACGAATTTGCCAGAATCCTTTTGAGGCGTTGAGTTTGGTAAAGAGCTTGGCGCGAGCCATCTCACATGTGAGCTCTTCGCGCTTGGGAATTGGATAGTGCTCTCTCATAATATTGCGATTTAGATCCTTGGGATCAATGCATATTCTCGATTCGCCGGAAGGCTTTTTTACACATACCATGGAACTGACCCAGTCGGACGGTTCTGTGACTTTGGAAATCACTCCTTGGTTCTGGAGGTCCTGCAGCTGCTGCTTGAGGCGGTCCTTAAGGGGTGCTGGGACCCTGCGAGGTGCGTGCACCACAGGTGTGGCATTCGGTTTTATTAAAGTCTTGTAGGTGTACGGGAGTGTGCCCATGCCCTCGAAGACGTTGTGGTACTGGTTGATAATGGCATTGAGCTGCGCCCTGAAGTCAGTATCCTGAAAGGCAGACGCGTCAGCAAGAGAGAGAGAGTGAACACTCTGAACTAGGTTCAACAGCTTGCATGCCTGCGCGCCAAGCAGGGAGACTTTCAAGGAGCCCACGATTTCAAAGGGAAGGATGGCTTTGCGTGACCTGTGCATCACTTCAAGTTGGCATGAGCCGCTGGCAGCAATGGCATTGCCATTATAATCTAATAGCTGGCAGGCTGATGGCAGGATGGCTGGTTTGACCCGAAGGCTTTGGAGGTCAGATTGGCGGAGGCACCAGTGTCCAGGCGGAATCATATTTGGGACCGGTTGACCGTAAGGGTGGCACACACTCATCGTCCGGATCGATGCTGTATACCGATAGAGGCTGGATTCTTTGCTTCGAGGACACCCTGTTTTTTGTAATGATACCGACTCGAAAAGGCACCTTCGGGTCCTCGGTGTCAATATCGGGTAGCAGGTCCGAATCGGGCTCGGTAACCGTGGGTTGAATAGCCAGGACACTCCTGCGAGGCTGGATGGAGCAACGAGAGTTGGCAGGCTGAGCTGATCTGAATAAAGCAGCATAGTGGCCAAGTTTGCCACATCGCAGGCATCGTCGGGATTTGGCAGGACATTGCCGCTTTAAGTGGGCGGAGCCACAGTTGCCGCACGTTGTAGCGTCAGTACATTCTCTGCACCACCGCGCATGCGTGGTGCGGTCGTACGTGGTGCATGCCTGCACAATAGGTTCGTCGACGTCGCCGTCCCTTCGTTCGGTGCGCACAAGCGTGGGAGTCCGCGAAAAGCGCGCGAAATGGCCGCCCTCATCCAGGCTGAGGCCCTGGAGTTGCTCGATTGCTTTGACCCGTTCTGCCTCGTGGGGACCTTGCCGCGGCCGTTTCAGCCGCTTGGATGTGGGAACACCGACTAGTGGCGCGTTCGTGCAGCACGCAAGTCTCGATGGCAATCGCTAGGGTGAGCTGCTTTACCTTGAGGATCTGCTGGCGTAGGGGGTCCGACTGAACACCGAAAATGATCTGGCCGCGTATCATGGAGTCGGAGGTGGGCCCGTTGTTGCTAACTTTTGGTTGGCTCTTAAATCGTAATTTGCTGTTTGTTTAACCTTTGCTCTAGAGTCGGCAGGTATCTTTATGATACCGCCACGAGGTTCAAGTTCAAGTAATGATCAATAACTCAACACACCAATTAGTAAGATTCAAATCAAAACACATTTATTATACACAGTAAATCACTACTCATGCATAAACACTACTTTCTAGACTATTCCTATCACTAAAAGGCCAATACTTAGCTTCGGAACTGGCCCACCAGGTCAGGGGAACAAATGGCCTTTCATTCAGGTCCTGAGTCTGCAGGATTCAAAAGCTGGTCTGAACTTGTAGCTAGGAGCGCCTATCTCGTAGCGAGCGTTGACTGGAGACTTACTTGGTTGGCGGCAGCTGGACAGGTCACCCTCATGGGTTGCTTCGTGTTGCTGAGTGACCCTGTCAAGAAGGACGATTTGAACTTGGGGGCTTTACTTTATAGTCCCCAGGGGCTTCCCGCCCTTCGGGGCGGACCCCGTACCCGGTTCCAAATGATTGGACTGCGTTCCAATCATTTGGATCGATTTCTCCAATACTGGAGTTGTTCCCTGATCGCTGGGCGGTCCCTAAATGTCCGTTGGCCTTCCTTTGTCTTGGCTCCTGCTGGCGCCGAGGAGTCTGGCTTGGCTTTATTCACCTTAAGTGTTTCAATTGTGCCTGGTAATCGCTCATTACTATGCAGATGGCTGCTGGTTTCAGTGCTGTCTGGTTTTTGCAAGTTCCAATACACAGGATTTCTGCACTTTTTTTTGCCTGTGTTGGCTGAATTTCCCTTTAGTCTTTGCGGTTCTCCATTTTAAGTCGGGAAGTGGCCAACCCAGGTGGCTACACTCCGTCCTTGTCATCCCTAACGCGAAGCGTGAAGGATCACATAACTGCGTTGTCTTCATTCCCTGACCCGGCGAGCACTCTTCTATGGCCTCTACACTGACCATAACTATGCAAGAGAAATGTTTAACTAACAATTTCTAAGTGGCGCTATGTCAAAACAGGGACATGCATTACAAAATTTATTTAAACGGTACCTCTAACTGTCCTCAATAAACTATACTCACTAAACATTCAGTCATATTAACTTCCTAAACAATACAAAATAATAGCAGCATTTACATTTTTCCTGGCTTGGCAGTCAAACACAGGGTTGTGCAATCTTTCCATTTCTTTATTTACAGAAGAACGCAAATGAATGTCCTTTATTATAGATCAAGGGGTTCGGGGTCCTGGGGATAACTGAACATAGGGGATCTTATTATGTATACCGGGGTGCGAGCGCAGTAGGCTCTCCTTCACCATTTCCTCACGCGGATAGTCTGCACGATGCTGCAGAGTATCGCCAACACTAATAGGGATTCGACTACGTAGGAAAGGGAGTACCATGTTATGAGCTTATCACACCATGATGGTGTGGTGTTGCCTGTTACTGGGCTCTGGGTGCTATGGAGAAGTGAATCATTAACGGCCGGGGGGGGGGGGGGCGGTTGGGGGTCAGGGGGTTCGCGATCGCGCGCAACCGAATATAAATTACAGTAACGACAAAAAACAGGTATGACGTCTTCATTGTTGTCTTCTTCGTTCTCTTCTCTTCCTTTCCATTTTGTCTCTTTTCCTGGAGCTTCTGCGGTTCCATGGATCAAGCATAGTGTCTGTTACTATCTTGGTTAATATCTCGTGCGGTAGTATGTCTGTCCTTTAGTGCCAATTCTCCCATTACAATTTGTCACCATGTGTGACTCCCTCATCATTTAAAAAAAATTTTTTTACCGAATATTCAGGACAAGACACACTTAAAAATACTGAAACAGTGCGAGCCGTTTCGCAGGCTGTGCGATTTACCATCCAAATGTTTGAGGAAGTAAATAACATAGGGTTGGCAACCTAAGGGTTGCCCGAAAACAAAACAAAACTTTTTGAACCAAGAGTGCCGAAATGAGGTGCGTATGGGCCGCGACAGGTAAGATTTTGGATGGAATCCCTGGGTAGGACGGCGACCAATGCCGTGTGTGCTCTACCCGAGCGTAGCTGCCCAGAGGGGGGGTCCTCAGGCAGGGCAGAGACCAATGCCGTTTCTCCACTACCTGAACAACCAACAAGAACGGGCAAAAATGTAGTCATCGTGGGGAGTTGCCGTATTGGTTCTACCTTCGAACCAGAAGAGCAGTTATGAACGAGGGTCTGGCAAGCTCTCAGCGGTGTCTGCCGATGAGCGTGCTGGCAAGTTTTCATAGGTTTCGGCCGAAAAATATGGTGTGTGGCTGTACAAACAACACTTAACAGTAACACTAACAAACAACATTAAACATGCTGCAGGTTCCATCAGAAAGGACACCGTTTCTCCCAAGCGGTTCCTTTTTAAAACATCATCTGGACACCTCAGTTATCAGTTGCGAACAGGGTCGCAAAGGGGTTCTCGCTTTGGGAGTCAGTCTCAAAGTCGTCATCTTCTCCCGGATGCCATACTCTGGAATGTATAAGGGCTGATAGGGCTGCCTGGTGCAAATTGGGGTCCATCTCGTCGTTCCGGACGAGCCTGTATGAATTATCGCGGTGCCAAACTGTGGTATCTAGTTCTGTGGGGATGGAATCGTCAATGTCGGGCTGTGGTCTTTGGTGGGGTTTGTTGAGGAAGGTGATGAGGAAGGGTTCACTCGAATCGTGGTCAGATTCACTGGGTGTGGGTCCTGTTGCCTGGGGATAGTAGGGAGGCGTGCTGTGGCTATTGTCTGAGTCACAGTCGCTGTCGCTGCTGCTGCTGTCTGTGGGCATTCCGGGCGGTGTATAGAGGTCGGGGGTGGAGTCGAGGGCAAGTCCGTGGATGTGGTGGGCGTGTTGGGGGGGGTAGGGATACATTGGCTGTGGGCGGGGTGTGGTCTGCTGCGTCGAGCATGACGTGATGAGCGTGGTTGGACTATGGACCATATGCCTTAAGCTGGTTGATATGGAACCACAGTCTTTCCGTTGGGGTACTAATTTTATACACTGAAGGGCTTACTTTGTCCGCAATGGAGTACGGACCCAAATACTTCAGTGACAGGAATGTGCTGGGGTTGTAAATTGAGCATGACCTGCTGTCCTACCTCAAACTCAGTTGCATGCACTGTCTTGTCGAAACAGGCCTTGCCCTGTTTCTTCCTGGTGCCTAATCTTACTGCGGCTGTGAGCTGAGCCGTTTTTACATTTTCGATTAATTGCTTGACTGCGTTCTCGTGTATGAGGGCTGTCACTTCGGGGCTGGTCAAGTCCAATCCTGATAAAAATTCTGTGCTTTCCATGGGGTGTCCGGTCATGAGAGTGTGTCGGGTGTAACCTGTGGAAGTTGAGACAGTATTTCTCAAAACCATCAGCGAAAAAGGAAGGACTGAATCCCAAGTGGATTTTAGGGTCCAATTCATGTGCTCCACGATGCCACTTGACTGGGGGTGATATGCGATGTGGAATTTTTGGGTAATGCCAAATATCGTGAGGACGTTCTTCATGACACGTCCCGTAAAATGGGAAGCTTGGTCGGATTCACTGCTGCGGGGGAGTCCCCATCTCGTAAAGATGTGGTGGGTTAAGATCTTTGCGGTGGTCTTTGCCGTGTTCGTTCTGGATGGGAATACCTCGACCCATCTTGTAAAAGTGTCTATGATGAATAATATGTACTTGTAGCCATTCCTACAAGGGGGCAATGGTCCTATGAAATCGATCTGGAGGTTAGTTTAGGGGCCGTTAACGGGGCGGGTGTGACTAAGTTGAGCTTTCTTTGGGTATCTGTCCGGATTGTTCTGGGCACAGATAAGGCAATTCTAAACGTAGTGCATTACGTCTTCTTTTAAACTTGGCCACCAACAGAGCTGCCTGAGGTGGGCTATAGTGGGATCAATTCCCTGATGTCCATGACTGTCATGGAATAAACAAATAAGTTGATTCCTGTCCTGTTCAGGAACCACATAAAGCGTGTCTTTTAACACCACACCGTCATGTGTGGTCAGTGCGTTTTTAAATCTATCATAGGGCGCTGTAAATTGTCCTTTCAAAATCTCCCTGAGATTGCTATCTTGCTTCTGGACCTGCCGCCTGCGCGCCTAAGTGGCCTGGTAGCTTTAAGAAGATTTCTTCTAGGGCGCGCCCCTGCACGTCCTCAACATATATGCCGCATCCTGTAATGCGCTTCCCGTCTAATACAGTGGAAGAACCATCCACATATATCCTTAAAGGAGCGCACGTGTCTGTGTGCTGGGGCTCTGCGTTGAACTACCTATCTTTCTGGGGGGTGTTTTTGCAATAAAGGGGCCTGTGTTGTGGTGCGGTGAGATGATTTCACATTCATGGGGGGTGCCTGGGTACTGAAGGTTATCGGCTAAGAAAGTGTGGGTCTTGGTCCTTTTAACAGTGATGTCCCGTCCCTGCAAAAGAAGGGTCCATCTAGCTGCTCTAATTTGGCTAACTGTATCATCCTTAAGTCGTCCGTCCAGTAAAAGTTGTGTTCTGTGAGGATTGTGATGGGGTTTAGTCCGGTTATGTAAGAAAAGTACTGAACTGCCCAGAAAACTGCGAGCAGGTGCCTTTCACAGGCCGAAAATCCCTGCTCCACAGGATCTAAAAGTCTGGATGCATCAGCCACGGGTCTTAATTGTTCGTGCCGTTCCTGGTGGAGCACGCCGAAAGGGTGCGGTCTATGCTAGCTATCTCTATAGCATAGGGGGAAGCGGGTCTGGAACCTATAGTGCGGGGGCTGCAATGAGGGCTCTTTTCAAAGCATCCACAGCATCCGTATGCTGCGAAGCCATTCCCAAGGGGCTCCTTTCTTTAGGAGGTCTGAGAGGGGTGCTGCCTTGCTGACGAAACCGTCAATGTGGTTTCGGCAGTAGCCAACCAGTCGTAAAAATGACCGGAGGGCTGAAACATTCTGGGGAAGGGGCAATTTGGCAATTGAGTCAATTCTTTTGTGCTTGATCTCCCGTTTACCGTGCGTGATAATTGTACCCAAATATATCACTTTGTTTTCCAAAATCTGGGCCTTTTTGGGGTTTATTTTGCAATTTTCTGTAGGAGTTCCAGGTGTTCAGCCAGAAGCTCGATGTGCTCTGCCTTGGTGTCTGTCTGCAGTAATAGGTCATCCACATACTGGACCAGACATTTGGGGCGAGAAAATTTTGACAAAACATTTGCCAGCTGTCGGTGGAAAATGGAGGGGGAGTTGTGGAATCCTTGTGGAAGGATTTCCACGTGTATGTCCACGTGTACTGCTGATTTTTAAAAGTGAGTGCAAATTTGTGTTGGCACGCTTTTGCCAATGGAATGGACCAGAATCCATTACTGATGTCCAAAACCGTAAACTATTGTGAGTTGAGTCCCTGTTTGAGCATGGTCTCGGGACTTGTGGCTACCGTGGGGGCTGCTGCGGGGGTGACTTTGTTAAGTTCCCGGTAATCGATGGTCAGTCGCCATAATCCATCGGGCTTTCTCACTGGCTAAATCGGGGCATTATTAGTGGAGGCTACTGATCTGAGTATGCCCTGCTCTAATAAGCTGTCGATAACTCTTGCGATTTCTCCCTCTGCCTCTTGGGGAAATCCGTATTGCTTTTGGGGTCTAGGGTCAGGTCCTGTGATTTGAACGGAACCAGTCATCCGGTCACAGTCGTGTTTGTGGGTCGCGAATGCTGTCCTGTGATTCTGCAGAACTGCCCTAACCTGCTTGTCTGTGCTAATTGTGGCCGGGTCAAACCAAAATTCGCCGACTGCGTAATCTCGTTTGCGTATTCACCTATTGTGAGCGTTGCGGGGGCTCTTGCGGATTTTGCCAATTCTCCAAACACATTGGTTGACTGGATCAAAGGACAGGTTGTGGGAGTTCATAAAATCGATTCCCAAAATGTGTTCTGCTGTGTGGGGTAGATCGACTAAAACTATGGGGTGCTTTGTCATTATATTGCCAATCTGAATGGGTACAGGGGCTGTGACGTGTCCCTGCTGTGAGTGGCCTGTGAAGCTGCTGAGGGTGATGGTGGCTGTAGTGGGCCACGTGTCTTTCTGGAATATGGTGGAGGAATTGATTGTGGTGCGGGACCCTCCTGTGTCCCAGAGAAATTCGATGGGCTGTCCCCGTATCTTTGCTGCAACCACTGGTCGGCCGGACCTATCCCAAAGGGTGTCGCAGACCCAACTGGGGGAGCCCGAACACCGTCAGTCCGTTCCGTTCAGGTCCGTCTGGTCTGAACGGGTGCTCACACTATGTATGGGCTCTGTCCTATTCTTGTTCAGAGTGCCTGCTTGCTGGGCTCTCTGTGGCTTTCGTGGGGCATTGCATTCTCGTGCAAAGTGTCCTAACTGTCCACAGTTGTAACACTCCTGTGGCTTTTGTGAGGGGCTGTTCCTGCCTTCGTTCACCCATGCGGGGTTCTGGTGCGTTTTCACCGCTTGCATGTCTGCTTCTGCCTGCTGTTCTTCGGGTTTCCTAACTGCGGATTTGTTTTGTATAGACTGCTCCCAGGTGCAGGACAATCTTTTATAAACCCATTTCTCATTGTGGGCTTCCTCTGAGGGGTCATAATTCGTACATGCTTTTAGTCCTGCCTCTGTGGCATGGGAGATAAGGGTGCGGGTCCATTTGGCCATACCAACTTGGGACAAATGGGCGCGTTCTAAATTTCCAAATACTGCTGTGAACTGAATCCACAGGCGTCCAGCAAACGCTGTGGGGTGTTCTGTCTTTTTCTGCCTGCACTTATTCAGGCCTTCTACGAGGTCACCTCTGTTGTAGCCAATTGCGTCTCGGATCGCTGCGTGCATCTCTGCTAGGGTTCCTCCTCCTACATTCTGTGGGTCGGGAAGGGCTGCTACGAACGAAGGGTCTAAACTCAAAACGGTGAGCTTCACGTGCTCACGCTCATCCAGGCCATACATGGTCGCCTGCTGCTTTACTCTAGCAAAGAAGTGGTGGGGGTCTGAGGTGGGGAGGAACGGTGTGATTTTCTCGCACGCGTCCCGTAATTGGGTCACGGTTAAGGGGGTGGTATAAAGAAATTCTGTATCTCCGTCCGATGTGACTGGGTGGTGGGTGGTTATTGGATTCATTGGTGTCTGAACCATCTGCAATATGGGGGGTTGGGGCGCTTTTCTCTTCTAGGGCTTTCCTTGCGCACATGTTCCCTGAACATATCTATGTGCGGTCTCATTTAATTCTTCCCAATCCGGGCCGTCTTCTGTATCTAACTGGGATCCAAAGGTGCTGTGGAATCCATTCTGAACTGAAAGCAAAGACTGCAGTTCTGCAATCTGCTTCCGGCACTTTGCATGATCCAATGAGCTTTGTCTGTGCTCCGTGGTGGTAGCATGGAGTGCTCGGAATGCTGCTTTCAGGTCACGACACTGCCTCTGCAATGCCTTTACCTGTTTCTCTGTTTCCTCTCTTACCAGGACTGCACATTGCATGTCCTGATAGGCCTTTTCGTACTGTGTCTGGAAGCTGCTTAGGTGTGCCAGGCAAGACTGGTGTGCCCTTTTGGCATCATCCACCTCTCCATCCTTTGCTGCTAACTTCCTTCTTAATTCTCGGTTCTCTTTCTCAACCTCACTTACATCGACCTTGCTCATTCAATGTACTCCTTCTATCTCTTTACGGAGCGTCCGAACGACCTCCTCTGTGCCTCGCAATTGTGCCAGACAGGACACGATTGCCATCAGCTTGCGAGCTTTTCCCAAGCTTTTCTTATGAATTTCTGACAGGTTCTCCCACCAAGTATGTCCTATACTCCCGGGTCCTGTTTCCTCAATGTCACAGAATTCGCTCCAAAGGGGCCATCCTTTCCCTTTGAGGTACTTTCTGATTTCCTCTTCCCAAACGGGACACTGTCCTACTCTACTGCTGGTCGCTGCGACCATGATTTCTTCGGGGTTCATGAGGCGTTGCATTGCCTGCATTGCCATCTTTCTTATCTGAATGCTCTCTTAAATTTGGAACAAGGGGGATTGAGGCGGTGCTGTAATTACGGGTACGGCTGTCGTTATTTTCCGGAATACAAACTCCCGACAGTTTTTCGCAACAAAATCTATCAGTGTTACCTTATAGCCCTGTTAGTTACGCATGCATTAACACACTTCCGAATTATGAGGATTGATCAGAACTGCTTGAACACTTGTGGTTTTTCTGTTCCCAATTAGATTTCTAATTCAAATATTTGGGTTCTCCCGGAGCGGTTAAGCCACTTCTAAGTCGGGTCCCATCAGGATGTCGCCAGTAATATGTTGCTAACTTTTGGTTGGCTCTTAAATCGTAATTTGCTCTGTTTGTTTAACCTTTGCTCTAGTGTCGCCAGGTATATTTATGATACCGCCACGAGGTTCAAGTTCAAGTAATTATCAATAACTCAACACACCAAAACACATTTATTATACACAGTAAATCACTACTCATGCATAAACTCTACTTTCTAGACTATTCCTATCACTAAAAGGCCAATACTTAGCTTCAGACTGGCCCACCAGGTCAGGGGAACAAATGGTCTTTCGTTCAGGTCCTGTGTCTGTAGGATTCAAAAGCTGGTATGGACTGGTAGCTAGGAGTGCCTATCTCATAGCGAGCGTTGACTTGAGACTTACTTGGTTGGCGGCCGCTGGACAGTTCACTCTCAGCGGTTGCTTCGCGTTGCTGAGTGACCCTGTCAAGAAGGACGATTTGAACTTGGGGCTTTACTTTATAGTCCCCAGGGGCTTCCCGCCCTTCGGGGCGGACCCCGTACCTGGTTCCAAATGATTGGACTGCGTTCCGATCATTTGGATCGATTTCTCCAATACTGGAGTTGTTCCCTGATCGCTGGGCAGTCCCTAAATGTCCGTTGGCCTTCCTTTGTCTTGGCTCCTGTTGGCGCCGAGGAATCTGGCTTGGCTTTATTCACCTTAACTGTTGCAATTGTGCTTTGGAATTGCTCATTACTATGCAGATGGCTGCTGGTTTCAGTGCTGTCTGGTTCTTTACAGGTTTCAATACACATGATTTCTGTATTTGCTAGTCTTTGCCTGTGTTGGCTGAATTTCCCTTCAGCCTTTGTGGTTCTCCATTTTAAGTCGGGAAGTGGCCAACCCAGGTGGCTACACCGTCATTACAGGACTGTGCAAGGATGCGGAGGTGGGTGAGAAAGGACTGGAAAGGTTCGTCCTTACCCTGCAAACACTGTTGGAATACATAGCGCTCGAAACTTTCATTCACCTCGCAGTGACTGTCAAACTTAAGGTGGATCGTCTTGAATTTTGATTTATCTTCACCATCAGCAAAGGTGAGAGAATTGAAAATGTGGATGGCATGTTCCCCGGCCATGGATAGGAAGAGAGCGATCTTCCTGGTGTCTGAGGCAGCTTCCCGGTCTGTGGCTTCAAGGTATAGCTGGAAGCGTTGTTTGAATATCTTCCAGTTGGCCCCTAGGTTACCGGTAATGCGGAGCGGCGGCGGCGGGCGGACGCTGTCCATTTTGTAGGATGGCTGTATGCTGGTGGAAGGCAGATCGCTTGCAGGTAGGTCTAAGAAGTTCTAACATCCCTCAACTGCTGGTACCGTGATGTGTTGAGTGCTCTGGATCCGTGGAACACATACAGGCCACCAACACTTAAAATAGTACAACACTATTTTATTAAGTTAGAAACTGTTGAACATACTTTCACTGTGGGTTAACACGATGTTAGATTAAACTAAAGACCTATGCCTGTCCTAACCAGTCTATGCACTCAGCACATGGTTGTCATGATATTCAAACATACATCATAACACATACATAATGATAGACAGACCAACAGACCAATTAGCACACATAACACGACAGCCAATCACAGACAAGAGCAGACACAGTATAAGACAAGAAACACGACACCTCCTGGCCAGTCCATCTGGAGACAGCACAGGGCCAGGACCTCATTAGCAAGACACTCACACAGTCACAACGTGCTGAGTACCAAGTCAGATGTGTAAATAGTTAGTTGGAATAAAACTGTGTTGTACCAATCGCAACCATGTTGGTTCATCTGTACCTCAGAGCACCCAACACCTCAATGGTGAAGAACTGTGCTGTACGCTGTAAGCTCTGTCCTTCTGAGAGGCTGCATCCCGAATGAGCGGGAACTCTGATGCCCTCTGTCTATATAGTGAGTGTGCTCTAACTGGTGATTGGCTGCGCTGTTGTGTGTTGATTGGTCTTGCTGTGTGTCCATCAGTGTGTGTGTCTGCACCGTGATATACTGGTGTATATTATGACAATGACGATGTTCAATTGTCAAATTGCAGCTCTTGAATGGTGTGACGACCATGTGTTCGATTACAGGATTCATTTGGTTAGAATACAGATAAGTATGTAACTGAAGGAGCACCTGCTGGGGAACATTAGTATTGTAAAGTGCTGTATAAAATATATTACGATATCCACTAAAATGCTTTAATGCAATATGAAAGGGAGGTAATTATAGGTGTTAAACACATTAAATAGAATGTAGTATTAAAAGATACTACAGTTGTTCACAATTTACATAGACGATTTGGAGTTGGGGACCAAGTGCAATGTGTCAAAGTTTGCAGACGACACTAAGATGAGTGGTAAAGCAAAAAGGGCAGAGGATACCGGAAGTATTCAGAAGGATTTGGATAGGTTAGGTGAATGGGCTAGGGTCTGGCAGATGGAATTCAATGTTGCCAAGTGTGAGGCTATCCATTTTGGGAGGAATAACAGCAGAATGGATTATTATTTAAACGGTAAGATGTTAAAACATGCTGCTGTGCAGAGGGACCTGGGTGTGCTGGTGCACGAGCCGCAAAAAGTTGGTGTGCAGGTGCAACAGGTGATTAAGAAGGTTAATCGAGTTTTGTCTTTCATTGCTAGAGGGATGGAGTTCAAGACTAGTGAGGTTATGCTGCAATTGTATAGGGTGTTGGTGAGGCCACACCTGGAGTATTGTGTTCAGTTTTGGTCTCCTTACCTGAGAAAGGACATATTGGCACTGGAGGAAGTGCAGAGGAGATTCACTAGGTTGATCCCAGAGTTGAGGGGATTAGATTATGACAAGAGGTTGAGTAGACTGGGACTGTACTCATTGGAGTTTAGAAGGATGCGGGGGGATCTTATTGAGACATATAAAATTATGAAGGGAATAGATAGGATAGATGCGGGCAGGTTGTTTCCACTGGTCGGGGAAAGCAGAACTAGGGGGCATAGCCTCAAAATAAGGGGAGGTAGATTTAGGACGGAGTGTAGGAGAAACTTCTTCACCCAAAGGGTTGTGAATCTCTGGAATTCCTTGCCCAGTGAAGCAATTGAGGACCCTTCTTTAAACGTTTTTAAGAAAAAGATAGATGCCTTTCTGAAGAATAAAGGGATTCGGGGATATGGTGTACGGGCCGGAGAGTGGAGTTGAGTCCACAAAGATCAGCCATGATCTCATTAAATGGCAGAGCAGGCTCGAGGGGCCAGATCGCCTACTCCTGTTCCTAGTTCTTATGTTCTTATAAAGGTGGGCACTCCTAACTTTGCTAAATCCTTTGATATGAATTCTTCTCAGGTGTCAGAATTTAGGTAGATATTCAATCTAACCATTTCTTGACCCAACAGGTACGGATGGACACAATGTTTGATTAGCAGCCTGGGTTTACAAAACTCAATGTACACAAGTCAATACTGAACACTGTAAGTAGTTGTGACAATTACTTCCAGTCCTTGCTCTCCAAAGTCACTGGGGCATTGTCTTCTGGGTTCTCCTAACCATAGTCTTGTTTTCCCTTTAGGTATGCTAGCAATGTCTAAGATTCTATCTCTTTTATCCTGACCCCTTTCATGCTACATTAGGTTGCAGTTATCTCTGCTGAGCATAATTGGGCCTGAATTACCTCATAGTTTATCCATGGTCATGCCCTGGGCAGGCATTAAAGGCCCCATAAAAAGTTTCCTACTATTCCTTTGTCTATAGACTATATAAGACGCACATGCCTGCTGGGATCAGCCATTTTCTGTAATTTCACATTTTACCATCCCTAATAATGGGCACGATTTAGCGAGCTTGAGTTAAAGCCCACTGAATGGCGCATTTAGCGGGGTGTTACTCAGCGCTGCAGCGCCACGAAACATCATGCTATTCAATGGCACTTTGCCGTTATTTTTGCCTCGGGGAGATTCACTCTGCTGAGGTCACACTTTGAGCGATTTCCTGTACAAGAAAGGCTCCAGTGCTGGGAGACCCTATTGGGTGCCAGGCTGGCAGTGCCATGGTGCCCAGCTGCCAGATGGAGAGCCAGGATGGCATCTTACGCTGCCCCGACCACCCGGGGGACTCATGGCCTGGGAGACACCCCCCCCAGGTGCCATTATGACCAGATTGCGACATGAAATCTCGCAAGATGTTTTGAGCCGCTGATTTGCACCCAGGACCACTGGTTCAAACTTAAAATACATGTTTTCCAACTTTTACTTGGACAAAGGTCAACATTCCTTGTGAGCCAGACATTATTAGGTAGAGATATATCTTATCCTACTTGTGTATTTAACCCTCAGCATAAGCTTTCTGAGTCCGCCTTGCAGTTACTCCAATATTTTATTTGTTCAGAAAATCAAATATTAAGAGAAATACCACTTGACATTTGCCTCACCTACAGTTCAAATTGCAACCTTACGTTCTCCTTTTACAAATCACTGACTATGACTATAATTGCCTTTCCTATTTTGTGAACAATCTTAGCCAGCATGCTTTACTATTTAACCTTTAGCCATTTAGCTGCCCATTAGCTAGATTTGCAAAAGATTATCTATCACACTTATTGATAAAAGCTCATTCGGATTGTTATGTTCTGTGTTGCCGCCGTGGTAAAGATGCACACAGAACATCCACTTCTTTGACTAATAAGATAGTTTATTAACAAAATGAACATGTAGAAAGATAACTAACAAACTATAATACAAACAGTAACTAATAAATTAATTCTCCTGGAGCTACGCCTAATGCAACTGTCCTTCAGTATTACTTACTACCAACTGCCAGATCTGTGGAGTCACATGGTGGATCACCGCCCCCACCTGTTGGTCGGAGGTTGTACATCCAGTTGTATACATTGCTATGCATATGCATATGATCACACAGAGGTCTTGTGACACAGTGGTAGCGCCCCTACCTCTACACCCAGAAGCTCCAGGTTCACGTCCAATGCCAAGACTTGTTGGGGTGGGGGGGGGGGGAGAGGTGGGCAGTGGGGTGGGGGGGGGAGAGGTGGGCGGTGGGGTGGGGAGGGGTGGGGGGTGTGGGGGGGTGGGGGGGGGAGGGGCGGGTGGTGAGGGGTGAGGGGGGAGGGGGGAGTCACTCAGGGAACCACCATGAAGACTGCCATTTTCCGACTTCTACCAAGACATGTTCAAAAATCCATCCATGAGGCAGTCATTTCTCTTGTCCGCTGACCTGTTACAGATGCATTTAGAAAAAAGTATTGGATTGCAAGCTAATAATCCTTAGAATTCATAGAATCCTTAGAATCCATACAGTCCATAATGAGGTAATTTGACCCACTGAAACAGACTCCCACGTCCTATCCCCATAAACCATATAACCTTTGGACACCAAGGGGCAATTTAGCATGGCCAATCCATCTAATCCCTACATCTTTGGACTGAGAGAAGAAACCAGAGCACCCAGCAGAAACCCACCATGAATAAGCCATGACTCCCATTCTTCTATGCTTCTTCAGGCATTTAATCCCTTCTACTTCTGCCATATTGAGGAGTACAGTAGCCATATTCACCCCACTTGAGCTTAACCTTTCAACTAGATCATGGCTGATCTGTGTCTAAATCCACCTACCTCCATACCTGTTGACGCCCTTGGCTAGCTAAAATATATCAATCTCAGCATTAAAATTATTAATTGAGCTGGCATATATTACTTCTTGTGGGAGAATATTCTTCTACCTCCCTTTCGTACAATATTTTTAAACTTATCACCTGTCATTTGGTGAACTGCCACTACCGGTATTTGCAATACCAACGACATTTGCACTACCGGCATTTGCAATACCATATGATGCAAAATCTGAGTGTTTTGTCAGTGTATTGCACTCTCTGCTGCCACCTCTGTTGGGAAGGTATAAATAAAATTAGTTCAACAATGGCTGACTGCAGTAAAGCTTGTGTTGCTCTTACGCAGTGCAATAAATGACAGAAAGATGACGATGAGGATTGAATGAGGATTCTCATTTGTGAAATTAAGGATTGAAGAACATTGTGACATACATTTTCAAACTTCTGCAATTGATTGTAGGACGTTTGAGCAACTTACAAGATTGCTCCTTGTGTCCATTTTGTATTCACATACACTGAATGTGTATGGTAGATAAGTAAAAAACAGTACTGAAGGCACATTTTGGGGACAACGAGGGGAATTCAACTAACAAAGAGAACTGATATAATTACAAGCACAACTTTCATATTTGACTCATATTGAATAAAATAGGAGATCAGGATAAAATAAATAATGTCCTCACAAAGGTGGGGCCAAATGCCTTTGAGGTGATTCTAACCAATGTTGCCCAAGAAACCCCAGTGCTGTGGACTATTCTGAAATGTATGAGATTTTGGACTCACATGATGAACTGAGATTGCAATCAGAGTTGTATTCTGTGAAAAGAAGGAGTTGCCAGGTGGGTCCACCGCAGATTACAACATTTTTGAATCAAAGAAACTCGCTCAGCACTGTGTGCATGGTGTGAACCTAGAAATCAACCTTCGTAGGAGGCCTAAAGAACAATAAAATTCAGGCAAAACGTTTGAGTGAAGGCAAGAAGGAGGCCTGAGATGAGGTTGCAACCATGAAAATGGCAAAAATAAATAATTGTGGTTTGCAAGGCAGTTTCTTTTAAGAGCTGGGAGAGGTGTTCCACTGGATTGCAGTGAGAACCAGGGTATGGCTCAGCCTCATTCAGGGATCAGCCTGTGGTTTGGTGCTCCCATCCCCCTGCAACTTGTTATCCAGCAGCGGAGGTGGCTTGTCGTTGGCTGTGGGAGGGATCTTCCAGTCGTGCAGAGTTCATTGGTGTTTTGTATGGCTCATCCACCAGGGAACCCACCCTGGGGGTTACCTTCAGCAGGACTGGAAGATCCTGCCAGCAGGAAGGGCAGGGAAATCCCACCCTTAGAAATATTACCGTTGACGCGGTAACTATCAGCAATTTAAATGCTCCCGTTTCCAGTCAAAGTGCTATCCCGGTGGGAGACTCGATCATATTCAGACAGCACGCAGGAGTAGGGGAAACAGTAATGCTCCAGGTTGTGGTAAACCTCCAGGTTGCAGCCAAGCACCAGGTTGAGGTTATGGTAGATCTGAGCCAGCTCACGGCTCTGGAAATCGTCAAATGCATGTATGATAGTTATGCAAACAGAAGTTGATATTATCAAGCAGGAAGATCAAGAGTTGCGCTCAGTCTGAGAACAAGAAAAACAGCATATGGGAGGATGAGAGTGATAGGGCTGAAGATAAAACTCAAACTCCCGCAGCAGAAATTAAAATCGGAAACTTACAACTTACTTTCACCGTCGCTGCAGCTGCAGCCATGTCTGTCATATGAGAGGAGAGTGCAAATAGTCTCTCAGTCCCATTTCTTCAACTAATACTGGTATGAAACTGACTGTCATTCCAGGGTTAGGCAAAGTTAGTTTTATATGAAGTTGGTATTAGAATGGAATATAATGATTCATCCTATTACCTGTCATTTTTGCAGTAGGAGGTGGGGGACAATGGTTCCCCAATGGGAAGGAATTGGCTGAAGAAAATACAGTTAAAGTGCCAAGTTATTTACAGTAGTGTGAAGAAAATGAGGCGACAAATACAGTTTGTTGTAGTCCGGTGTTATAGTTCAAAAAGAAATATACAGGAGTTTTACAACAGGGGAAAGGTCATAAGTAAATAAGGCAAAGTTATTAAATTTTGTGTCACCTGAAAGCAGTAGCCATAAGGAGAACATAGAAGGTTTTCAGAAGGTTTTTATATTCTGTGAAAGGCAAACTTCCAGAAAGGATAAAATCAATGGGAAAGGACGAAAGAGGAAAAAACAAAATTAAAGAGAGGTTGGAAGCTATGCTAGGTGTCGTTGGGTAAGATCTCCTGAAGAAAGTGCTTTGTAACAGAACTGTGAATAAGTGATGTGAGCACCTTTCAGCCACCCCGGAGAAGTATCTGGTTATTCCAGAAGGCATGATTTTGTTTTAAAGCCTTGAATTTCTACAGGCAAGTGGGAGTGAGAGATAAAGCCTGTGAAATGCATCTCTAGCAGCTACAGTGCATTGTGCCTTGTTATAACATTACTGGAATTTTTATAGATTAAATATCTATAGGTACTTCTGCTTAAAGGGGTATTTATCTATGGGTCTAAAATAAGACTCTCTGGAAATGTTCTGAAGGACTAATTTTAACTGTGTGAATGTAATTTTGTGTGTTCAAGTTTTCCTTTCTCTTGTTAATAAATGTTTTAATTTAATATTTAAAATCTCCAGAAGTGCCACTGGAATTTGTGGCTCCTGACTTCAGTATGCATATTTTCTTGCGGTAAAAATGCGAATAGGAAATAGTTGTGATTACTTGTCAAGTTTCCGTTTTTGGGGATTTGGATCTTACCCCCTGCCGGAACATAACAATAGAGATAACGAAGAATACTTATGTCATGAAGGAAGCGTTAAAGACAGCACATAGTGATCTTTGAGCAAGGAGGACCAAATGATAAATTAGGCATCACAAGGCCATAGTCAAGGTAAAGAATAGTGCACAGCCAACATTTGTAAAGGTAGGCATGTACCTTATGCACAGTTAAAAGCAATGAGTAAAGAGCGGAATGAATTGGAAAGATCAGGGATACTTAAAATGTGAAGGGCAGTGAATGGGCTGCACCAGGTCTGGCAGTTCAAAAAGAAGATGGGTCTATTTGGATTTGTAGAATCTGTAGATTGAGAATGAGACTTGTCTACTGACTATCAATGAAGATTTGTTTTCTAATTTAGCTAATGAAAAGGTGTTCAGCAGGATAGATTTGTCAAGTATATATTTGTAATCAGAATTAACTGACAGGAGCAAGGTACTGCTTACCAGGTGTAGTACCAAAACAGATGTTTTGGAGTCTCTACTGCTCGTGCAGTGTTCCAGATGTTCACGGATCAGGTACAACATGGAATGAAGTGAGTGTGCTACTTATCACTTGATAAGACAGAGAGTGCTTTGTAAGGTTGAACAAATTCCAGGATTGACTCCAAGAGTATGCTATCAAAGCTAAAAAGCACAAGCTTTTGTGGCATCAAATATAACGTACCTGGGTCACCAAGCAGATGGTGAAAGTATCCACCAGCGCAAGGAAAGTTGAGAGAATTTTGAAAGCAAAGAGACCGGAGAACAAAGAAGAAACGAGAAGATTCAAAAGGATCATTATTGACGTGACTAATACATTTGTTTCATTTTACCCACTGCTCAAAGGTAGAACCGATTGGAAGTGGTGCTTGGAATGTCAGACAGCATTTGAAGGCGCAAAGGAAGTATTTACTGGTGATCCTGTTTTAGACCATAAGACATAGGAACAGAATTAGGCCACTCGGCCCATCGAGTCTGCTCCGCCATTCAATCATGGCTGATATTTTTCTCATCCCCATTCTCCTGCCTTCACCCCATTGTCCTAGATCCCCTTATTAATCAAAAACATATCTATCTCTGTCTTAAAGATACTCAGTGATTTGGCCTCCACAGCCTTCTGCAGCAAAGAGTTCCACAGATTCACCACCCTCGGGCTGAAGAAATTCCTCCTCATTGTTATATTACTTGTTTGTAATATGTCGTTACTCTTTGCTTTATCCTTCCAGAATGATCTGATGGTGTGATTCTAAAGAAAAACTTCAACTCAAAGCAAAATAGATTTAATGAATAGCGAATGAAATAATGTTGAGTTTGTTCACTCTTACAGAACTATAACTGGTGATAAAGTAATTCAGAATGAAATATTAACTATATTTAACTACGCGTGCTAACTCTGCTATTATCTCTCTCTCTAACACAACTGCTGTCTAGTCACTCCTGGTTCGAAGAGCCCCAAGATCCTTTGAGTTCACATATTTATACATGAATCTAGTGCTGCCATCTAGTGGTTGTCTTACTCTATGATTGTCATGTGAGAGTACCTTTAAGAAATGGGTGTTTATAAATGGGTGTGTATATAAGTATCTGTAATGAGAGTACCCTTAAGAAATGGCTGTTTATTATTGCAGTGATGTCAGAGAGTGGGTAGAGCTGGGCTGTCTCAGCTTTTTACTTTTGTTTTAGGCTGTTTGCTGCAGGGTGTGTTTTAGTTTCGTTTTCCGAGTTGGATAGCTGCAGTCACAGCCAGAAGGTGTATGAATCTCTTTCTATAATCTGAAGGCTGTAAATCGATCTTGGTGATTTAAAACTAATAACAGTAGTGACTTTAACCTGATGTGCTTCTGGTGAAAGGTATTTTAAGTCTTATGGATGTTAAAAGGAAAGTTTAAAGGATTGCTTAGTGTTGTATTCTTTGGGGGTTGTATTTGAATTAATGGTTGCTAAGATGTTCACTGTATGTTTTAAAAAGGTTAACTTGAGTTCATAGAATAAACATTGTTTGCTTAAAAAAATACTTTTCCATTTCTGCTGTACCACACCTGTAGAGTGGGCCATGTGCTCCCCATACCACAATCTATTAAAAGTTGTGGATCAGGTGAACTCCGTGATACACTTTGGGGTTCTCTAAACCCTGGCCCATAACAATGATGTAGTCAGTAACCCTTTATATACATATCACTACACTCATCTCTGTTTTAAAGGATTGTCCCTTTAGTCTGAGATTGTGTCCTCTGGTTCTAGTTTTTCCTACAAGTGGAAGCATCCTCTCCACGTCCACTCTATCCAGGTCTTGCAATATCCGGGCTGGGGCTGGTTTAGCTCACTGGGCTCAATCGCTGGCTTTTAAAGCAGACCAAGGCAGACCAGCAGCACGGTTCAATTCCCGTACCAGCCTCCCCGAACAGGCGCCGGAATGTGGCGACTAGGGGCTTTTCACAGTAACTTCATTGAAGCCTACTTGTGACAATAAACGATTTTCATTTCATTTTCATTTTCATTTCATTTAATAGCCTGTAAATTTCAATAAGATCCCCCCTCATCCTTCTAAACTCCAACGAGTACAGACCCAGAGTCCTCAACCGTTCCTCATATGACAAGCTCTTCATTCCAGGGATAATTCTTGTGAAGCTCCTTTGGACCCTTTCCAATGCCTTAGATACGGGGCCCAAAACTGCTCACAATACTCCAAATGAGGTCTGACCAGAGCCTTATTACAACTTCAGAAGTACATCCCTGGTCTTGTATTCTGGCTCTCTCGACATGATGCTAAAATTGCATTTGCCTTCCTAACTGCTGACTGAACCTACACATTAACCTTACGAGAATCATGAACAAGGGCTTCCAAGTCCCTTTATACTTCTGATTTCCTAAGCATTTCCCCATTCAGAAAATAGTCTCTGCCTCCGTTCCTCCTTCCAAAGTGCATAACCTCACACTTTTCCACATTTTATTCCATCTGTCACTTCTTTGTTCACTCTCCTAGCCTGTCCAAGTCCTCCTGCAGCCCCCTGCTTCCTCAATACTATCTGTGCCTCTATAGATCTTTGTATCATCTGCAAACTTAGCAATAGTGCCTTCAGTTCCTTCTTCCAGATCATTAATGTACATTATGAAAAGTTGTGGTCCCAGCCCTGAGACTACCACTAGTCACCAGATGCCATCCTGTAAAACACCCCTTAATTCCCACTCTCTGCCTTCTGCCAGTCAGCCAATCCTCTATCCATGCCAGGATCTTACCCTTAACACCATGGGGTCTTAACTTACTTAACAGTATCCTATGCGGCACCTTATCAAAGGCCTTCTGGGAATCTAAATAAATCACATCCACTGGTTCTCCTTGTTACCTCCTCAAAGAACTCTAATAGATTTTTCAGACATGACCTCCCCTTGATGAAGCCATGCTGACTCAGTCCTATTTTATCATGCAGTTCTAAGTACTCTGCGATCTCATCTTTAATAATGGTCTCTAAAATCTTACCAATGACCAAAGTCAGGCTAACCGGGTGATCATTTCTCGTCTTCCCTCCCTTCTTAAACAGCGGTGTTACATTAGCCACTTTCCAGTCCTCTGGGACCCTTCCTGCCTCCAGTGATTCCTGAAAAATCACTACCAATGCCTCCACAATCTCCGCAGCTATCGCTTTTACTATGTGGGGACTACATGGGGTGTAGTCTATCCAGTCCAGGTGACTTATCCACCTTCAGATCTTTCAGTTTTCCCAGAACCTTCTCCTTAGTGATGACCACTGCACTCACCTCTGCCCCCTGATTCTCCTGGAGCTCTGGCATCCGACTGGAGTTTTCCACTGTGAAGACTGATGCAAAGTAACTATTCAGTTCCTCTGCCATTTCTTTTTTACCTATTATTACTTCTCCATCCACATTTTCCAGTGGTCCAATGTTTATTTTTGCCTCTCTCTTACCTTTTATATATTGAAAAATAATCTTCCTGTCTTCTTTTATATTACTAGCTCGCTTGCAATCATGTTTCATCTTCAACCCCCTTATTGCTTTTTTAAATGTCCTCTGCTCGCTTTTAAAGGCTTCCCAATTCTCTGGCTTCCTATAAATCTTGCCACTTTGTATGCTTTTTCTTTTGCTTTGATGCTGTCCTTGTTTTCCCTCATCAGCCTATCCTCCCCAAAGCATGTTTTCTCTTCCGTGGGATGAAGTTCTGTTGTGCCTCCCAAATAACCCCCCAAAACTCCTGCCATAGGTGTTCCACTGTCTTCCCTGCTTGGCTCCTTTTCCGATCAACTCGGGCCAGCTCCTCCCTCATGTCTTTGTAGTTACCCTGACTTAATTGTAATACCGTTCCATCTGGCTGCAGCTTCTCCCTCTCAAACTGCAGGGTAAATTCTACCATATTGTTGTCACTGCACTATAAATTCCCTAACCAAGTCTGCCTCATCACACATCACCTAATCCAGAATTGCCTGCTCCCTCGGAGACTCTGTCACAAATTGCTCCAAAACAAATCTTAGACATTCCACAAATTCCTTTTCTTGGGATCCACTACCAACCTGATTTTCCCAGTCTACCTGCATATTGAAGTCCCCCATGGTTATTATAATATTGCCTTTTTTACATTCCTTTTTGATCTCCTGATTTATTTTCTGCCCCACGTCCTGACTACTTCTAGGGGACCTGTGCACAATTCCATTCAGGGTCTTTTTACCTTTGCGATTCCTCAACTCTACCCACAGAGATTCTATGCCTTCTGATCCTATATTGCTCCTTGCCATCGATTTAACTTCATTCCTTACTAACAATGCAACCCCACCCCCTTTGCCCATATGCCTGTCCTTTCAATAGGACACATATCCTTTTATATTTAGATTCCAGCCCTGATCCCCTTGCAGCCACGTCTCTGTGATGCCCACAACATCGTACCGGCCAATTTCAATGTGTGCAACAAGTTCATTTAACTTGTTCCGCATACTGCGGACATTTAGGTACAACACCCTCAGTCCTGCATTGACCCCTCTTCTCACACTTGTCACCTTTTTTGCTTTGCCTGAGGGTGATGATGTTCTCTTATTTTTGTTCTCTCTTTCTCCTTCAGTTATTACACCTTCTAAACTAACGCTCTGGTTCCCACCTCCCTGCCATACTCATTTAAATCCTCCTGAGTGACTCTAGCAAACATCCCAGCCAGGATATTGCTGGCCCTCCAGTTTAGATGCAACCTGTCCTTCTCGTACAGGTCCCACCTGCCCCGGAGGAGAACCCAACGGTCCAGAAATTTGAAACCTTCCCTGCTACATCACCAGTTTAACCTTGTGTTTAGTTGCACTATCCTCCTATTTCTAGCCTCACTGGCATGTGACATAGGGTGTAATCCTGCGTTTACAACCCTAGAGATCCTGCTTTTTAGCTTACAGCCTAACTCCCTGAACTCCTTCTGCAGGACCTCATCACTTTTCCTGCCTATGTCATTAGTACCTATGTGCACTACGATCTCTGGCTGTTCACCCTCCTCCTTCAGCATGTCCTGAGTTCGTTCAGAGACATCCTTGACCCTGGCACCAGGGAGGCAACATACCATCCTGGAGTCTCTTTAACTTCCACAGAAGCATCTATCTGTGCCCCTTACTCTGGAGTCCCCTATAACTATTGCTGTCCTGCACTTTGCCCTCCCCTACTGAGCAACAGAGCCAGTTGTGGTGCCATTGTTCTGACTGCTGTTGTTTTTCCCTGATAGGCTATCCCCACCCAACAGTATCCAATACGGTATGCCTGTTAGAGAGGAGGACAGCCATTGGAGATTCCTGCACTGACTGCCTGCCCTTTCTAGCGGTCATCCATCTGTCTGTCTGCACCTTGGGTGTGACCTCGTCTCTATAACTCCTGCATGCTTCTAAGTGCATCCAACTGTCGCTCCAACTGAACCATGCGGTCTTTGAGGAGCTACCATTGGTTATACTTCCTGCAGACGTAGACGACCGGAATGCTGGAAGCGTCATGAATCTGCCACGTCTCACAGCTAGATCACTGCACCCCACTGAGTGGCATTTATGCACTCGTTAATTAATTCAAAATAATACTTAAATTGTTATTGGATTAAGTTACAATTAACTGTATGGCTCTGGCGCTGGATTCTTACTGTGAAATTAAATGCTAAATGCTAATCTCTGCCCTCAGGTTTAGTTACTCTTCTACCTAGTTAATTAATTAGATTTAATTCATTTTTTCAATTTTTTTTTCAAATTTAACAGACTCCCTCCCAGCCAATCAGGTCATAGCTTTACTGTGATGTCACTTCAGTTTTTTCCCTCCACAATTTGAAAAGGTCTTTATATCACTTACCTTCCCAAGATGCTCTCTCGATCTCTCCCTGCAAATTAGCAGTTACAAAGCCAGAAGAAAGAAAACAAAACAAAATAAAACAAAAGATCCACTGTGACCCCAAGAAACAACTGATTTCAGTGTGTGATGCCTCACCACAGGGGGTAGTTATGGGATTTTATGTGGAGAAATCTATTTCAAATGCTTCACATACTTAATGGTGTAGACATCTGGGATGGCCACTTCCAGAATACAAAATGGATGCTCGCAATGAATGTAGGGAACTATGGACAATGTTAGGAAAGCAAGCAGGCACAGGGCCTGTATGCGTATTGGGAAGGCAGCTCCCAGACGGGACTGAAACTGTAGGTCAATTAACATATTGATGGCCCTGACCTATACAAGAAATCCAGGTATGACCTCCGCAAAGCCATCCGGAATGCCAAGAGAGAATATCAAACCAAGCTAGAGTCACAGACAGACTCTCGGCGGTTGTGGCAAGGACTAAACAACATAACGGGCTACAAAGCGAAGCCGAACAGTATCTTTGGCAGCAGCGCACCACTCCCCGATGAACTCAATGCATTCTATGCTCGGTTCAAGCAGGTAACCAACAATCCCCTGGCGAGTGCCCCAGCAGCCCATAGTTCACCCATACCCACCATCACAGCTTCCGAAGTCAGATTGGCCTTCCTGAAAGTGAACCCTCGGAAGGCGACGGGCCCAGACGGGATCCCTGGTCGTGCACTCAGAGCCTGCGTGGACCAGCTGGCAGAGGTATTCACGGACATCTTTAACCTGTCCCTACTCCACTCCGAGGTCCCCACCTGCTTCAAGAAGACCACCATCATACCGGTACCAAAGAAGAACCAGGCAACCTGCCTCAATGACTACCGACCAGTGGCCCTGACTTCAGTCGTAATGAAATGCTTCGAGAGGTTGATCATGAAGCGCATCACCTCCATACTCCCAGAACGCCTTGATCCACTGCAATTCGCATACCGCTGCAACCGGTCCACATCAGACACCATTTCCCTGGCCCTACACTCATCCCTAGAGCATCTCGAAAACAAGGACTCCTACATTAGACTCCTATTTAATGACTACAGCTCCGCCTTCAACACCATAATCCCAGCCAAGCTCATATCAAAGCTCCAAAACCTAGGACTTGGCTCCCCACTCTTGGTTCCAACTCCATCTACAAGTTTGCTGATGATACGACCATAGTGGGCCGGATCTCGAATAACGATGAGTCCGAATACTGGAGGGAGATAGAGAACCTAGTGGAGTGGTGTAGCGACAACAATCTCTCCCTCAATGCCAGCAAAACTAAAGAGCTGGTTATTGACTTCAGGAAGCAAAGTACTGTACACACCCCTGTCAGCATCAACGGGGCCGAGGTGGAGATGGTTAGCAGTTTCAAATTCCTAGGGGTGCACATCTCCAAAAATCTGTCCTGGTCCACCCACGTCGACGCTACCACCAAGAAAGCACAACAGCGCCTATACTTCCTCAGGAAACTAAGGAAATTCAGCATGTCCACATTGACTCTTACCAACTTTTACAGATGCACCATAGAAAGCATCCTATCAGGCTGCATCACAGCCTGGTATGGCAACTGCTCGGCCCAGGACCGCAAGAAACTTCAGAGAGTCGTGAACACCACCCAGTCCATCACACGAACCTGCCTCCCATCCATTGACTCCATCTACACCTCCCGCTGCCTGGGGAAAGCGGGCAGTATAATCAAAGACCCCTCCCACCCGGCTTACTCACTCTTCCAACTTCTTCCATCGGGCAGGATATACAGAAGTCTGAGAACACGCACGAACAGACTCAAAAACAGCTTCTTCCCCACTCTCACCAGACTCCTAAATGACCCTCTTATGGACTGATTTCATTAACACTACACCCTGTATGCGTCATCCGATGCCAGTGTTTTTGTAGTTACATTGTATATGTTGTGTTGCCCTATTATGTATTTTCTTTTATTCCCTTTTCTTCTCATGTACTTAATGATCTGTTGAGCTGCTCGCAGAAAAATACTTTTCACTGTACCTCGGTACACGTGACAATAAACAAATCCAATCCAATCCAATCCAATCCATCTCTGGGAACAAAGATAAGCAACCGATCCAGCTCCAGACATCCCGGCGCCAGTTCCCCAAACCGAAAGCGCAAACAAAGCAAGGCCAACGGTCACCAAAGACATGCCCAGCTATCAGGGCACCCACCCCTTTATTGGTCAAGATCAATACCAGTGATCAAGATGGGCCCAATTAATTGGTGCCAAGTTTAAGGCCCGCCCAAAAGAGTATAAGAAGAAACACCCGGGAGAGAATCACTCTCTTGGACGTGGCTCTCAAAGTGGAGAGACCCTTCCAAAAGCTGCACCAGAAGCAAGTAAGTCCAAGGTTAACGCTCGCTACCAGATGGACGACCTTAGCTGTTCTCCTGTATACCTTTGAACCCAACAGCCTCAGATGCGAACAACGGCCATTGTTCCTCTGACTGAGTGGGCACCCGAATCTAAGTATAGGCGTTAGCGTTAGAGATAATTTAGTTTGTAGTACTTTGTGCATGTGTAGATCTTACTATGTTTGGAAATTAAATGCCTTTGAACTAACTAACTGGTGTATTGGCTCTTTGATCAGTATTTGGGTTTGAACCTTGTGGCGGTATCGAGAGATACCTGGCGACTCTAAAGCAAACATAATTAGGATTAAGGAAGGTGACCATATTGACCGCCAAATTTAGAACCAGAGAAACAGAGCAACATGGAGTCAGAGCAGAATTACTTACCAGTTGAGAAAGAGGCATGTGTGATCATATCTGGTGTTACAAAATTCTACAGATACTTGTGCGGTCGGAAGTTCACTTTGTGAGAATCATATTAGCTTCAAAGAGCAGAGTACAGGGTCACATGAGGTAACATTCCTGCTTCTGAGCCACAAGCTCCGGGTTCAAGGCCCAGTCCAGGGGCGTCATTCTCCGACCCTCCAGCGGGTCAGAGAATGGCCGTTGGCCGCCGTGAATCCCGCCCCCGCCGGTTGCCGAAGTCTCCGGTACCGGATATTCGGTGGGGGCGGGAATCGGGCCGCGCCGGTTGGCGGGCCCCCCCCCCCGCTCGAGTCTCCGGCCCGGATGGGCCGAAATCCCGCCGATAAATTGCCTGTCCCGCTGGCGTAAATTAAAGTACCTATTTACCGGCGGGACAAGGCTGCGCGGGCGGGCTCCGGGGTCCTGCGGGGGGTGCGGGGCGATCTGGCCTCGGGGATGCCCCCACGGTGGCCTGGCCCGCGATCGGGGCCCACCGATCCGCGGGCGGGCCTGTGCCGTGGGGGCACTCTTTCCCTTCCGCCACCGCAACGGTCTCCACCATGGCGGAGGCGGAAGAGACTCTCCCCACTGCGCATGCGCGGGAAACTGTCAGCGGCCGCTGACGCTCCCGCGCATGCGCCGCCCCGACATGTCATTTCCGCGCCAGCTGGCGGGGCAACAAAGGCCGTTTCCGCCAGCTGGCAGGGCGGAAACTCCTCCGGCGCCGGCCTAGCCCCTCAATGTTGGGGCTCGGCCCCCAAAGATGCGGAGCATTCCACACCTTTGGGGCGGCGCGATGCCCGTCTGATGGGCGCCGTTTTGCGTGCCAGTCGGCAGACATCGCGCCGTTTGGGGAGAATTTCGCCCCAGGTCTTTATGGCCAAGGAACGTGCATTCATAACGTGACCAAACAGGTTGAGTATTAACTTGTAAATCCTTAAGGGGCAGCATGGTGGCACAGTGGGTGAGTCCTGTGCACAGTGGATGAGTCCTGTTGCCTCACGGCATCGAGGTCCCAGGTTCGATCTCGGTTCTGGGTCACTGTCATGTGGAGTTTGCACAATCACCCTGTGTTTGCGTGAGGTTCGCCCCCACAACCCAAAACATGTGCTGGGTAGGTGGATTGGCCACGCTAAATTGCCCCTTAATTGGAAAAAATTAATTGGGTACTCTAAATTTTTTAAAAATCAATCAATAAATAAAAGAAAGAAATAACTTGTAAATCCTTCTAACATATGCCCATGTCAGGTGGTAAGAGGGGGGGTAGAGGTTGCTGGTCATCCATGTGATGGAATTGGGAGCCTCTACCATTACCACCTACAGCTCCAGACTACAATATGCATATAAAAGTGCATGTTCCCACAGCAATCCAAACTCCTTTGGTAGGGGGGATCTTGCATATGGGCAGCACGGTAGCACAGTGGTTAGCGCTGTTGCTTCACCGCGCCAGAGTCCCGGGTTCGCTTCCCGGCTTGGGACACTGTTTGTGTGGAGTCTGTATGCTCTCCCTGTGCCAGCGTGGGTTTCCTTTGGGCACTCCGATTTCCTCCCACAAATTCCAAAATGCGTGCTTGTTATGTGAATTTGGCGTTCTGAAATTTCCCTCAGTGTATACGAACAGGCGCCGGAGTGTGGCGACTGGGGGATTTTCACAGTAACTTCATTGCAGTGTTAGTGTAAGCCTACTTGTGACACTAATAAAGATTATTATGCATTTGGGGCGGGATTCTCCCCCACCTGGTGGAGCGGGGGGTCCCGGGGCCGAGAAGTGGCATGAACCACTCTGGCGTCGGGCCGCCCCAAAGGTATGGAATCCTCCGCACCTTCAGGGTATAGGCCGGCGCCGGAGTGGTTTTCGCCATGCCGGCCAGCTGGGAAGGGGCTCCATTGGCCGGAGCGAGTTGGCGCATGCGCGGGAGCACCATCGTGTGCTGGCGTCATCCCAGCGCATGTACAGAGGGGTTCGTCTCCGCACCGGCCATGGTGGACCGCTCAGTCGCCGGTGCAGAGGAATAGAGTGCCCCCACGGCACAGGCCAGCCCACGGATCGGTGGGCCCCGTTTGTGGGCCAGGCCACCATGGGGGCACCTCCTGGGGCCAGATACCCCCGCGCTCCCCCGAGGACCCGGAGGCCGCCCGCGCAGCCAGGTCCCGTCGGTAAGTACCGACTCTAATTTACGGCGGCAGGACTGGCCGAAAATGGGTGGTCACTCGGCCCATCGCGGGCCGGAGAATCGCCGGGGGGGCCGCTACCAGCGGCCGCCGACCGGCGCGATTCCTGCCCCTGCCAAATCTCCGGCGCCGGAGAATTTGGCAGC
The DNA here is from genome assembly GCF_047496885.1 of Scyliorhinus torazame. Lineage (NCBI taxonomy): Eukaryota > Metazoa > Chordata > Chondrichthyes > Carcharhiniformes > Scyliorhinidae > Scyliorhinus > Scyliorhinus torazame. The sequence goes on from NC_092717.1 coordinate 193,830,062, forward strand.
CGGCGGGGCGGGATTCACGCCACCCCTCCGATTCTCCGACCCGGCGGGGGGCGGAGAACCCGCCCCTGTTCTATAACGATTTCCCATACTCATTCATTTTTAGCTACTAAGTTATCAGGGCATTACACAAGTTGAGGCACGATCAATTGAACAACGACTAGAGTTTGATACAACTGAGGCTTTATTGCTCTAAGATGTGTGGCCTCCCACAGCAGCTGGCAAAATGGCTGCTGAATGGAGGACACGCATATTTATACTCCGCCTACTGGCCGGAGCCATCAGGCAGGGACTACCGGCGAACCTGTAGTACAGGCCCTACCTCACATCACCTAATACAGGTGCAACAGTGGCTTACCACATTCATCCCCTGTTAAAATTGAGTCCGGCAGGGGTGGTGGAGAACTATATACAACAATGAATCTATATTTACAGTATTTGGCTGGAAAAAAAATGTCTTTTGAAGTCCGGCGGACCAGTTAGAGGTTTAACCGGTACGGTGCCTTGATGTTCCGCTGGGAGCGACGTAGTGGTGGCGGCGATGTCGATGCTGGCCCGATGTTCGGTGACTCCGGGAGCATGCTGAAATCCTCTTTATCCTCGGGCGTGGGCAGGGGAAAAATGGATGGTCCTGATGGGGTTAATGCTTGGGGCGCCGGGGGAAGGGAGGGTGGCGCCGAGCCGGAGGGGTGTGTGTGTGTGGAACCTGCTGGTGCCAGGTCCCTGAGGGAGACAGTAACCTGGCGGCCAGCGGGGTACGCCAAGTAGGCATACTGGGGGTTTGCATGGAGCAATTGCACCCTCTCCACCAACGGGTCCGCCTTGTGGAGTCGGACGTGCCTACGGAGCAGGACTGGTCATGGAGCTGCGGGCCAAGTCGGGAGCAACACCCCGGATGTGGACTTCCTGGGGAAGGCAAAAAGGCGTTCATGGGGTGTGTTGTTAGTGGCGGTGCATAGAAGTGACCGAATGGAGTGGAGTGCATCAGGGTGGACCTCCTGCCAGCGAAAGGCTGGGAGTTTCCTGGACCATAGGTCCATTTGGACGGACCTCCAGCCGTCCCGTTCTCCCTCTCTACCTGCCCATTTCCCCAGGGGTTATAGCTGGTCGTCCTGCTGGAGGCGATACCCCTGCTGAGCAGGAGCTGACGCAGCTCATCGCTCATGATTGAGGATCCCCTGTCACTGTGGATGTAGGTGGGGAAACCGAACAGAGTGAAGATAGTGTTTAGGGCTTTGATGACGGTGGCAGACATCATATCGGGGCATGGGATGGCGAAGGGGAATCTGGAGTACTCATTGACCACACTGAGAATATACGTGTTTCGGTCGGTGGAGGAGAGGGGCCCTTTGAAATCCAGGCTGAGGCGTTCAAAGGGGCAGGAGGCATTCACCAGGCGGGCACGGTCCGGCCGGTAGAAGTGCGGCTTGCACTCCGCACAGACCTGGCAGTCCCTGGTGATTGTCCGTACTTCCTCGACGGAGTAGGGCAGATAGCAAGCCTTGACAAAATGGTACAACCGTGTGACTCCTGGGTGACAAACGCTGTCATGCAGGGCCTCGAGTCGGTCTACTTGTGCGCTGGCACATGTACCTTGGGATAGGGCGTCTGGGGGCTCGTTGAGTTTGCCGGGCGATACAAAATCTCGTAATTATAGGTGGAGAGCTTGATCTTCCACCTCAAGATTTTATCGTTTTCGATCTTGCCCACTTGTGTGTTATTGAACATGAAGGCTACCGACCGTTGGTGAGTAAGGAGGGTGAATCTCCTGCTGGCCAGGTAATGCCTCCAATGCCGCACAGCCTCAACAATAGCTTGGGCCTCTTTTTCGACGGATGAGTGCCGAATTTCTGAGGCATGAAGTGTGCGGGATAAGAATGCACCGCAGGGCAAGAGTTATAGCTGGGGGAAGGGCAATTATGATGCCATTAGACATGACTTGGGGGGGATAGGTTGGAGAAGTAGGCTGCAAGTGTTGGGCACACTGGAGAAGTGGAGCTTGTTCAAGGAACAGCTACTGCGTGTTCTTGATAAGTACGTACCGGTCAGGCAGGGAGGAAGGCGTCAAGCGAGGGAACCGTGGTTTACCAAAGAAGTGGAATCTCTTGTTAAGAGGAAGAAGGAGGCCTATGTGAAGATGAGGTGTGAGGTTTCAGTTGGGGCGAGGGATAGTTACAAGGTAGCGAGGAAGGATCTAAAGAGAGAGCTAAGACGAGCAAGGAGGGGACATGAGAAGTATTTGGCAGGTAGGATCAAGGAAAACCCAAAAGCTTTCTATAGGTATGTCAGGAATAAAAGAATGACTAGGGAAAGAGTAGGACCAGTCAAGGACAGGGATGGGAAGTTGTGTGTGCAGTCTGAAGAGATAGGCGAGATACTAAATGAAAATTTTTCGTCAGTATTCACTCAGGAAAAAGATAATGTTATGGAGGAGAATGCTGAGACCCAGGCTATTAGAATAGATGGCATTGAGGTACGTAGGGAAGAGGTGTTGGCAATTCTGGACAGGCTGAAAATAGATAAGTCCCCGGGGCCTGATGGGATTTATCCTAGGATTCTCTGGGAAACCAAGGAAGAGATTGCTGGGCCTTTGGCCAGAGGACTGGAGGATAGCAAATGTGGTCCCTTTGTTCAAAAAGGGGAGTAGAGACAACCCCGGCAACTATAGACCGGTGAGCCTCACGTCTGTTGTGGGTAAAGTCTTGGAGGGGATTATAAGAGACAAGATTTATAATCATCTAGATAGGAATAATATGATCAGGGATAGTCAGCATGGCTTTGTGAAGGGTAGTTCATGCCTCACAAACCTTATCGAGTTCTTTGAGAAGGTGACTGAACAGGTAGACAAGGGTAGAGCAGTTGATGTGGTGTATATGGATTTCAGTAAAGCGTTTGATATGGTTCCCCATGGTAGGCTATTGCAGAAAATACGGAGGCTGGGGATTGAGGGAGATTTAGAGATGTGGATCAGAAATTGGCTAGCTGAAAGAAGACAGAGGGTGGTGGTTGATGGGAAATGTTCAGAATGGAATTCAGTTACAAGTGGCGTACCACAAGGATCTGTTCTGGGGCCGTTGCTGTTTGTCATTTTTATCAATGACCTAGAGGAGGGCGCAGAAGGGTGGGTGAGTAAATTTGCAGACGACACTAAAGTTGGTGGTGTTGTCGATAGTGTGGAAGGATGTAGCAGGTTACAGAGGGACATAGATAAGCTGCAGAGCTGGGCTGAGAGGTGGCAAATGGAGTTTAATGTAGAGAAGTGTGAGGTGATTCACTTTGGAAGGAATAACAGGAATGCGGAATATTTGGCTAATGGTAAAGTTCTTGGAAGTGTGGATGAGCAGAGGGATCTAGGTGTTCATGTACATAGATCCCTGAAAGTTGCCACCCAGGTTGATAGGGTTGTGAAGAAGGCCTATGGAGTGTTGGCCTTTATTGGGAGAGGGATTGAGTTCCAGAGTCATGAGGTCATGTTGCAGCTGTACAAAACTCTGGTACGGCCGCATTTGGAGTATTGCGTACAGTTCTGGTCACCGCATTATAGGAAGGACGTGGAAGCTTTGGAGCGGGTGCAGAGGAGATTTACCAGGATGTTGCCTGGTATGGAGGGAAAATCTTATGAGGAAAGGCTGATGGACTTGAGGTTGTTTTCGTTAGAGAGAAGAAGGTTAAGAGGAGACTTAATAGAGGCATACAAAATGATCAGGGTGTTAGATAGGGTGGACAGTGAGAGCCTTCTCCCGTGGATGGAAATGGCTAGCACGAGGGGACATAGCTTCAAACTGAGGGGTAATAGATATAGGACAGAGGTCAGACGTAGGTTCTTTACGCAAAGAGTGGTGAGGCCGTGGAATGCCCTACCTGCAACAGTAGTGAACTCGCCAAAATTAAGGGCATTTAAAAGTTTATTGGATAAGCATATGGATGATAATGGCATTGTGTAGGTTAGATGGCTTTTGTTTCGGTGCAACATCGTGGGCCGAAGGGCCTGTACTGCGCTGTATCGTTCTATGTTCTATGTTCTATGTTCTAATGCCACGGGTCTGCCTGCCTGATTGAGGGTGGCAGCAAGGGCGACGTCCAGTGCGTCGCTCTCTACTTGAAAGGGCACTGTCTCGTCTACTGCATGCATCCCAGCCTTGGCGATATCGGCTCTGAAACGGGCGAAGGCCTGTTGTACCTCGGCCGCCAGGGGAAAGTGTGTGGACTGTATGCGTGGGCGGGCCTTGTCCGCATAGTTTGGGACCCACTGGGCGTAGTATGAGAAGAACCCCAGGCAGCGTTTGAGGGCCTTGGAGCAGTGGGGAAGGGGGAGCTCCATGAAGGGGTGCATGCAGTCGGGATCGGGTCCCAGAACTCCATTCTGGACCACATAGGCAAGTATGGCTAAGCGGGTCGTGCTAAACACGCACTTCTGCGTGTTGTAGGTGAGGTTGAGGAGAGTGGCGGTGTGGAGAAATTTGGCAAGGTTGGCATTGTGGTCCTGCTGGTCATGGCCGCAGATGGTGACGTTGTCTAGGTACGGGAAGGTGGCCCGCAAACCCTACCGGTCGACCATTCGGTCTATCTCCCTTTGGAAGACCGAGACCCCGTTAGTGACGCCGAAGGGAACCCTGAGGAAGTGATAGAGACGACCGTCCACCTCGAAGGCAGTGAATGGACGGTCCGATTTACAAATGGGGAGCTGGTGGTAGGCGGATTTGAGGTCTACCGTTGAGAAGACCCGGTTCTGTGCAATCTGATTGACCATATCAGATATGTGTGGGAGGGGGTACGCGTCGAGCTGCGTGTATCGATTGATGATCTGGCTGTAGTCCACGACCATTCTGTGTTTCTCCCCAGTTTTAACGACTACCACATGGGCTCTCCAGGGGCTGTTGCTGGCCTCGATGATGCCTTCCCAAAGCAGCAGCTGGACCTCGGACCTGATGAAGGTCCTGTCCTGGGTGCTGTACCGTCTGCTCCTGGTGGCGGCAGGTTTGCAATCCGGGGTTAGATTTGCGAAGAGAGAAGGGGGATCGACCTTTAGGTCGCAAGGCCGCACACAGTGAGGGGTGGTAGGGGCCCGCCGAATTTGAGGGTTAGGCTCTGGAGATTGCACTGAAAGTCCAGGCCTAGTAGTAGAGCAGCGCAGAGGTTAGGGAGGACGTAGAGGCGGAAGCCGCTGAATTCTACGCCCTAGATCGTGAGTGTGAACGTACAGTACCCCCGGATCCCGCCGGTATGAAAATGAAATGAAAATCGCTTATTGTCACAAGTAGGCTTCAAATGAAGTTACTGTGAAAAGCCCCTAGTCGCCACATTCCGGCGCCTGTTCGGGGAGGCTGTTACGGGAATTGAACCGTGCTATTGGCCTGCCTTGGTCTGCTTTCAAAGCCAGCGATTTAGCCCTGTGCTAGAATGGGATCCGGAGGCCAGGGAGATTATTTGTTTGGAGGGATGTACCGCGAGGATTGGATTAGGTTGGATTGGATTTGTTTATTATCACGTGTACCGAGGTACAGTGAAAATTATTTTTCTGCGAGCAGCTCAACAGATCATTAAGTACATGAGAAGAAAAGGGAATTAAAAAAAATACATAATAGGGCAACACAACATATACAATGTAACTACAAAAGCACTGGCATCGGATGAAGCCTACAGGGTGTAGTGTTAATGAAGTCAGTCCATAAGAGGGTGCAGCGCCTTACCGTATCCGGGTGTATGAAGCTTTCGATGCTCCCGGAGTCCAGCAGGCAAGAGGTCACTTGGCCGTTGATTTTCACGCTGTTCGATGCGGTGGCTAGGTTGTGCGGACGAGACTGGTCGATCGTCACTGAGGCGAGTCGTGGTCGGTCGTCGCTGCCGTCAGATGATGGGGAGCCTGGGGTCCCCAGGTCCTGATATGCTGTCGGTGTCCATGCCCCGTGGTGGAGACAAGATGGCGGCACCTGAAGATACTGCGGGGGACAAAATGGCAGCGCCCATGAGCCACACGTTGCAGGGGCGAACTGGCTGGGTAAGGCCCCCGCTGGGGCGGCTGTCTGTGGGGTCCACGAGGGGTCGGAGGGGTGGGCCACACGGCTGGTGGAGTAGGCCTGAATGTTACGTGAGGCAACCATCATGGAGAGCGCTAGCTTAGTTGTTTCAGCGAGGTCGAGCGTGGCCCCTTCTAACAGTTTTTGGCGTATGAGGTCCGACCCAATCCCCGTTACAAACGCGTCCCGCATAAGAAGGTTGGAATGTTCGGTGGCCGTAATGGCCTGACAGTTACAATCCCGGACGAGTGGGATTAGGGCCCGCCAGGAGTCTTCTATGGTCTCACCAGGGAGTTGAGAGCAAGTGGCGAGTACGTGGCTGGCGAAGAGCGTGTTCGTTTTCTGTGCGTAGTTTTCTTTGAGAAGCGCCATTGCGTCGGCGTAGTTCGGGGCGTCCTGAATCAACGGAAACACGTTGGAGCTCAATCTCGAGTAAAGGATCTGTTTCTTCTGAGCCTCCGGAACAGGGGTGGTCGCTGAGTTGATGCACGCCTCGAAGCAAGCTCGCCAGTGATTAAAGTCCTTTTTGGCGCCGCTTGATTGCGGATCCAGCTGCAAGCGATCTGGCTTGATACGGAGGTCCATCTTTTAGAAAATCTTAGAGCAATAAATTGATGCACGATCAATTGAACAAAGACTCGAGTTGGATACAACTGAGGCTTTATTTCTCTAAGATGTGTGGCCTCCCACAGCAGCTGGCGAAATGTCTGCTGAATGGAGGACACGCATATTTATACTCCGCCTACTGGGCGGAACCAGCAGGCAGGGACTACCAGCAAACCTGTAGTACAGGTCCTACCTTACATCACCTAATACTGGTGCAACAGTGGTTTCCATACAAATGTAATGTCAGTTTCTGCCAGTGAAATTCGTGACAAAACTCATCAGGTTATGATGTTCAGTAATGTGGTCAATTACACCATGAATGGTTGGCCTAAAGAGTTTGATAATGAGAAACTGCATGAATATTTCACATAAAAATGAACTAATTATAGATTACAGTTGTCTCCTCTGGGGTTCAAGAGTTATTATTATGCCAAGATTTAGAGACAGAGAGCTCGAGAAACTTAATAAGAGCACATGGGGATTGCGGGGGTGATTCCTCGAGGCCATTAGCCTTAGCCAAGATTCCTGCTGACCCATTGAATCAAGCGTGAAGCCCAACACGGAATTTTCTCCGGGCGTCAAACCCATTGCGGCTCTCCCTGTCCGCTCCCCGTGCCGAGATCAGGTTCTCACCCAGAACTCATTTAATTCAATTTCAGTCTGATTAGTGAGGTTGAGCTGGAATGCTGCAGCCTCCCAAGATTCTTCCGCTTCCCCAGCTGTAGTCCCATTGGCGCAAATCACTACTGGTCCCTAAAAACAGAGGCCAGACACCAGGGACACTGAGAGGGAGCACTTTAGAACAAAGAAACAAACTGCAGTTACAAAGAACGCCTGCTCAAAAGAGGAAGCACTTCAGAGTTAAAGACCGTGAAGAGCTAGGTAAATAAACAAAGCTAACCTCTCATTTGTAATAGCCTGGACCTGTCAATTAAGAGGCATCCGCAATGGCCGATGCGGAAGTGACCCCCCCCTGCGCATGCGTGGGGCTGACGTCAGCAGCCGCTGACGCTGCCACACATGCGCGGACTACCGCCGACCGGCGGAGTCCTTTCGGCCTCGGCTGGCGTGGCGCCAAAGGCCTTTCTCGCCAGCCGGCGGTGCGCCAACCACTCTGGCGCGGGTCTAGCCCCTCGAGCTCCGCACCTTTGGGGCGGCCTGACGCCGGAGTGGTTCCCGCCACTCCATCCCGCCGGGACCCCCCGCAACAGTACTAACCACTGTGCTACCGTTGTATATAACATTGAGTAAATAAATGTTCCTCACTCATTCCCTTTTTTACACCTAAGCTAATCTTTTTTTTTAAATAAATATTTTTATTCTCCTCCTTTTTCACATTTTCTCCCGCATTTACATCCATCAACAATAAACAATAATCAGCAAGATATGTCAATCCCCATAATAACAACGATCCCATCCGCCCACCAACCCCCAAACATCAGCCCGCATGTTTACATAAACAAATGACAAAAAGGAATCAGGGATTACCCGTAGTCACCCTTAAACTACACAGCCCCCCCCTCCCCCCATCCCACCCACCCACCACCCCCCCCAACTAATGTTCGATGTTATCCAGTTCTTGAAAGTGCATAATAAATAGTGCCCATGACTTGTAGAACCCCTCCGAGCTTCCCCTCAGTTCGAACTTAACCTTCTCAAGGATCAAGTATTCCAACAGGTCCCCCCGCCACGCCAGTGCACTGGGTGGAGAGGCTGCTCTCCATCCCAGCAGGATACGCCTTCGGGCGATCAACGAGGCGAAGGCTATGATATCTGCCTCCGCTCCCGTTTCCAACCCTGGCTGGTCCGACACCCTGAATATGGCCTCCTGGGGTCCCGGGTCCAGATTAACACGCACCACCTTGGAAATTACCCTAAACACCTCCTTCCAGTATTCCCCTAGCTTTGGACAGGACCAAAACATATGAACGTGATTCGCGGGGCCCCCGCCGCAACGCTCACACACATCCTCTACTCCTTCAAAAAATCGGCTCATCCTCGCCCTCGTGAGGTGCGCTCTATATACCACCTTCAGCTGTATCAGCCCCAACCTCGCACATGAGGTGGAGGCATTCACTCTCCGGAGCACCTCACACCAGACCCCCTCCTCTATAACCTCTCCCAGCTCTTCCTCCCACTTTGCTTTGATCTCTCCCAGTGGTGCCTTATCCTCTTCCAGAATAGCTCCATACACCGCTGACACTGCCCCCTTCTCCAGTCCCCTTGTCGTCAACACCTCCTCCAGCAATGTGGAGGCCGGTTCCTCCGGGAAGCTCTGTATCTCCTTCCTGGCAAAATCCCGAACCTACATGTACCTAAACCCTTCTCCCTGCTCCAGCCCATACTTCGCTTCCAGCTCCCTCAATCCTGCAAACCGATCCCGAAGAAACAAATCTTTTAGCGTCTTAATCCCCCTCTCTTCCCATTTCCGAAAACTTCCATCCCACCTCCCTGGCTCAAATCTGTGGTTCCCCCGAATCGGCATTTCCCTTGACCCTAAACCCAACCCGAAGTGTTGCCGAAACTGCCTCCAGATTTTCAATGAAGCTATTATTACCGGACTCCCTGAATATTTCCCCGGAGCTATCGGGAGCGGCGTTGTTGCAAGTGCCTTCAGCCCCGACCCCCTGCACAAACTCTCCTCCATTCTGACCCACTGAGAATCAACCCCTCTGACCCAGCTCCGCACTTTCTCCACGTTCGCCGCCCAGTAGTAGTACAACAGGTTCGGGAGACCCAAACTCCCTGCCTGCCTTCCCCTCTGTAGCAGCACCTTTCTCACTCTGGCCACCTTCCCTCCACATATGAATGAGGTAATCCTTCCCTCAATCTCCCTCAAAAAAGACTTTGGCAGGAAAATCGGTAGGCATTGAAAAATAAACAGGAATCGCGGCAACAGATTCATTTTAACCGCCTGTACCCGATCTGCCAGTGACAGAGGAAGGCCGTTCCACCTTGCCAGATCGGCTTTCACTCTCCCCACCAACCAATGATGTTGTACCTGCGAAGCCTCCCCCACTCCCGGGCAACCTGCACTCCCAGATACCTAAAATGAGTCCCTGCTCTACGGAATGGCAGCCCCCCCACCCCTGCCCCCACCCCCGGCCGAGACACCACAAAGTACTCACTCTTGTCCAGGTTCAACTTGTACCCCGAGAAAGACCCAAATACCCGCAGTAGCTCCAATATTCCTCCTATCGACGCACTCGGTTCCGACACATACAACAGCAAGTCGTCGGCATATAAGGACACCCTATGCTCTATCCCCCCAGCACTATTCCTTTCCATGCTCCTGAACTTCTCAATGCAATGGCCAATGGTTCAATCGCAAGTGCAAACAGCAGGGGAGATATAGGACATCCCTGTCTCGTCCCACGGTGGAGAGAAAAGTATCTCGAGCTGATATCGTTTGTGCGGACACTCGCCCTCGGTTCCTTATATAATAGCTTTACCCAGTTCACAAACCTTGGTCCAATCCCAAACCGCTCCAGCACTGCCATCAGGTACCCCCATTCTACCCGATCAAACGCCTTCTCGGCGTCCAATGCCACAACTACCTCTGTTTCCTTTCTTTCCGCCGGTGCCATAATAACGTTCAAAACCCTCCTAATGTTCGAAAACAGCTGCCTCCCTTTCACGAACCCCGTCTGATCTTCCCCTATCACCTTCGGGAGGCACTCCTCCAGCCTACCCGCCAGTACCTTCGCCAACACTTTTACGTCCACATTCAGAAGTGATATGGGCCGATACGACCCACACTCCGTCGGATCCTTATCTTTTTTTAGTGACAGGGAAATCGATGCCTGCCCCAAGGTTTGTGGCAACACCCCCTTCCCTATCGCCTCCTCAAACATCCCCACCATCAGGGGTGCCAACCTATCCTTAAATTTTTTATAATATTCCACCGGAAAACCATCCAGCCCTGCCACCTTCCCCGACTGCATCCTCCCAATCGCATCCTTTATCTCCTGCTCCACTATTGCTTCTTCTAATGTAGCCCTGTCCCCCTCCCCTAGCCTCGGGTACTCCAACCCATCTAGAAATTCCTGCATCTCACGGTCTCCCCCGAGTGGCTCTGACTTGTACAACCTCTCATAAAACTCCTCAAAAACCTTGTTAATCAGCACTGGGGCCACCACCAACTTCCCTGCCCTATCCCTCACCTGAAGAATTTCCCTTGCCGCTGCCTCCCTCCGGAGCTGACCTGCTAACATACCTTGCATAACATGCCTTATCTCCATGTTCATAAACTGCACCCCTTGCTCGTCTCAGTTGCCGGACCGCCTTCCTGGTGGGCAGTCGGTCGAAGCTCGCCTGTAGTTCCTTCCTCTTTTCCAGCTTCGCCGGGTCCCCATCCTCTGCATACCTCCTATCCACCTCCAACATCTCATCTATTACCCTCTGCCGCTCCAACCTCTCCTCTTTATCCACCCTGGCCTTAAACAAAATTACCTCACCTCTCACCACTGCCTTTAGAGCCTCCCAGACGACTGCCTTCGACACCTCACCCGTACAATTGAAACCTACATATTCCTTAATTACCTTTTCAATTTTCTCACAGAATACTTGGTTCCCTAAAAGCCCCACATCCAGTTTCCACCCCGGTCTCTGCGCTGCCCCCTTCTCCAGCACCATATCCACCCAATGTGGAGCGTGATCTGACACTGCAATTGCAGAGTATTCCGACCCCTTGACTCCAGCCAGCAACGCTTCCCCACCACAGAAAAGTCGATCCGCGAGTATACCTTATGGACCGCTGAGAAAAACGAGTACTCCCATTCCCTTGGGTGCAGGAAACTCCAAGGGTCCACCCCGCCCATTTCCACCATTAGCCCAGCCAGCGCCTTCGCCCCCCCCTGATGGGAACAGCGATAGCGGCCGTGATCTGTCCAACCTTGGCTCCTGTACCAAGTTCCAGTCCCCCCCCACAATCAGCTCATGTGTGTCCAAGTTGGGAATAGCCCCAAACACCTTCCTCGCGAATCCCACATCGTCCCAATTGGGACCGTATACACTTAACAGCGCCACTAATCTCCCCTCCAGTGCCCCTGTCACAATCATATATCTACCCCCCGATCTGCCTCCACCCTCTCCATCAGGAAGCATACCATTTTGCTGACCAGCACCGCTACCCCTCGAGCCCTTCCATCAAATCCGGAGTGAAACATTTGGCTAACCCAGCCCTTTTTAAGTTTCACCTGGTCCTTCACCCTCAAGTGAGTCTCCTGCAGCATTGCTACATCGGCTTTCAAACTTTTAAGATGTGCAAGCACCCTTGACCTCTTGACCGGACCTCCTAGCCCTCTCACGTTCCACGTGACTATCCTTACTGGAGGTCTCTCATCCCCCCACCTTTCTTATCCACCATCACCATACCACCGGGCCCTGTCCCATAAGCCTGACTCGCCCCTGTCCATTGTTAACGTCGAACCTCTTCCCCCCTCCCAAGAACCCCCCTACAAAAACATCCCCCAACATCCATCCCTCCACCCCCTCTTGTTTGCCTCGTAGGCCCATTGAAGCCTGCTATCCAGGCTCCAACGTCCGCAGTCCTCCTCTCACCTCACCCCCGTTCACTAACTGACTTTAGTTAGCTAGCGCGGGTGGCTCCCCCCGCCAAGACCTCTCGCCCCCTTCCGCCCAGTCCCAGAGAAAGAAACACCAAAACAAATCCAACAATCGAACCCCTACAATTCACTAACATAACATTTAACCGTCACAACACAGAACGCCATTAACTTGAACTCTGTAACAATGCAAAGAGAAGTAAATTTCAATACAAATCAGTAAAAAGAAAGTTGTAACATTTGTACATTTTCCAGAAGCTCAAACACAGTCCACAGTCTCTCTTCCAGTTCCGCTCTTCACGTCTGTCCCAAGCCTTCTGCCCTCACGAACGCCTCAGCCGCCTCCGCTGACTCAAAATAAAAGTCTTTGGCTTTATATGTTACTCTCAACTTCGCCGGGTACACCACACCAAATCGCACCCCCTTCTTGTACAAAGCCGCCTTCACTCGCCCAAACGCCGCTCGTCTTTTTGCCAACTCCACCGTCAAGTCCTGGTAGATCCGAACCACAGTACCATCCCACAGCAACTCACGCTCCTGCTTCGCCCAGCTCAATACCTTCTCCTTCATGCAAAACTTATGGAAGCAGATAATTACTGCCCTTGGCGGCTCGTTCACTTTGGGCTTCGGCCTTAATGACCGATGAGCTCGGTCTAGTTCGTACAGGGTGCGGCTCTCACCCTCCCCCATCAGCTCCACCAACTTCTTAGCGAAGTATTGCATTGGCCTTGGGCCCTCTGTCCCTTTGCGCAAGCCCACAATTCTCAAATTGTGCCGCCTTGAGCGGTTTTCCAAGTCTTCCAGCTTTGCTCGGAGTCCTCTGTTAACCTCCATCACCTTCCGCAGCCCGTCCCCCATCGAGGTGACCTGGTCGCTGTGTCGTTTCACGGCCTCCTCCACCTCCTTCATCTTCTCGCCCTGCTCTCTCACCTCGGCCGATGCCTTTGCCACCTCCACCCTCATTGGGCCGATTGCCTCCTCCACCAATGACCTCAACACGACCGCCGTCTCTTTCCCCAAGGCCTCCATGTGCCTCACAAAATGTTTCCAACTCCACCGCCATCACCTCGGTCATCTTCTCCACCGTAGGTAGTGCGGCCCTGCCTTGCAGTTCGGCTTCCGCCATCCTGTCAACCCTTTTGCTTTTGCTCGTCTTCTCCTTCGGCGGCGAACCCGCGTTTCCTCCTTTCTTTGACGCTGCTCTTCGCATCTTTTAGCGGCTTATTGTTTTTTATTTTCTTTCTTTTCTCCGCTCTCCCCCTTCACCCTCCTGCTCTTCATCAATCTGACATTCTTTTTTTGAAAAAAAAAGGGGGGAGAGAGAAAAAAAATAAACTTTCACCAAACTCCCTTAAATCTTCTTTGTTTCTCCTCTGCATTCACCTGGGACCAGGCTTCAACCTTCTTTCTTCTTCCTAGGTGGGAGCCATCCGACGTGGAGCACCCTCCCTACATAGTACCCTGGCCTCGGGACTGCCGCCTCGGCCTCCTCGTAGCTCCGCCCCCGCGACTCTGACCTGCCGCGCTCGGCCCGGCGCCTCAGCTCCCGCCGCCCGCCACCCGCGCGGGGTTCTTCGACGGTTTTTAAACCGGCCCTGCTGGCTGCTCATGGCGACCCCAAAGGCCGACGATAGTCGGGGGGTGCGTGAAGACTCGGGGATTTCCCCGAAATTGCCGCGAATCGTGGCCACCGGCGGGAGCTCTTGTTGTTGCGGCCGCCCTGCTCGCCCACGCCACCGGAAGTCCCCACCTAAGCTAATCTTGGGCCTGGAAATAAATGATGGGTTGGGAGATGCAAATAAAATAATTAAGAAATAAAAATAACGGAGTGGTAAGTGGCCAGGATATAATTTAGTGGTACCTTTTTATTTCATAAAATATATATATTTTTCCCCTCATTTTTAATCAAATTTCAACAGGGAAATATTCAAAACAACAGTGGACTATATTCAGGAAAAAGATTTTCAAGAACAATCTGACTGGGAATGCTTCTGTTCGATGATGCTTGCTTATCAACAGAAAAATAAGTGACTACTTTCACACTCACTACGCTGCCATTACGGTAGCATAGTGGTTAGCACAATTGCTTCACAGCTCCAGGGTCCCAGGTTCGATTCCCGGCTTGGGTCACTGCCTGTGTGGAGTCTTCACGTTCTCCCCGTGTGTGCGTGGGTTTCCTCCGGATGCCCCGGTTTCCTCCCACAGTCCAAATATGTGCGGGTTAGGTGGATTGGCCATGCTAAATTGTGCTTCGTGTCCAAAAAGGTTAAGTGGGGTTGCTGGGTTACGGGGAAAGGGTGGAGGTGCGGGCTTGGGTAGGGTGCTCTTTCCAAGGGCCGGTGCAGATTCGATGGGCCAAATGGCCTCCTTCAGCACTGTAAATTCTATGATTCTATGGTTCTATGAAACCCTGTCCATCAGGGGGCTGTTTAGCACAGGGTTAAATCACTGGCTTTGAAAGCAGACCGAGGCAGGCCAGCAGCACGGTTCAATTCCCATACCAGCCTCCCCGAACAGGCGCCGGAATGTGGCGTCTAGGGGCTTTTCACAGTAACTTCATTTGAAGCCTACTTGTGACGATAAGTGATTTTCACATCATAAATTCGGAGGTTTTCTTTCATTCTTTCATGGGATGTGGTGTTGCTAACAAGGCCAATATTTGTTGCCCACCCCAAAAAGCCCTTAAACTGAGTGACTTGTGAGACCATTTCAGCGGACTGTTAAGAGTCAACCACATTACTGTGGGTCTGGAGTCACATGTAGGTCAGACCAGGTAAGAATGGCAGATTTACATTCCACCAGCTACTGTCTTGGGATCTGAACCCTTGTCCTCAGTCCATTGGCCTGGGCCTCGGGATTATTAACCCAGTAAGATCCCCACTACCCCACAGTCTTCCCAACTATGATGGAATCCTTCCCCACTTGCCTGGATAAGTGAAAGTCCAATAACACTCAAGAAGCTCGACACCATTCATGACAAATTGATTGATTGATTGATTTGATTTATTGTCACATGTACCGAAGTACAGTGAAAAGTATTTTTCTGTGGCTGAGGGAACGTACACAGTACGTACATAGTAGGCAAAAAGAATAATCAACAAAGAACATTGACAAATGGTACATTGACAAACAGTGATTGGTTACAGTGTGGAACAAAGGGCCAAACAAAGCAAATACATGAGCAAGAGCAGCATAGGGCGCCGTGAATAGTGTTCTTACAGGGAACAGATCAGTTCGAGGGGGAGTCGTTGTGGAGTCTTGTAGCTGTGGGGAAGAAGCTGTTCCTATGCCTGGATGTGTGGTCTTCAGACTTCTGTACCTTCTGCTTGATGGAATCAGGCTACTTGATTGGCAAACGATCCCTCCACCACCAATGCACAGTGGCAGCAGCGTGACATTCAAAGAGAAATCAAAGTGTTACACCACAGATAAAGCACAAGATGGTGCCTTTTCCTGTCAGCTTGGATCTTGTATGTCTCTCTTGAGGAAAATTGAATTGCATTCAACTTGAACCTGACTTGTTTTTTGGAGCAAGAAATTAGATAGATTAGGGGCTTTCCCTGCCTACTCTGCACTTTGGCTTTCTAAACTTTAAGAATGGAATTAAAACATTTTTAAACTTCCATCGACAAGACACACCACAGAAACTCATTAAGGCTCCTTAGGACAGTACTCTGCAAACTCACGAACTCTACCAATCAGAAGGGAAAACAGATGTTTGGAAGCATCACCATTTGCAAATTCTTTTCCAAGCCACACACCCTTCCAACTTGGACAATCTCCATTTGTTTATTGTTTCTGGGTCAAAGTCCAAGAACTTCCCTCATAACAGCACTGTGGGTGTACCTACACCACATCAGCTGTAGAGGTTCAAGAAGGTGTCTCACCATCTTTTCAAGGGCACCAGGGATGGGCAATGAATACCAGCCTAGCCAGCATCACCCACATCCCATGAAAGAATAAATTGAAGAAAATACTTCTGCTGTGTTCACCATTTGATGCCATTTTCATAATCATGTGTAAGGTCTGCCCCCCAACTAACCACTTGCCAGTCTGTTGAGTTTAACTCACTGACCTTTCCTCATAGCTCTTTCCTTTACAACCTCCTGATTAGAATGGTGCACACCACACCAAATAAGGCCTGTCCAGTAAATCATAAACGGACAGCAAAGCCATTGCGAACTTTGCGGCTGAATTTACATAAACATTTTCCCAATTACGCATCATAATTCCAGTGTTAGATTAGCAGCAGACATAGAGAAATTGTGTGCATGGTGTTTTCTCCCTTTCATCTCGATTTCAGGAAACCTTCTGGAAAAATTATGGCAATTGTTTGGGAGCCATCCTATGGAAATTCATCCCTTGATACTCCTTTATTACATTTATGTTTTTCTGTGATTTCTTAACATTGCATGTGACATGTCCCTTCCCACCCAATCCCTTGCTCTCCCTGTACTATGCTCTTCATTCTATGCTACTTGTATGTATTTAATAATACTTTATTGAAAAAAAAACAGTTTGGCATGAGCATTTTAATTTTTCTGTTTTCATCTAGTGATAGCCACGTGACCGATTTGGCTGCAGTGCTGCTCTTGATATGATCGTCTGATTCCTCTGATTTTGACGATTGCAGTGAATACAGTACGTGAAATCTGACCCCGTGATTGATTCGGGCAGAATTCAAGTGATGCCTGGAACAGGTACATTACAGGGTATTGACAGGTATTCCCTGCATTGTGCCAGGGATTTCAGTTCACACAATCTTTCCGATAACACTTTAAATGCACAATTTGTCAAACGATTGGTTGAAGGATTTCTAAAATACCGCGTTTTGTTTTGTTCTGTTTTGGCAGCATTCATTGCACATTGCAAGGAAACTTCAAACACTGACACAAGTTCCAGTCAGTGCCATTTTGTAGCTTCAGCTGTGGTTAATTATGAGGCAATTGGATAATGAGATTCAGAAAACAGAGTGCATACCAAACAGTTTATCCAACTTAAAATGAAAACAGGAAATGTTGTGAAGGCACAGCAGGTCTAACAATATCTGACAAAGAGAAAAGGCTTGTAGTATGGGTGGAGATGTTCTAGTGAAGGGTCCACACTTGAAACATTATCCTATCATTTTCCGTGTGCAGTTTTCGATGCCAGTGGACGTGCTGTGTCACTCAAGCACTTTATTAACAGATTTGTGGTATTTGTATTTTTTTATTTAGGATAGAGAAACTTACAACTATATAGCACCAGCTCAGTGCCCCGGTATAATGTTGACTTAGATGGCCTATGCTCAAATCATGAGCTAAGACCTGAAACAAAAACTTTCTCATGCAAAGGTAGGATTGGCAACTGTGATTGTGTGTATTTCTGGAGGCTTCATCACATGAATTTTCCCGCATGGTCAAGCCATTATGTCAGCGATCGGCAATGGTTCTCCTCCATCTCATTGGGCCGCAAGTTTGAAATTAAGCTTGTTCACTAATCATGACTCCATGTATAAGATTAAATAAATTTAATACACGCCAAATATTTTACAATGAGTGATAGAAGATGTTTAATCATTTATATAGTAAAAGAACTAACAACTTCAAATGGTAAAAACAAAATAAATATTTACACTGTTGACACAGAGGGATGTCTCTACCCTGGAAGGTGTTACAATCTCTTTTGCAGATTAGTAGCAGCAAGGGAACCTTTGCAATCTCTGCTTCTGTGGGTTGATCAGAAGTTGCAGTTACACAATCTGGTTGTATGGATTCCTCTTGAGGTAGTTCTGGCATACATGGTACTGGCACATTGATCTGTGTAGAAAACAACTGATCTGCATGTCATCTCCACACTAGATCATCTTCAGTTTGTACTGTATAAGAGATAGGGCCAGCTTGAGTCAACACAGTTCCAGGAACCCACTTCTCGCTAGCATGATAGCTGTGTGCCAACACTTGCTCTCCTTGTTTAGACCATAAGACATAGGAGTGGAAGTAAGGCCATTCGGCCCATCGAGTCCACTCCACCATTCAATCCTGGCTGATTTCAACTCCATTTACCCGCTCTCTCTCCATAGCCCTTAATAAGCCCTTAAACACGCAACTTCTCGAATTACCTTCTCTTCTCAGGATCTGTGACTGTTGGTTGCATCCTATTATTTTGGATGTCTCCTGTGGTAAGACTCAATTAAATCTAGTTCTCGGCTTCCCCTTCATTAATAGTAATGCTGGATAACTCTGAGATGTGGCATGTGTGTTGTTGTAAAACATCCTTGGAGGCTTTCAGTGCATGCTTCAAGGACTGGACAAATCTGTCAAGTTAAACCATTCATGGATGGTGGTAAAGTACTGATTTTATGTGTTGATATCAATCATCTTTAAATAGTCCTCGAACTCCTGAGTCATGAACTGTGGAACGTTGTCACTCATGATTTGTTCAAGTTTTTGGATGGTTTGTTCCATGGTTTTTTACTTTATCAGGACTACCTCAGGTCACTTTGAGGGTGCATCCACGATGACCATGAACATGTTCCCGTTGTATGGTTCAGCAAAGTCAATGTATGGCCATTGCAGGGCATTTTAGGCCATTCCCACGGATGCAGTGCAGACAATGGCAGTGCTTCCTTACTTGCTCTCATGACTGGCGCAGTCCTGCTTTTCCTCTATCAGGACATCGATTCCTGGTCACCAGAAGTAGCTCCGTGTGAGTTACTTCATTCAAACTTAGTTGGCCGTCCTTCATGTAATTGTTCCACTTCTCTTTGTGCCAAGTTTGGAGGAATTATTGCCCTCATCCTTCACAACAGGCACCCAGCCTGTACTGTCAACTCGGGTTTTCAGGAAATATATGACTTTAATTCAGGATGCTTTCCTGCTATCCTCCCTTTTAATAGCATTTCCAGTACTATTTCCTCACAAGATAATTTCTGGTATGTCGCTGGAGCTGAGCTTCAGTCATTGGAACATTCTCCATCCGCGCACAATAGAAAATATTTTCACTATTGAGTGGTATTTGACCAGCAAGCAAAGGCAAATGTGACAATGCATCAGCATTGGCATGGCTCTCCAACTGACAGATCCCGTAGGAATGTGCGGATAATATTAAAGACCATTATTGGAGTCTATTTGCTGCCAATGATGGAATACCTTTCGATGGCCCAAAAATAGTTGTTCAGGATTTGTGATCCAACAACAACGTGAAATGACAACTACAGAGGTCAACAGTGTAAATATTTCTCACACCAAAAATAACAACCAGTGCCTCCTTCTCCAACTGAGTGGAGTTTAATTCAGCACTTGTTAAGGTACGTGACGCACAATCTATTGGTCTTTCTTCTCTTGAAGGTAGTATATGTGACACCACTGCTCCAAATCTATATGGCGAAGCATCACACGCAGATTGTAATGGTAACTTTGAGTTGGAATGTACCAACAGTTCTGAATTCATCAGTGCTTGTTTAGCTGACTGATAAGCTCTTTTTCATTCTGGTGTCCATTGCCATGCTTGCTTTACATAGAACAAAGTACGTAATGGTTTAAGTAATGTTGCTAGATTTGGGAAGAATCTCCCATAGTCGTTAATTAACGCTCAGAATGATGTTAACTGTATTACATTCGTTCGTGGAGCCTCTATAATAGCCCCTGTCTCCTTTGGTGCGTGGTGTAAACTCTTACTGTTGATCAAATAGCCTAAATATTGGTCTTAAGTCTGAAAGAAATCGCATTTATCTTTCCTCACACGAAGACCATGGGAGGGATTCTCTGATCCTGAGGCTAAGTGTTGACACCATCGTAAACGGCATTGCGTTTCACGACGGCGTCACAGGCTCCCAGGCGTAGCGATTCTGAGCCCCTCAGCAGGCCAACAAGGCATTGGAGCGGCTCACGTCGCTCTAGCTGCCGATACCGGTGTCAAATAGGTGCCGTGGGTCTGCACGCTACAACCAGCGCTATTGCGCGCATGCGCGGCGGGTTCCTTCGCCGCACCCGCCCCGACGCAATATGGTGTAGGCTACAGGGGCCGGCGTGGAACAAAAGAGGCCCCCAGCCCGAGAGACTGGTCCGCCGATCGGTAGACCCCGATCGTGGGCCAGGCCACCACGGAGGCCCCCCAGGGATCGAACCCCCCCTCTCCCTCCCCACCAGGCCGCCCCCAGAAGGATGCACGGCGAGGTCCCGCCGGGTAAGACCACACGTGGACGACGCCGGTGAGATTCGGATTTTTTTTGCGTCGACTCGGCCCATCCCGGGCGGAGAATGTGGGGCCGCGTAGAGCGGCCCCCGACCGGCGCCACGCTGACCGTGCAGGCGCCAATGGTGCTGATTCTCCGCTCTCCAGAGAATCGGCGGACCAACGTCGGGGCGTCGTCGCATGATTCGCGCCTGGCCCGGCGATTCTCAGGCCCGGCGTGGGCTAAGAGAATCCCGCCCCATGAATTTGAAGGGGTTTCAATGTGGCTTCTAAGTTTCGTAAATGTTCCTATTCATTAGTACCAGTAATTAGTCTATCATCAAGGGTATACTGTATCCCCTGTGAACTTCTAAGGATCTGGTCCTTGCACTGTGGAAATAAAGCAGGTGCTGACATTATTTCAAAGAGTAATCTCTTGCAACAGAATAGGCTTTTATGCGTTATAATGGTGAGCAGGTTTGAGATTCATCGATTTTGCTGAATGGCTGTCCTCTACTAAGCCGGCAAACAAATCGTCAATCAACGATAGCAGGTTTGACCTGTGCATAAAACCGAATTGATGGTACTTGTGATTTCTCTACAAATGGGAATAGTTCCATCCTGCTTCATTACAGGCACAATTGGGATCTCCCAGTCACTAGTAGTGATGGATTCTAAGACCTCTGTATCCAGAAGGATCCTTCGTTCATATTCTACTGTTGGGTGTATGGCGTAGGGTACTGTCCTAGAAATTGAGGAGACGGTAGTCCACGACCAGAATCAATGTGATTCACCTTGAACTGAAAGCATATTGGATTGCATTGGATTTGTTTATTGTCATGTGTACCGAAGTATATTTAATTTCAATTCCTCATCAGAATGATATACTGTATTTTTATAATAATAATCTTTATTAGTGTCACAAGTAGGCTTACATTAACGCAGCAATGAAGTTACTGTGAAAATTCCCTAGCCGCCACACTCCGGCGCCTGTTCGGGTACACTGAGGGAGAATTCCGAATGTACAATTCACCTAACAAGCACATCTTTTGGGACATTGTGGGAGAAAACTGGAGCACCCGGAGGAAACCTGCACAGACACAGGGAGAACATGCATACTCCACACAGACAGTGACCTGAAGTGTTGGGTACTCTGATACACAGACGAACCAACACGGTTGCGAATGGTACAACGCAGTTTTATTTCAATCAACTATTAACATAGTAAACTCTGGTACTCAGCACATGGTGAATGTCTGAGTGGCTGGCAATGAGGGCTGTGCCCTGAGCCGTCTCCTGCTCGAGTGCCCAGGAAGTGTCGTGTTCCCTGTTTTGTACTGTGTATGCTCTTGTCTGTGATTGGCTGTCGTGTTGTGTGTGTTGATTGGTCCGTTGATCTGTCCATCATTATGTATGTATGCATGTGTTATGATGTTCACCTGAATATCATGACATGATCTATGCCAGGAATCAAACCCGGGTTCCTGGAGCTATGAAGCAACAGTGCTAACCACTGTGCTGCCGTGCCGGCCATTGATGTTATGGTGTTATTATTTTTCTCTTCCATATTGTGAATTTTCTTTGTTGAATTTGATGTGTTATTTCCATTAGGACTGTTCCGCATTTTTCTATGAACTCTTCTCTGAAGAAACTGTTTTACTCCAGCAAGCTTGTGTAGTGTGGCCAGTTCTGCCAACTTTGCTCCAGCAATCGGCCTGTGAATGACTCACTTATGCACAACAATGACATGCCTGGGTAGACTTTTTCTGGGCATCAGGTTTATTGTGAACATCCTCAGGCTGGAAGAAAGTTTAGAGTGAAGTTATTCAGACTGGTACAAAATTTATAATGCCATTCCTCAGACTAGAGGAGCGCTTATTGTGAAGATGCTCAGAAAGAAAGAAAGTTAAAGTGGAGTTCCCCAGACTGGAGGAAAGTTTATTGTGGAGTTCCCTTGACAGGAGGAAAGATATAATTAAAGTTCCTCAGAATGGAAGAAGGTTTATAGTGGGGCTCTCAGGCTGGAGCAAGGTTCACTGTGGAGTACCTCAGGCTGGTGGAATGTTTATTGTGAATTAAGATAGAAGCAATGTTTATTGTGGAGTTCCTCATATGGGAGGATGTTTATTGTGGCGTTCCTCACACTAGGGGAATGTTTATAGTGGAGTTCCACAAGCTGGAGTAATGTTCATAGTGGAGTTCCTCAGGCTGGAGTAATGTTTATTGTGGGGTTCTTCACACTGGGGGAATGTTTATTGTGGGATTGGTTTGGATTGGATTGGATTTGTTTATTGTCACGTGTACCGAGGTACAGTGAAAAGTATTTTTCTGCGAGCAGCTCAACAGATCATTAAGTACATGAGAAGAAAAGGGAATAAAAGAAAATACATAATAGGGCAACACAACAGAAACAATGTAACTACATAAGCACTGGCATCGGATGAAGCATACAGGGTTAGTGTTAATGAAATCAGTCCATAAGAGGGTCATTTAGGAGTCTGGTGACAGTGGGGAAGAAGCTGTTTTTGAGTCTGTACGTGCGTGTTTTCAGACTTCTGTATATCCTGCCCGATGGAAGAAGTTGGAAGAGTGAGTAAGCCGGATGGGAGGGATCTTTGATTATACTGCCCGCTTTCCCCAGGCAGCGGGAGGTGTAGATGGAGTCAATGGATGGGAGGCAGGTTTGTGTGATGGACTGGGCGGTGTTCACGACTCTCTGAAGTTTCTTGCGATCCTGGGCCGAGCAGTTGCCATACCAGGCTGTGATGCAGCCTGATAGGATGCTTTCTATGATGCATCTATAAAAGTTGGTAAGAGTCAATGTGGACATACCGAATTTCCTTAGTTTTCTGAGGAAGTATAGGCGCTGTTGTGCTTTCTTGGTGGTAGCGTCGACGTGGGTGGACCAGGACAGATTTTTGGAGATGTGCACCCCTAGGAATTTGAAACTACTAACCATCTCCACCTCGGCCCCGTTGATGCTGACAGGGGTGTGTACAGTACTTTGCTTCCTGAAGTCAATTACCAGCTCTTTAGTTTTGCTGGCATTGAGGGAGAGATTGTTGTCGCTACACCACTCCACTGGGTTCTCTATCTCCCTCCTGTATTCGGACTCATCGTTGTTCAAGATCCGGCCCACTATGGTCGTATCGTCAGCAAACTTGTAGATGGAGTTGGAACCAGGTTTTGCCACGCAGTCGTGTGTGTACAGGGAGTAGAGTAGGGGGCTAAGTACGCAGCCTTGCGGGGCGTACTTGAGGACTATTGTGGAGGAGGTGTTGTTGTTCATTCTTACTGATTGTGGCCTGTTGGTCCGAAAATCGAGGATCCAGTTGCAGAGTGGGGAGCCAAGTCCCTCACACTGGGGGAATGTTTATTGTGGGGTTCCTTACACTGGGGAAAATTTATTGTTGAGTTCCACACGATGCAGTAATGTTCATAGTGGGATTCCTCAGGCTGGAGTAATGTTTATTGTGGGGTTCCTCACATTGGGGGAATGTTTATTGTGGAGTTCCTCACACTAGGGAATGTTTATTGTGGAGTTCCTCACACTGGGGGAATGTTTCTTGTGGGGTTCCTCACACTGGGGGAATGTTCATAGTGGGGTTCCTCACACTGGGGGAATGTTTATTGTGGAGTTCCTCACACTAGGGGAATGTTTATTATGGAGCTCCTCACACTGGAGTAATGTTCATAGTGGGGTTCCTCACACTGGGGGAATGTTTATTGTGGAGTTCCTCACACTGGGGGAATGTTTATTGTGGAGATCCTCACGCTGGAGGAATGTTTATTGTAGGGTTCCTCAGGCTCGGGGTATATTTATTGTGGAGATCCTCAGACGGGAGCAGTGTTTATTGTAGAGCTCCTCACACTGGGGGAATGTTTATTGTGGGGTTCCTCACACTGGGGGAATATTTATTGTAGAGCTCCTCACACTGGAGGAATGTTTATTGTGGAGTTCCGCAGACTGGGGGAATGTATGTTGGAGAGCTCCTCACACTGGGGGAAAGTTTATTGTAGAGCTCCTCCCACTGGGGAATGTTTATAGTGGAATTCCTCACCCTGGTGGAATGTTTATAGTGGAATTCCTCACACTGGGGAATGTTTATAGTGGAGTTTCTCAGGCTGGGGGAATGTTTATTGGGGATATCCTCACACTGTGGGAATGTTTATCGTGGAGCTCCTCACGCTGGAGGAATGCTTATAGTGGAATTCCTCACACTGCGGGAATGTTTATTGTGGAGTTCCTCAGACTGGGTGAATGTTTATTGTAGAGCTTATCAGACTGGGGGAATGTTTATTGTTGAGTTCCTCATGTTGGGAGAATGTTTATTGTGGAGTTTCTCAGGCTGGAGGAATGTTTATTGTGGAGCTCCTCAGTCTGGAAGAATGTTTATTGTGGAGTTCCTCACACTGGGGGAATGTGTATTGTGGAGTTCCTCACACTGGGGGAATGTTTATTGTGGAGTTCCTCACACTGGGGGAATGTTTATTGTGGCGTTCCTCACACTGGGGGAATGTTTATTGTGGAGTTCCGCAGACTGGGGGAATGTTTATTGTGGCGTTCCTCACACTGGGGGAATGTGTATTGTGGAGTTCCTCACACTGGGGGAATGTTTATTGTGGAGTTCCGCAGACTGGGGGAATGTTTATTGTGGCGTTCCTCACACTGGGGGAATGTTTATTGTGAGGTTCCTCACATTAGGGGAATGTTTATTGTGCAGCTCCTCACACTGGGGGAATGTTTATTGTGGAGCTCCTCACACTGGAGGAATGTTTATTGTGGGGTTCCTCACACTGGGGGAATGTTTATTGTGGAGTTCCTCAGACTGGGGGAATGTTTATTGTGGAGCTCCTCACACTGGGGGAATGTTTATTGTGGAGCTTCTCACACTGGGGGAATGTTTATTGTGGAGTTCCTCAGACTGGGGGAATGTTTATTGTGGAGTTCCTCACACTGGGGGAATGTTTATTGTGGAGCTCCTCACACTGGGGGAATGTTTATTGTGGAGTTCCGCAGACTGGGGGAATGTTCATAGTGGGGTTCCTCACACTGGGGGAATGTTTATTGTGGAGCTCCTCACACTGGGGGAATGTTTATTGTGGAGCTCCTCACACTGGGGGAATGTGCATTGTGGGGTTCCTCACACTGGGGGAATGTTTATTGTGGAGTTCCTCACACTGGGGGAATGTTTATTGTGGAGTTCCTCACACTGGGGGAATGTTTATTGTGAGGTTCCTCACATTAGGGGAATGTTTATTGTGCAGCTCCTCACACTGGGGGAATGTTTATTGTGGGGTTCCTCATACTGGGGGAATGTTCATAGTGGGGTTCCTCACACTGGGGGAATGTTTATTGTGGAGCTCCTCACACTGGGGGAATGTTTGTTGTGGATATCCTCACACTGGGGGAATGTTTATTGTGGAGCTCCTCAGGCTGGAGTAATGTTTATTGTGGAGTTCCTCACACTGGAGGAATGTTTATTGTGGAGCTCCCCATACTGGGGGAATGTTTATTGTGGAGTTCCTCAGGCTGGAGTAATATTTATTGTGGAGTTCCTCACGCTGGGGGAATGTTGATTGTGGTGTTCCTCACACTGGGAATGTTTATTGTGGAGTTCCTCAGGCTTGAGGAATGTTTATTGTAGAGCTCTGCAGATGGGAGCAATATTTATTGTGGGGTTCCTCACATTGGGGGAATGTTTATTGTGGGGTTCCTAACATTGGGGGAATATTTATTGTGGGGTTCCTCACACTGGGGGAATAGTTATTGTGGAGTTCGTTGTCATGATATTCAAACACACACATCATGATAGACAGACCAACAGACCAATTAGCACACATAACACGACAGCCAATCACAGACAAAGGCAGACACAGTATAAGACAAGAAACACGACACCTGGTGGACAGTTTATCTGGAGACAAGGACAAGGACAGGACCTGATTAACAAGATACTCACACAGTCACCACGTGCTGAGTAACAAGACAGATCTGTAAATAACAAGTTGGAATAAAACTGCGTTGTACCAATTGCAACCGTGTTGGTTCATCTGTACCTCAGAGCACCCAACACCACATGGTACCAGTGAGTGGATCGATACCTGCCGCCATACCTCAGCGAACAGTGACAACCAGCAATACCCAGGCAAGATGTATGAGCTCCCGGTTCCGCAGCAGCTCCAGTGCCACGGCGATCTCCGCGAAAACTGGCAGCGATTCCGGCAAACGTTTGAATTCTTCCTGGTGGCAGCCGAACTTCAAGACCTGGCCGATGATGAAAAGGTGGAGTTTCTCCTCACCATCGCCGGTGCAAGAGCAGAAGAAATCTTTTAAAAATTCAAGTTCTCCAGGGGGCAAAGCAGGTGCGACTTCCAGGCAGTCCTGGACAAATTCGCCAAATACTGTGAAGAAAACACACTCCAATCGGCAAGGAAAGGTAAGAGAAGCGCCAGTACTCACCTCGAGGCCAAAATCCCGGATCAGAGAGCGATTTGGGTCGAGGTTGGTGGCCATCTTGCTAAAGGGACTACACTAGCGCAGTTGCGCGAGAAGTGCGCAGAACCGAAAGGTTCGTTTGCGCATGCGTGAGACGCCGTGCATGCGCAATCAAGAAAACGGCCATCGGTAAAGGAACAGCGATCTGCGCATGCGCAATCACTTCCTACGTGCTACATCACGCGCGTCATGACATCAGAGGCCCCAGATCGCACCAATTTAAAGGGGAAACGTCCCAAATCCAATTTAAAGGGGAAACGTCCCAAATCAAAGGAAAAATCTTTTAAAGCTGTAAAACAACCTTCCTTCACCTGGAATGACAGCACAATACCTTAAATTTAACCAGGAAATGAATTTAACCTCCGAAGAGCCCTGCAACAAGCAGTTACCTACGCATAAACCGATGATTCCGACCTCGAATACTTCGATACCGATCTTTACATTTTTTCCGGACCTCGCGAGCCCAATGACAGCTCCATGGTCCTAGACGGCTATGACCCGGATGAATCTTTCAGGTTGCACATTGGCGACCCCCGCATAGAATCCAACGCAGATGCAGATTCACTTTTCGGATCGGAGGATCTTCAACCCAGCAGATACGACGTCCCAACTCATCAGTGCAGGATGATGCTGCAGCCTGAAATTAAGAGACAGAAAGCGGTACAAGCCCACAGAAAGCGGCCTGCTGCCACACAGAGCATGGTCCACGCACCGTTCAGGGTTCCCGACTCTACGAGGGAAGCAACGCAAGACTCCAATGCGCAGTCCTTGCAGGAACAAGACCATGAGGGTCTAGCAATCTCCTCTGACCAACTAGCGGCAGATGATGCAAGTCTGCCCTGCTCACGTAAACAGCAAGAAGGCTATAACAGTCCACCATGCTCCAGTGCACAGCAGGACGACCATGATGGTCTATCATGCTACCATGAAGGGCACAGCGCTGATGACTGTTCAAGCCCAAATGAAGACAAGCCAAAGGAATCGCCTCTTCCAAGCCCGAAGAAAAAAGGATTATGCGCTGACCTTCAGGATCATTATAGCCGAAGAGATCTTAATAATGCTGCACAGTCACAGAAGGATGCTGAGGATTTGCTAAAGAAATTACTTGTATGTCTAACTTGCAAGGAACAGACTGAAAATTGCCATTGCAATTTATATGGCAGCTTCACAAAATCACTATCAGGAACCATTGGATCGAAAAAATCCAATGGATCGAAAAAATGGACAAGACATTGATCCTCATTTAATGGAAATAACACAACTTGAATCATATCTACAGCAGGGACAACTGTCTCCCTTCAACACAAAACCGCAAAGTCCCAAGTTCAGAGACCAGCAGTTAGTCAGTAATGACTCTTCAAACCCTGATGGGAATATTAATCGCATTGAACCTATGCACACTCCACTGATAAATGAGCAGAACATTGGAGCAAGAATCCTGAGGACACCGACATCGAGTACCCAGATAAAGCACTTAAAACCCGCAGCAGTTTCAAGTGAACCAATTGTGCTTTCCAGTGATGGTGAAGATGCAGATAAGGTCGACCCGATTATCCATTGTACCACATTAACTCCAGAGATTAAGCATTTATGTCTGGGGAGTAGAATGTGGGCAATTGAGAACAGTAAAAGAGAGACTGTGACTATGCCAGTCCCAGCAAAATCAGACCCAGAGACTATGAAGGCATGTACATTAGAAAAGGATACATATGAAGTAACTGAGAAGAAAATTGAAACGAACTGTTCTTTGGAAACTAGTACAATGACGAAAGAAACATTGGATCCAACATTTGATGCCCTACATACGGGAGAAATTGAGGGAAATGAACAAGGTTTTGTAATGTCTGGGGGAAGATTTAAAATTCCAAAGAAGAAAAGCCCAAATGAAGGACAACGGCAAGACAATGACAGTCCACCCACATGGTTTGCACCACCAGATAAAAACTCTGACAATTTACCCAACCCTAGTGAACAGCAAGCAGCTACTGAGGATCTACCCACGGGATGTGAAACGAGTGACGACAGCATCCCACTTCCCATGCAAAAGGTGCAAAGTGACAGACCTCAGCTAGTGCGTACAGAGGCACTCGACGATCACTGTGTGACCACTGGTAACTACGGTGACACCACACTACTTCCACCCTCAATTGCTCGAACCTCTCCACTGGTCAATGCATTCCTGCATGTTCCGACTCCAGAAGTGCAGCTTCAAGAAATCTCAGCTGACTCCAGTGAACCTGCTAAGACTCTGGATGGGGAGCATCAACAAAAAACAGACCAGACTCCAGATGGGGAGCACCCAAACGCCGACTCTGATTCACGTAAGCCAGACTTTACTCCAGACAGGCAGTGTCGCAACCTCAGTGATGGCACGCTCAGGGTGACAGCAGATGCCACAACGACAGGAGATGGATCACGTGACAATCACACTGGGTCAGCAATAACAAGCAGCAGCTACTGTCCAAGCGGAATACACCAACTTTCACCACAGCTATGTCCACACATTTGTTCCACACCGACAGTGCAGCCAATGACAGCTCATGCTGGACAGACCCAGTATTCAAGCCTGCAGCAGCCAGCAGTCTATGCAGCATATTCTCAAACAGGCCAGCACTACGGATTGCCCACTAATGGAATCAAGACCGAAGGAGGACTACCGCCAGCGCAATCTGCACTACAGACTGGATGCCTTAGTTACTGCCCAGGATTTGCTGCACCACAGCCTGGCCAGACAGCATATTCCTATCAGATGCAAGGTTCTAGTTTCACACCATCACCAGACATTGATGCGAGCAGCAATTCTGTCTCCAAAGCGACATGCTTCAACGCTTCTCAGCAGAATCACCCTTCCAGCACAGCATGTGGCCAGAACCAGTATGCACAGTCTCATCCGACTTCAACATCTGGCACATCCATGACCTTGAATGATATTGTTGATGGTACCTCTTCAATGTCAATGACCCATCAGCTGCAAGATGCCATCCGACAGCACCACCACAAACATAAAAAGAAAAAGACTCCACCTCGTTCCTGGTACGCATGACGGATGGATCGGTGCGTAGGCGCAATCGGCGAACCCTTCGCCTACTTCCACGCTCGCAACGGAACCACACACAGACGCCGTGTCCTCCAATGGTTCCTGATAGTGACTTCGTGGAGCTGCCATATACCATGCCCCTTCTGTCGCCGCCCGTGGCCAGGCTCGCACCTCAGCCGGTGGTTCTCGACCCACCCTTGAGGCGGTCAACCCGAATTCGTCGCCCACCTACTAGACTGGACTTATGAGACTGTTCACACGTCAAAGTTTAGCAACTATTGTATTGTAACATGTTACTGTTTTATCGTTCCAGGTCTCGTTTGACCGGACCACACTTCAAAGTTTTTCTTCTTTTGTTATGGTACAACCTCGTTAGCATGCCACACCTGACATCGCCCCATGTATATAGTTACGCCACATGTACATGCTATAAATATCATGCACACACACCTTTAGCTGCACTCAGGACACATTCATATTTATAACCACGTAGGCACATAATCTTGTAAAAAAGGGGGATGTCATGATATTCAAACACACACATCATGATAGACAGACCAATTAGTACACATAACACGACAGCCAATCACAGACAAGGGCAGACACAGTATAAGACAAGAAACACGACACCTGGTGGACAGTCTATCTGGAGACAGGACAAGGACAGGACCTGATTAACAAGATACTCACACAGTCACCACGTGCTGAGTACCAAGACAGATCTGTAAATAACAAGTTGGAATAAAACTGCGTTGTACCAATCGCAACCGTGTTGGTTCATCTGTACCTCAGAGCACCCAACACCACATTCGTCACACTGGGGGAATGGTTATTGTGGAGTTCCTCACACTGGGGGAATGTTTATTATGGAGTTCCTCACACTGGGTGAATTTTTATTGTGGGGTTCTTCACACTGGGGGAACATTTATTGTGGAACTCCTCAGGCTGGAGGAATGTTTATTGTGGAGTTCCTCACACTGGGGGAAAGTTTATTGTGGAGTTCCTCAAACGGGAGCAATGTTTATTTTTTACAAATGTTAAAAGCAAGATCATTTGTCTCATTTGCCAACAGAGTATAGTCTTGAGTAATAGATGTAATTTTGGACAGCATCACAAGGCAATGAATGCAAAATTTCAAGAAAATTTCCCTTTAAACAGCATGATTTGAATGAAGAAAGTTGGGGATTTAGAGAATTTTGAAACTCAACGGTCACTCTTTTCTTTCGCATTCGACATCTCCTGGCAAACATAAGATACCATTTATTGGTGGCCAAGGTACTCAGGAGGCTATGATGGTTTCTGCTGGCACTTTGTTCAAAGACTTGGAAAACAAAGATGGATCTATGACAGCCATCAAGCACATGCTGCTTGGCACTTTAACAGTAGCCATAAGGGTGGAATTGTTGTCCGAAGACGTGTCTCAGTAAATACACCAACACTTATCAGGCTGTGAATGTTTCTCACTGCAGTTTGATGAATCATTAGACTTGATGGACATGGACCAACTGATTGTTTTCGCTCACTTGGCATTCAAAGGCTCAACAACAAAAGGGGTCTTTCTCACTCTTTTTCAAGGAAGGGACAAGGAGCAAGGATGTCTGCAATAAATTCAAAAGGTATGTGACTGAGAAAAACATTCCAATCAAGAAACTGGTTTCAATCACAACCGATGGTGCACTGTCAATGTTGGGTGTCAATGCAGAATTTGTTGCACTCTGCAGAAATTATCCTGAGTTCCCTCCTTTGTCAATTACCATTGAGTTATCCACCAACCAGTGCTAGCGGGCAAGATGATTGGCTTTTCTCATGTAATTACAGTTATTGTCAAGGTCATTAATGCAATTCGTGCCAGAGCTCTGCAACATCGCTTGCTCATTAATTGATGAGCTTGATGCCACCTGTGGTGAACTGATCCTTCTTGATGTGAGGTGATTAAGTCGACTTGAAATGGAAATCATCACAGTGCAAAATGACATTGAGCTGAAAGTTTTCAAGGGACAAAGAATTTTGGGGGCTTGTAGGTGGAGAGAAGTCCCACTTCTGACATCCTGTGCACTCAAGGTGAAGGCTTACTTTGGTTCCACATATCTCTGTGAGATGGCTTTTTCCCAGAATAATATCTTCAAATCTAAGTATCGCAATCATCTCACAGATGTCCAACTGATGGACTGTATGAGGTAGGCCATCTCAAACTACAACCCAAACTTCACAGTTCTTACAGATATTATGATTGACTTCTATGCATAACGTACGTTTTTGGGTGTTTTAGTGAAGTTGAATATTTAAGAATACATCTAGTGATTCATTTAGATTCTAAAAGTGATCTTGTGCTTAAAAAGATTAGATCACTGTTTTAGAGTGAAGATCCTCAGACAGGTGAAAAGTCTCTAGTGAAGTGCTTCAGATGGGAGGAATGTTTAGTCAAGATCCATCGACTCGAGGAAAGTTTACAGTGAAGTCCTCCAGAATGGAGGAAAGTTTATTATGGACCTTTCATCAATTAGTTTGTTTTACCTGCCATTAGCTTGTCGAGGTTCCAGGTTGGTTGCAATGCTTCTTAAGTTTAATATCATTGACAGCTTCAGGAAAACACCAGCCTCCAATGGACAGTGAATTGTATCTGTTTTCAGCTCATGGAGTCTGCTGTTGAAACAGAAACTAATATTACAGTAATAACGCTGACTCAGTAATGGCTATATTGCTGGATTAAAATGAGCAGTTAAAACTATTTAACAGGAAAATAAATATACTTCAGGCCAAATATCCTCTTCCTGCTGTGAGAATTGACAAATGAGTGACCACAGCTCTAATACAAAAACTGTGATCAAATCAGAAGGCACTGGAGCCACATATGAGTATCACCCAGAGCAGAAATCTGATCCACTGTACTGGAAGAGTTAACAGCAGTGGTTAGACCATAATATTTCAAAGAGAAAACAACATTTGGTTACTCTGATTTGTGACATTTAATAGTTAAGTTGATTCCAGCTAAAGAAAATCATTACTCATTGATTCAGATGTGAATTGAAGACATTTAGAAATCTTAATCATGATAAATTTCAGCATTTGACCTTTAAAACTTTAATTGTATTATTTTTAGTACTGCTCTTGCTCATGTACATATTGATCTTTTGCCAAATGGGTGCCATTCAAGTAATATAATTTGGTAAAATAATGAACTTTGATAAACCATTCATCATTTGGTAATTTAAATTTTCAATGGAAATGTTTCTATAAACATTCTCTTTTAATTTTTCCTATTAAAGGGATAATTTAACGTGGCCAATCCACCTACCCTACACATCTTTTGGTTGATGAGGGTGGGACTCACGCAGACACGGGGAGAATGTGCAAACTCTACACGGACAGTGACCCGGGGCTGGGATCAAACCCGGGTCCTCAGCGTCGTGAGGTAGCGGTGCTAACCACTGCGCCACCGAGCTGCCCGATGTTTCTATAAACATGACCCATTAAAAGAAAGTTAAAGGCCGGCACTTTCCAGCCGTTCATCCGATGGGACCTTCCGGCCCCAGCAACAGTGCATCCCCACTGTGGGTATCAAAGTGGTGAGGGGTGCATTGAGCAGGAAACCTCATTGGCAATGGCAGGATCAGAAAATCACGCCGACGGCCAGTGGCAGGTCGCCTCTATAACGTGGTGGGTTGTGCAGAAAATCCCACCCTAAAGAATTTATGGGCGTGATTCAAAGGGAAAATAAACAGAGTCCGCTTTTGGGAGTGTTTAGCAGGTGTTTCTCAGTGGCTGCAGAGCTGAGAAACACCCCGCTATTCAACGGCACTTTACCCTTTCTTTGTCCCCAGCGAGGAATGCTCCACCGAGGCTGCACTTACATCATTTCCTGTACTGACAAGCTCAGCTCGCCAGTGCAGGAAGAGTAGGCGCGAATCAGGGCACCATTTTTAAATGCAGGCCGGCCCTTTAGAACTCCTCTGCGACCCCACCATTGCAAGGGTACCCGGGTGGCAGTGTTGAGGTGCCAGGTTGGCAGTGCCAAGATGCTCAGGTGCCATCAGGGGTGCCAAGGTGTCACCTGCCCAATACCCAACCATCTGGGGATCTCCAATGGCTTGGGAGAGCCTCCCAAGGTGCTATTACATCTGGTCCACATTTGCGTACTAAATGGCGCCTGGTCGAGACCTTGCTGGGGAGCCTGTTAGTTCCTGGCTGCCGGAAGAATCCAGCGCAGACATCTTTAAATGAGCCTAATGGTTCATTTAAATATGCTGATCTGGTTGCAATGGACAATCAGCCTAGATTAATTGGCTGCAACACAAACCTCTACTATCTGACGATACAAGAACAATTCTGCATGAGCCGACGTTGTCCATTTTTAATTTTCAATACCCCATAAGAATTATCAACAAGC
The DNA here is from genome assembly GCF_047496885.1 of Scyliorhinus torazame. Lineage (NCBI taxonomy): Eukaryota > Metazoa > Chordata > Chondrichthyes > Carcharhiniformes > Scyliorhinidae > Scyliorhinus > Scyliorhinus torazame. The sequence continues at coordinate 193,864,326 of NC_092717.1, forward strand.
TTAAAATGGTTTGTGGCCTTTGTACAGCATTACATCCTACAGTACACGGCATCAGTAAAAGACACGACAGGGGTTAAATCGTCAAAAGAAGTGCAATTGACAGAATTACTACGTAAGCAAGTCATTGGCTATAGTTCTGGAGATGTATGCTTCTGTGGGTCAATCTTGTAGAATGTTGTTTCACGTGAATAAGCATTTGGGACATGAAAGATAGATGCCAAGGAGAGAACATGGCAGCCAACAACTGCTCAAAAGAAGCTGAAATTGTGCATAGTCCCAGAATTCCCAGTCAGAAAATGGAAATGCGCTGAGGCTTTGGAGTTGGGGGAAATGATTGTTGGTTCTGGGGACCGGGAACATTGTGAGGGGATATTTGTTCAGGGCGGTGGGGGAAAATAACAAAAAAGGGCGTCCATAATTGCCCTTGAACTGAATGGCTTGCTCGGCCAAGAATAAAGAACAAAAAACAAAGAAAAGTACAGCACAGGAACAGGCCCTTCAACCCTCCAAGCCCGTGCCGACCATGCTGCCCATCTAAACTAAAATCTTCTACACTTCCTGGGTCCGTATCCCTCTATTCCCATCCTATTCATGTATTTGTCACGATGCCACTTAAATGTCACTATCGTCCCTGCTTCCACCACCTCCTCTGGCAGCAAGTTCCAGGCACCCACTACCCTCTGTGTAAAAAAACTTGCCTCATACATCTCCTCTAAACCTTGCCCCTCACACCTTAAACTTATGCCCCCTAGTAATTGACCCCTCTACCCTGGGGAAAAGCCTCTGACTATCCACTCTGTCTATGCCCCTCATAATTTTGTAGACCTCTATCAGGTCGCCCCTCAACCTCCATTGTTCCAGTGAGAACAAACCAAGTTTATTCAACCGCTCCTCATAGCTAATGCCCTCCATACCAGGCAACATTCTGGTAAATCTCTTCTGCACCCTCTCTAAAGTCTCCACATCCTTCTGGTAGTGTGGCGACCAGAATTGAACACTATACTCCAAGTGTGGCCTAACTAAGGTTCGACACAGCTGCAACATGACTTTCCAATTCTTATACTCGATGCCCCGGCCAATGAAGGCAAGCATGCCCTATGCCTTCTTGACTACCTTCTCCACCTGTGTTGCCCCTTTCAGTGACCTGTGGACCTGTACACCTAGATCTCTCTGACTTTGAATACTCTTGAGGGTTCTACCATTCACTGTATATTCCCTACCTGCATTAGACCTTCCAAAATGCATTACCTCACATTTGTCTGGATTAAACTCCATCTGCCATCTCTCCGCCCAAGTCTCCAAACAATCTAAATCCTGCTGTATCCTCTGACAGTCCTCATCGCTATCCGCAATTCCACCAACCTTTGTGTCATCTGCAAACTAACTAATCAGACCAGTTACATTTTCCTCCAGATCATTTATATAGACTACGAACAGCAAAGGTCCCAGCACTGATCCCTGCGGAACACCACTAGTCACAGTCCTCCAATTAGAAAAGCACCCTTCCATTGCTACTCTCTGCCTTCTATGACCTAGCCAGTTCTATATCCACCTTGCCAGCTCACCCCTGATCCCGTGTGACTTCCCGTGTGACTTCACCTTTTGTACCAGTTTGCCATGAGGAACTTTGTCAAAGGCCTTACTGAAGTCCATATAGACAACACCCACTGCCCTACCTGCATCAATCATCTTTGTGACCTCTTCGAAAAACTCTATCAAGTTAGTGAGACACGACCTCCCCTTCACAAAACCATGCTGCCTCTCACTAATACGTCCATTTGCTTCCAAATGGGAGTAGATCCTGTTTTGAAGAATTCTCTCCAGTAATTTCCCTACCACTGACGTAAGGCTCACCGGCCTGGATTATCTTTGCTACCCTTCTTAAACAAAGGAACAACACTGGCTATTCTCCAGTCCTCCGGGACATCACCTGAAGCCAGTGAGGATCCAAAGATTTCTGTCAAGGCCTCAGCAATTTCCTCTCAAGCCTCCTTCAGTATTCTGGGGTAGATCCCATCCGGCCTGTGGACTTATCTACCTTAATATTTTTCAAGACGCCCAATACCTCGGGCGGGATTCCCCAGCCCCCCTCCGGGTCGGAGAATCGCCGGGGGCTGGCGTGCATCCCGCCCCTGCTGTGTCCCGACTTCTCCGCCACCAGAGATTCAGCAGGGGCGGGAATCGCGCCACGCCGGTCGGCGGGCACACCCCCAAAGACCCGCCGCTGTCAACCCTCTCCTGCCAGCGTGGATTAAACCACCTACCTTACCAGCGGGAGCAGGCGGCGCGGGCGGGCTCCGGGGTCCTGGTGGGGTCGCGGGGTGATCTGGCCCCGGGGGGTGCCCCCACGGTGGCCTGGCCCGCGATCGGGGCCCACCGATCCGTGGGCGGGCCTGTGCACTCTTTTTCTTCCGCCTTCGCCATGGTCTTCACCATGGCAGATACAGAAGAGACCCCCTCCCCTGCGCATGCGCGGGGTTGACGTCAGCAGCCCCTGACGATCCCGCGCATGCGTGGACACACGCAGACTGGCAAAGTCTTTTCGGCCCTGTCTGGCATGGCGCCATAGGCCTTTCCTGCCAGCCGGTGCAGCGGAAACCTCTCCGGCGCAGGCCTAGTCCCTCAAGGTGAGGGCTTGGCCCCTAAAGGTGCGGAGAATTCCACACCTTTGGGGCGGCCCGACGCCGGAGTGGTTCCCGCCACTCCATTACGCCGGGACCCGGAGAATCCCGCCCCTCGTCTTTTTGGATCTCAATGTGACCCAGGCTATCTACACACCCTTCTCCAGACTGAACATCCACCAATTTCTTCTCTTTGGTGAATACCGATGCAAAGTATTCATTTAGTACCTCACCCATTTCCTCTGGGCCAACCCTTTCCCTGGCTACCCTCTTGCTTTTTATGTATGTGTAAAAAGCCTTGGGATTTTCCTTAACCCTATTTGCCACTGACTTTTCGTGACCTCTTCTAGCCCTCCTGACTCCTTGCTTCAGTTCCTTCCTACTTTCCTTATATTCCACATGGGCTTCGTCTGTTCCCAGCCTTCTAGCCCTGACAAATGCCTCCTTTTTCTTTTTGACGAGGCCTACAATGGGCGGAATTCTCCCCCCCCCCCACGCCGGGTGGGAGAATTGCCCGGGCGCCGCGCGAGTCCCACCACGCCGCCCCGAGCCCGCAGGAAATTCTCCCCCCCCCCCCGAAAGGGCGCAGCGAGAATCACGGCTGGCCACTGGGAGAATCGCCGCTTGCCATTTGAAATGGGACAGCGGTGATTCTCCGGCCCGGATGGGACGTGCGGCCTGCCCAACACGACAGGTTTCCGCTGGCGCCGTCCACACCTGGTCGCTGCCGGCGAGAACAGCGTGGGAACGCTGGGGGGGGGGGGGGGGCGGCCTGTGGGGGGGTTCCTGCACCGGGGGGGCCTCAAAAGGGGTCTGGCCCACGATTGGTGCCTACCGATCGGCGGGCCGGGCTCTCTAAAGGTGGACCCCCTTTCCTCCGCCGTCCCGCAAGATCCATCCGACATCTTCTTGCGGGGCGGCCGCGGGGAGGACGGCAACCGCGCATGCGCGGGTTGGCGCCAGCAACCCGCGCATGTGCAGGTGACGTCATTTACGCTGTGCCGGACGCGTCATTTACGCGGCACCCCTTTTACGCGGGGCCAAGTCCCGGCGTGCGTAAATGACGCGGCGCCGCTCCTAGCCCCCCGGGGACGGGAGAATAGGGGGCTGAGACCGGTCTCCGACACTGGAGTGAAACACTCCGGTTTTCACTCCGGCAGCGGGACTTAGTCTCCCGATGGGAGAATTGAGCCCAATATCTCTCGTTATCCAAGTTTCCCGAAATTTGCCATATTTATAATTCTTCCGCACAGGAACATGCCGGTCCTGAATTCCTTTCAACTGACATTTGAATACCTCCCACATGTCAGATGTTGATTTACCCTCAAACATCCTCCCCAATCTAGGTTCTTCATGTCCCGCCTAATATTGTTATAATTAGCCTTCCCCCACTTTAGCACCCTAGGGCCACTCTTATCCTTGTCCACCAGCACTTTAAAACTTACTGAATTGTGGTCACTGTTCCCGAAATGCTCCCCTACTGAATCTTCTACCACCTGGCCGGGCTCATTCTCCAATACCAGGTCCAGGACAGCCCTTTCCCTAGTTGGACTGTCTACATATTGTTTTAAGAAACCCTCCTGGATGCACCTTACAAACTCTGTCCCATCCAGGCCCCTAGCACTAAGTGAGTCCCAGTCAATATTGGGGAAGTTGAAGTCTCCCATCGCAACAACTCTGGGGCGTCATTCTCCGACCCCCCAGAGGGTCGGAGAATGGCCGTTGGCCACCGTGAATCCCGCCCCCGCCGGTTGCCGAAGTCTCCGAAGGGAGAAAAGTCGGCGGGGCGTTAATGTCGCCGCTGCCGTCGGAGAATGTCACTGGTATGCGCAAGGCAGCCGATTTTCGGCCTGCCGATATTCTCCCTTCCCGATGGGCCGAAGTCCCGTCGACGTGATGACCGTTCACGTCGACGTGAATCAAACCTCCTTTTCATCGGCGTGACCCTGTGCTCCAGGTTCACGCCGACCAGCGTGGAGGTGGGTGACGGCCTGGGGGGTTGGCTCTGGGCAGGCGATGGCGTGGCCGCAGTCTGAATGCGTGAGGAGAGGTGTGTCTCGGGTTGTGTGTGTGTGTGTGTGCGGCGGGGGGGGGGGGGGGGTGGTGGTTAGAATAGGCTGGGCTCCAGGGGAGTGCCGGGAGGGGGTCCGTGCCGGGGAGGGGGATGGGGGGGGGGGTCCGTGCCGGGGTGGAGGTTGTGGGGAGGGTCCGTGCCGGGGTGGAGGTTGGGGGGGGGTCCGTGCCGGTGAGGGGGATGAGGGGTCCGTGCCGGGGTGGAGGTTGGGGGGGTCCGTGCCGGCGAGGGGGATGGGGGGTCCGTGCCGGGGTGGAGGTTGGGTGGGGGGTCCGTGCCGGGGAGGGGGATGGGGGGTCCGTGCCGGGGTGGAGGTTGGGGGTGGGTCCGTGCCGGGGGTCCGTGCCGGGGTGGAGGTTGGGGGTGGGGTCCGTGCTGGGATGGAGGTTGGGGGGGGGGTCCGTGCCGGGGAGGGGGATGGGGGGTCCGTGCCGGGGTGGAGGTTGGGGGGGTCCGTGCCGGGGTGGAGGTTGGGGGGGGTCCGTGCCGGGGTGGAGGTTGGGGGGGGTCCGTGCCGGGGAGGGGGATGTGGTGTCCGTGCCGGGGAGGGGGATGGGGGGTCCGTGCCGGGGAGGGGGATGCGAGGGCAAGTGAGTTGGTCCACCTGGCCAGGTGCCAGCCTCCAACAGTTGGACCCATGCGGTCCATGCCACCTGGCTGGGGGGAGGAGGGGATATGGGCAATGATGACATGTCGTCGTTCCCCTCCATCCCACCAGGCCATCATGTTTTCCGATCATCCAGCGATGTTGGCCGCCGTGGCGGCAGCAGCTCATGTCTATGTTGACCTGGATGAGGAGGAGGAGGAGGAGGAGGAGGTGCGTGCCAGAGAGGCGGCGCAGGCTGCCGCAGAGGGACAGGCGGCAGCCGCCCAGGCTGGAAGGACACCTGACTGACAGGACGAGGAGGGGAAGGAGGACGTTGCGGCCCCACGGCAACGGAGGCACCCGAGTGCGCCCCGTGTGTACCGGCCCCGGCAGTCATACCAGGACCTCACGGACCGGGAATGCAGGAGGAGACTCCGGATGAGGCGGGAAACCGTGGCACACATCTGCCACCTGCTGGCACACCTGTCACCGTGTGGCACTGGCGGGGGACACCCTCTCCCCGTGTCCGTCAAGGTTACGGTGGCCCTGAACTTTTATGCAACGGGGTCATTCCAGGCACCGAGTGGGGACCTGTCCGGCATATCGCAGACATCGGTGCATCGGTGCATCCGGGCAGTGACAGATGCCCTATATGCCATGGCGCACCGCTACATCCGCTTCCCCGTGGACCGGACAGCCAAGATGCCCGGGCCGTAGGCTTCTCTGCCGTGGCCGGATTCCCCATGGCCCAGGACGCGATCGATGGGATGCACGTCGCCGTGCGGCCACCTGCAGATAACAGGGCCGTGTTCACCAATAGGAAGGGGACCTATTCGATGAACATACAGGTGGTCTGCGACCACCGCATGATGATCCTGCACGTCTGCGCCCATTACCCAGGCAGTGTACACGACTCATACGTGTTGTCGCGGTCATCCATCCCCGGCATGTACGAGGGACGCCATCCCCGGCTGAGGGGCTGGTTGCTGGGCGACAGGGGCTACCCATTGCGATCGTGGCTGATGACGCCTATACGGAGGCCACGCAATGAGGCGGAGAACCGCTACAATGATGCCCATGTAGCGACAAGGAGAGTGATAGAGAGGTGCTTTGGCATGCTGAAGATGCGTTTCAGGTGCCTGGACCTCTCTGGGAGCGCCCTCCAGTATCGGTCAGATAGGGTCGGCCGCATCATTGTGGTGTGCTGCGTCTTGCACAACATAGCCCAGCAGAGGGGCGATGTGCCGCAGGCAGAGGAGGGCGGAGTGGAGGAGCAGCAGGAAGAGGCGCAGTCCTCCCAGATGAGGGGGATGGGGGTAATGGTCAGGGCAGACGGGGTAGACACAGGCGGGTGGCTGTCCACCGTTACCGGCTGGCCCAGCGGGTACGGGACAGACTGATAGACGCCCGCTTCACTGACTAGATGGGCGTGGGAATCGGGTAGTATGGCCACAGACCGCACACCATGGCAACAGCCGACCACCCACATCCCCCACCCATCCACCCACCCAGCACCCTCACCCCCCTCCCCAACCCCACACACCCCATCCGCATGCACACCACCCCCCCCCCCATTGCCGATCCACCTGCGGCACAACGGGCTGGGCTCACACAGTTGCGGGTGGACGCGTGTCTATTGCAGGCCATGGAGGATGATGACAACCCGCCCTGCGGTGAGCTCCTGGCTCTACATCGTTGGACTATGTCTGACCCATGGCCACAGTACCACCATCCACCCGGACCATCCCTGCATGCGGCTGTGACACTGCAGCGCACGGTCCCGTCCTCTGCCCGGGGGATGTTGATGGCGGCCCAGGGGGAAGGGGGCAGACTCACCTGGGGCTGAGGTAAGACCACCCCTCACACACACACTTGCGCTCAACGTACATGACACCCCCGCATGCTTTGGACAGAGCACAAAGGCAGCTTCTGTAGGTGTAACATTGACTTTAATACCCAAAGGAGTTCATGCACGTGCCCTCGCCCCTAAAACTCATCTGTGCCCTGCACCCGTGCCAACTTACTCAGTGTCTAATTGTTTGGCCTTACGGGCCCTTTGACTACGTCTACGTGGTTCCCCAGACGGTACAGCAGAACTGGAGGTGGACTCCTGTGATTCCTGCCCTCTGACACTGGATCCCTTTGGCGGCCGTTTCCTGGGGCGTCCTGGCCTAGATGGGCCAGGCTGCGGCCCGGGCGACTGGGATGGCGAGTTGCCAGCCTGTCCTGCCCGTTGCCCACCCGATGCACCTGGGACGGAAGGGGGGGAGTCCGAGGTGTTGCGGTGTACCGGGATCTCCCCTACAGGGGGAGCCGGGACGGACCACACCACCTCCTCCTCCCTCGGGGTGCCCGATGGCCCCCAGGCCTCTACATGGGTGGGGGATGCGAACGGACTGGCCATCCGACGCCCCCCCGACATCTGACGCTGCCAGTCCTGGAGGCCCGTGCTGGTATCGACAGGGGTCTGCAGGTTTGCAGCCATGGAGCCCAGGGGATTGGCAAACCCTGTCTGTGACAGTGCGACGCCGGCTCGCACATGGCCACTGGCGCCGATGCCCTCAGCGATGACCTGCAGAGACTGGGCCATGGCCTGCTGAGACTGGGCCATGGCATGCAGAGACTGGGCTATGGCGTTGAGCGCCTCTGCCATCTGGTGCTGGCACTGGCTCATGGCCTCCTGTGAGAGGGCAGCCATTTCCTGGGCTACAGACGCCGCCTGCACGGAAAGCCCCAGGCCTCGCAAATCGTTCCCCATGTCTGACACCGTCGCACCCATTGCCTCCACCGCGGACGCCACCCGTGCGGTGTCAGCTTGGGTGGCACGCATGACCGGCACCACTCCCAGCTCCTGGACGCGGGTGGACTCCTCCACCTGCGACTGCAGCCGCCGCAAGCCGCCCGTCACCCTCTTCGCTTGTCTCCGGGTCGGTGGTTGCATCGGATCTGTGTGTGGGTGTGGTAACTCCAGGAACCCGGGATCCATCTGGGCGGCAGATGTTCGCTTGGGCTGTGCTGCCCTCCGACCGCCCAGCCCCTCTGCTGCTCCTACCTCCACCTGCTGTACCGGGACGGCTGTGTTGTGCGCACCAGTGAGTGTACCAGACGCCTCATCACTAAAGTGCCCAACCGAGGTGAGTGTTTCTGCGATGGTGGAGGGTGTTGGTGACAGCAGTGGCGTTGTGTCGTGCTCTTCATCCCACTCTGAGTCCATGGCACTTTGGGGTGGGGGTTCGTCTCCACCCATCCACTCTGAGTCACTGTCCGGTATTTCGTCTTCCTGGGCAGTGCTGTCCCGGGTAGTGGTGTCCCGGGTAGTGGTGTTCCGGGTAGTGGTGTTCCGGGTAATGGTGTCCCGGGTAGTGGTGTCTCGGGTAGTGGTGTCCCGGGTAGTGGTGTCCTGGGTAGTGGTGTCCTGGGTAGTGGTGTCCCGGGTAGTGGTGTCCCGGGTAGTGGCGTCCTGGGTCGTGGCGTCCTGGGTACTGGCGTCCTGGGTAGTGGTGTCCTGGGTAGTGGTGTCCTGGGTAGTGGTGTCCTGGCTCGGATGTGACGGGGGCCTGTGGCTGCCCCCCTCATCGCTGGGTGGTCGCCCTGCACGTGACGGGGGTGTCGTCTCCCTATTGCTCCAGGTCTCTCCGTCTCCCGTGGCCTCCGAGGGGCATCCTGCGGGTGTCGCATGCCGGAGGGTGCGGGTCTCTCCGTCTCCCGTGGTGTGCGAGGGGCATCCTGCGGGCGTCGCATGCTGGAGGGTGCGGGTCTCTCCGTCTCCCGTGGCCTCCGAGGGGCATCCTGCGGGCGTCGCATGCTGGAGGGTCCGGGTCTCTCCGTCTCCCGTGGCCTCCGAGGGGCATCCTGCGGGCGGTCTGCATCTGCGGGGATGGGTGCCTGGACGTTTGGTCCTGCGGTACACAATGAAGCATGCATGGTTAGACATCAGGCAGTGATCAGGTGATATGGGGGAGGGGGGATATGGGGGTGGGGGGGATATGGGGGAGGGGGAGATGGGGAGGGGGGAAATGGGGGATATGGGGGAGGGGGGGTAATGGGGATATGGGGGAGGGGGGATATGGGGGAGAGGGGATATGGGGGAGGGGGGATATGGGGGATATGGGGAGGGGGGATATGGGGGAGGGGGGATATGGGGGAGGGGGGGATATGGGGGATATGGGGGAGGGGGGATATGGGGGATATGGGGGAGCGGGGATATGGGGGAGGGGGGATATGGGGCAGGGGGGATATGGGGGAGGGGGATATGGGGGATATGGGGAGGGGGGATATGGAGGAGGGGGATATGGGGGAGGGGGATATGGGGGAGGGGGGATTATGGGGGATATGGGGGAGGGGGGATATGGGGGATATGGGGAGGGGGGTATGGGGGGATATGGGGAGGGGGGATATGGGGAGGGGGGTATGGGGGAGGGGGATATGGGGGATATGGGGGAGGGGGGTATGGGAGAGGGGGGATATGGGGGAGTGGGGATATGGGGGAGTGGGGATATGGGGGGGGGGGATATGGGGGAGGGGGGATATGGGGAGGGGTGATATGGGGGAGGGGGGATATGGGGGAAGGGGGATATGGGGGAGGGGGGATATGGGGGAGGGGGGAGATGGGGGAGGGGGGATATGGGGAGAGGGGGATTATGGGGGATATGGGGAGGGGGGATATGGGGGAGGCTCACCCTGCCTGCTCTGACGAGGTCGTTCACCTTCTTGTGGCACTGGGTGCCTGTCCGTGGTGTCAGGGCCGCAGCGGTGACGGCCTCTGCCACTTCCCTCCACAGACGCCGGCTGTGGCGTGGGGCAACTCTGCGGCCGTGCCCGGGATACAGGGCGTCCCTCCTCTGCTCCACCGCGTCCAGCAGCGCCTCCACATCCCGTGACTCCTACCTCGGGGCTGAGCGGCGGCCAGCCATCCAGTCGGGTGTTGCAGTCGGGTGTTGCGGTCGGGTGGGGGGGAGCAGCGCGGCCTTATGAGCCGTCATGCCGTGCGGCGCGTATGACGCTGCACGGCGTGAACCACTGCGCAAGCGCGGATCCCGTTACGTCGCTGCCAGCCCATTTCGGGCCGGAGACTTTCGACCCATTTTTCCGACGTGACGCAAGTCGGATTTGCGCCGTTTTTTGCGCCGATCGGCGGACTTTCCGCCGATAACGGAGAATTTTGCCCCTGTTGTTTTTACTCTTTTTCCAAAATCTGTCTACATATCTACACCTCTATCTCCCGCTGGCTGTTGGGAGGCCTGTAGTAAACCCCCAACATTGTGACTGCACCCTTCTTATTCCTGATCTCTACCCATATAGCCTCACTGCCCTCTGAGGTGTCCTCCCGCAGTACAGCTGTGATATTCTCCCTAACCAGTAGCGCAACTCCGCCACCCTTTTTACATCCCCCTCTATCCCGCCTGAAACATCTAAATCCTGGAACGTTTAGCTGCCGATCCAGTCCTTCCCTCAACCAGGTCTCTATAATGGCAACAACATCATAGTTCCAAGTACTAATCAAAGCTCTAGGTTCATCTGCCTTACCTGTAATAGTTCTTGCATTAAAACACATGCACTTCAGGCCACCAGTCCCGCTGTTTTCAGCAACATCTTCCTGTCTGCTCTTCCTCAGAGCCATACTGACCCTATTCCCGAGTTCTCCCTCAATGCTTTCACCTTCTGGCCTATTGCTCTGGTACCCACCCACCTGCCATACTAGTTTAAACCCTCCCGTGTGACACAAGCAAACCTCGCGGCCAGGATATTTATGCCTCTCCAGTTTAGATGCAATCCGTCCTTCTTATACAGGTCACACCTGCCCCAGAAGAGCTCCCAATGGTACTGATAACGGAAACCCTCCCTCCTACACCAGGTGTTTAGCCACGTATTTAGCTGCTCTATCTTCCTATTCCTAGCCTCACTGGCACGTGGCACAGGGAGTAATCCCGAGATTACAACCCTAGAGGTCCTGTCTTTTAACTTTCTGCCTAGCTCCCTGAACTCCTGCTGCAGGACCTCATGCCCCTTCCTGCCTATGTCGTCAGTACCAATATGTACAACGACCTCTGCCTGTTTGCCCTCCCCCTTCAGGATGTCCGCTACCCGTTCGGAGACATCCTGGACCCTGGCACCAGGGAGGCAACATATCATCCTGGAGTCTCTTTCACGTCCACAGAAGCACCTGACTATAGAGTCTCCGATGACTCTTGCTCTTCTGCGCTTTGACCCTCCCTGCTGAACATCAGAGCCAGCTGTGGTGCCATGTCTCTGGCTGCTGCTGTTTTCCCCTGATAGGCTATCCCCCCCGACAGTATCCAAAGGGGTATACCTGTTCGAGAGGGGGACAACCACAGGGGATTCCTGCACTGACTGCCTGCCCCTTCTGGTGGTCACCCATTTCTCTGCCTGCACCTTGGGTATGACCACATTTATATAATTGCTATCTATGACGCTTTCCGCCACCTGCATGCTCCTAAGTGCATCCGATTGCTGCTCCAACCGAACCATGCGGTCTGTGAGGAGCTCCATTTGGGTGCATTTTCTGCAGATGAAGCCATCCGGGACGCTGAAAGCCTCCCGGACCTGCCACATCTCACAGTCAGAGCACTGCACCCCTCTAATTGACATTATGTCAATTAATTAGTAAATTAAATATAATTTTTTTTTAAAAATACTTACTGTTAACTATATGTTTTCTAGCACATTTTCTAGCACTAGGTTTCTACTATAAATGTGAAAGCTAAATACAGTACTCTCCGGTCTCTGGCTTAGATACCCCTCTAAATTATAATTAAGTAATTATGTTTAATTAGTTTAACAATGCTTAATTTTTAAATTTGTGTAGATTCCCAACCAGCCAATCAGGACACAGCTTTACTGTGATGTCACTATAGTTTTCCCCCCACACAATTGAAAAGGTAATAAAAATAAAAATGAATAAAAATCACTTACTTAGGTTCTCAGATGCTCTCTGGTTCTCTCCCTGCAGATTAAAAGTTAAAGGCCAGAACAAAGAGAGAGAACAAAACAGTAGGGAAAAAGCACCTTCTCCCACTCTGCACCAAATTACCTCACTGTTCCAAATTCCCACTCTGGATGTCTCTCACTCCGGCTGTGTCTCCTTCACTAAGGGCATTCAAATGGTCAGCAGTGCAACATCGAGGGCCGAAGGGCCTGTACTGCGCTGTAATGTTCTATGTTTTAAACTTGCGCAAAGCTTCAGGGGGCATTGAAGTGTCAACCACATTGCTGTGGATCTGGAATCTGGAGCCAGGCCAGGTAAGGATGGCAGATTTCCTTCTCAAAAGGACATTCGTGAAGCAGATGGTTTTTTTTCACAACAATCGACAATGGTTTTATGGTTAACATTGGAGTCATTTGTGAACCTGCCCTGGTCCTCTCATAAAATTGTCTCAGATCTTCATTTTTGAATTTGTATTTTGGCATGGAAACACAGTGATCATTTTAACACTAGCTAATTCACAAGTGTATGGATTTTTAAAAAAATCTCTTTAGTTTCCATTATGTATCCATTATGGTTTGAGAACACCTCATCAAATTGTAACTGCAAGCTAAACATGCCATGGAAAAGGGTGAGGAATACAATATACTGAACATCGGGAAGGCAGATTTTGAGGAAACAACAAATGAGGAGGTTCAATGTCATTAATTTTATTACAAAGGTGTAAAATAGAGAATTGCAAGAATACATTATGAAAGTAGTGATGTACAACAGCAATGGACACCACCTAGAGCATGCATTCAGTTCTTGGCGCTGCACATTCGGAAGAATATATCATCTTTGGAGAATGTACAGCACAGATACACCAGAACAATGCAGACGAGAGAGCTAAATTCTGAAGATAGGTTGCATAAACTTGTTGAGAAGCAAAATGCTACAGATGCTAGAAATTATTTCCTTTGCTTGTTCCTTTTTCCTTTACATCACCAACACACCTGCTCCAGGCACAGTTTCTTGTTTCTCTTGTCCCATCTCCATTCTCTTTGGCACTAGAGGACTATCATTTCTCTCATTCAATCACTCCTGTCTGCCATATCTCTGACTTTCCTTGACTCAAAACCTATTCAATCTCTGACTTTTCCCCATTCTGATGGCAGGTTTCAGATCTGAAACTGGCCAGACTCCCACCATTCACTGGCGGCAGGATTCTCTGATCCTACCAGTAGTCCACCCATGCCCTGGGTTTCCCGGTGGCATGGGTTGGCTTCAGTGGGAATTCCCATTGACAGCAGGCGCAGGAGGGTTTCTGTCTTCGGGAGCTGCCCCTCACGGATTGAAAGGCAGCCCATCCAAGATAGAAACTCCTTTTCTTCATACCCACCTGCAGCCTTAAACCCACCATCCCCACCCTGTCGCTGGATTACTGGAAACTGAGAATAGGCGTAAGTGAATCATTTTCTGGCTGGCAAGATCTCACAAGTGAAATGCCACAGGGAACAGGGCTGGGGCCTCAAATGTTTACAATTTATATTACTTATTTGGATGAAGGGGACAAAAAGGGGCTGGATTCTCCGCAGCCTGACTCCGAAATCCCGGCCGGCGCTGGGGCGGAGAATCCAGTTTGATGCCGTAATCGGGCCCAGCGCCGGTTTGGCGATTCTCCGGGCACTGAAAATCGGCATCACCGTGGAGTACACTGTGCCGCCGGGGGTGGGGGTGGGGGGGGGGGGGGGGTGGGGGGGGGGACATTGCCAGAGGCCCGCTCAGCAAACTGCCACTCCCGACCAGCTGAGTTCCCGATGGCAGGGCACTAACCACCTATTGCCGGTCGGGATGCTCGCGTGGTGGCTGCGGGCTCAGTCCATGGCCGCCCTGGTCGGGGTCGGGCGGATCGGAGACCAGGGGGAGCCTTATAGGCGGCCGGGGATTTAATGTGCGGGAGTTGAGGCTCGGGCACGTGGCCGATCTGTGGGTCTCTTTCTTCGGTCCGTGTCCGCCATGGATCACGGCGCGGCCGCTGGAGGTCGCCGCCGTGCGCATGCCCAGCCTCTGACCCAGAAGTGAGGGGCCCGTATCTGCAGCAAATGCTGCGAGATTCACTCCAGGTCCCTGCTAGCCCCCTGCAGGTCTTGGAATTCGTTTCACCTTTTTGCAGGAATTTCAGGAGTAAACCTCCACCGTTTTTATGCCAACGTGGGGGACATAGACTCAATAATGGAGAATCCAGCCCAAGGTTGCTAATTTTGTTGGCACAGAGATAGGTAGGAATGTAAGTTATGCAGATGCCTCGGAGACTATAAAAGAAATAGATAGGTTAAGTGAGTGCGCAAAGATTTGGCAAATGGAGTGTAAAGTGGGAAAATGTGTAATTATCCATATTGGCAGGAAAAATAAAAGAGAAACTTATTATCTAAATAGTGATAGATTTCAGAGCTCTGAGATGCGTAGGGATCTGCATGTCCTAGTGCATGAATCGCAGAAGGTTAATATGCAGCAAGTAATTAGAAAAGCTAATACTGTTTTTTTCATTTATGAGTTGTGGACACCGCTGGCTCGGCCTGTGTTTGTTGCCAATCCCTAATTGCCCTTGAGAAGGTGGTGATTAGCTGCATTTTTGAACCACTGCAGTCCCTGTGGTGTATGCACACCCACAGTGCTGTTAGGGAGGGAGTTCCAGGACTTTGACCCAGCGACAATGAAAGAACATTGATATATTTCCAAGTCAGGATGGTGAGTAACTTGGAGGGGATTTTCCAAATGGTGGTGTTCCAAAGTGTCTGCTGCTCCTGTCCTTCCAAGTAATAGTGGTCGTGGGTTTTTAAGGCTCTGCATATCGCCGCCTTGTTCAATTCCTGCAGTGCATCTTGTAAATGATATGCACAGCTGCCACTGTGCGTTGGTTGCGTCAGGAGTGAAAGTTTGTGGGTGGGATGCCAATCAAGTGGACTGCTTTGTCCTGGATGGTGTTGAGATTTTTGAGTGCTCTTGGAGCTACACTCATCCAAGCAAGTGGAGAGTAGTCCATCATATTTCTGACTCGTGTCTTGTGGTGGAATGGCTTTCGGGGGTCAGGAGATGAGTTACTCGCCGCAGGATCCCTAGCTTCTGACTTGCTCTGGTAGCCACAGTATTTATATGGCTGGTTCAGTTCAGTTTCTGATCAATGGTAACCCTCCAGGATGTTGATAGTGGAGGATTCAATGATAGTAATGCCATTGAATGTCAAAGAGCAATGGTTAGATTCTCCCTCGTTGGAGATGATAATTGGCTAACACTTGTGTGGCTCGAATGTAACGTGCCACTTGTCAGCCCAAGCCTGGACATTTTCCAGGTTTTCCTAGGTTGTGCCTGGGATACTATTGCAAACGGAATTTAATATAAAATTAGGGAGGTTATGATTCAGTTGTCCCAGGTTCTGCGCTTGGAACCACATTAATTATGCACAGTCGGATTCCCCTCTGAGTCACCGGCCGGGCCAGCAGCTGATTCCTCCGCCCACATTCAGCTGCCAAATTCGAAGGTCCTGGCGCCACATTTAAACACCAGCCCAAAACACTCATATCACCCTTTCCATCCCACCCCTCTTCACCGGACCCTGCAGGATGTCAGCAACCCAGAGGGAAAAGGTTAGCAGCCTCAAGAGAGAGTCTATTCCTCGATTCAACCATGTTCCCTCCAAGCCTATCACCTGCGAGGTCCCATGCTGAACTTGGACCTCTACTCACCGCTTCTGGAGTCTTTGTGCATCCCTTTCCAGTAAACAATTTGGTATTCCTTTGATCCCCCTGTTTGTGAACTTTTCATGCCACCTTGTCAGGTTTAACTGTCCTCCCCTCACTCTTCCCTGTGCACTCCAATATTTGTCATCCTCATCCACCCCCTTGTCCCTCTAAATGCAAACATGAACCCTCATCCTCCTCCCCCCTCACCCTGCCACCCTCCTTCCACATTGTCCTCCTTGTCTTCATTAGCTGAAATCTAATTAACTCCACAGGGAATCCCTTTAATCCAAATAGCATTCCATTAGTCCAAGCTTTTTAACGATGCTTTAATTGCCCCTCTGGTTCCAAAACTTAGTTGTCTTTCAAACTTGGATTTTTTTATTTTAAAAACATGACTGCAGCAGTAACACACTAACCCAGGCTTTTAACATTACTGCACCAAATACCTATAATACAATATATCTGAAAGTGCTACATTTATCACAATGCCAATGGGCAGCTGTTTTAATCGGCATTCATGAGATGCATATGAATGAACATGACGTTCATGCCACGAGTCAGCAAGCAGACCGACCCACCAATAACTAACCTTTGGAAGAATTGCTGGGCGATTTTAAGCCAGCAGATTTCAGACTTTTGTGTTCCCACTAGATTATTCGCTCCTAGCTGCTACCAAACCCATCACTGGCAGGATAGGAGAATTCCACACTGACTACTTGACCCAATGAAGTGTCATGTCATCTAGGCAAAGAAATCCCCTGCAGATTACAATTTATCACCCTCCCTCAGCTGATTGTACACTTAAGTACTCTTTCCTGCCTGTACCTTGACTTCCTTGTCAATCAAAAATCTAACTCAGCCTTGAATATATTTAATGACCTCACCTTCACTGCTCCCTGTGGAAGAGAATTCCAAAGACTAAAAAAACCCTGAGATAGGAATTTCACACATCTCCATCATGAAATATTTGCTCCCTCGTCCTAGATTCCCCTACAAGAGGAAACATCCTTTCAGCATCGAGCCTGTCTTTGAACACCACTTGGAAGAAGTACTGTGGGTACAAAATGCACACAATTGGGGCGGCACGTGCCATAGTGGTTAGCATTCATTTCATTTCATTTCATTGCTGCCAAGGTGCTGAGGACCTAGGTTTGAATCCCGGCCCTGGGTCACTGTCTGTGTGACGAGCACATTCTCCCCATGTTTGCATGGGTTTCACCCCCACAACCCAAAGATGTGCAGGGTAGGTGGATTGGCCCACCTAAATTGCCCCTTAATTGGAAAAAAAATAATTGGGTACTCTAAATTTATAAAAGAAAAGAAAATGCACACAATTTATTCTGGATAGGGACTTCAATTCACATCACTAAAAGTGGTTAGGTAATGCCACTGACCCAAACTCTGAGGGACATAGCTACCAAGACTGGATTTGAAGTACGCTATGTTGTTTAAATATCCTTTCCATATCGGAACCTGAAGACCAAGTGGTCATGTGGCTACAACAAGTGATGGAAGTGCAGGAATTCTCCCTGGAGCACAGGCAGAACATAAGCATAGAGTGAATAAAGTATTGTTTGTTACAAGTCCTAGTTGTCAGTTTTTGGGAACCCAGCACCTCTACATGCTGTCAGGAGTTGGCAATGTGACACAATCGATCTGCTTGTCTTCAACAAAAACTTTGCAGCGAGTTGGGAAAGGTTTAAGAAGGAGTGGGTTATTTTCTGCGGTGCTGCATTATCTGACAAATCAAAAAGTTACAAGTTTACATCTTAGTAAACTTTGTGGCGCTTGAGACAATCAAGAAGTTTGAGCCATTTGTTTTCCAAATGGAAGGAGGAGATAAATGCCCCTGAAATAATTCTAAAAAGGTTTGAGAACATTTTTTTTCTGGTAAAAAAAAAATACCCTTGTTTAATTCAATAAACTAAGAACAGATGAATCAATGCAATCTAATAGGCTACTGAGTGTGAAAAAATGGCCAACAAGGCATCATGGGAGAAGAAGTCAATAACTAACTTTAAAGAAGCTAACAAGAAATGTGCTGCCCTGTGCAAAATGGATTTCATGAGAACCGGGGACAATAACATCACTGATAACACCCTTGTAGCATAATCAATCACTCACGAGGCGAGAAGAGATAAAGTCAATCGATGGCTTTATTACGCAGACTTGTTCCCCAGCAGCTCGGTTACAGAATGCGGCTGCTGGAAGAACCCAGGTTATTATACTCCGCCTTACTGTGTGGAGCCAGCAGGCGGCAGATCCAATCCGGATCCAGATTCTGTCAACCAATAGCCTCTCGGCATCACTGGGTACCGTACTACCCCTAATACATACCACCACATTCACGCCTTGTTAAAAAAGAACCCGGCGGGGTGGTGGGTCGCATGGTGGGGGTTTACAAGGTCGGTACTGGAATTTCCTTAACACAGTGGCTATGTATCGATATCAACTGTTAACTATTTACAGATCTTGCTTTTTCACTCAGATTCGATGAGTCGAGTGGGTGCCCTGGTCGTCCTTTCCGATCATCTCAGCCCCGGTGGTGGTGCAGGCGCTGGCTCGGGAACTGTCATCTCTGGGAGCGTCGCGATGTTTGTTCATGTTTCACTACTACTGGGCGGGCCCGGGAGGAGGACCGATCCACCCGGGAAGGGGGCGGCTTTGAGGTGCGCCGGCGGGAGGGAGGTGGTGATTGGTGTTGGGGGGTTGTGGGGAGCTCCGGCGGGCACCAGGTCCCTCAGGGAGACCGTGTCCTGTCGGCCGTCGGGGTACGCCACGTAGGCGTATTGAGGGTTCGCATGGAGAAGATGAACTCTCTCGACCAAAGGGTCCGATTTGTGCGCCCGCACATGCTTTCGGAGGAAGATGGGTCCTGGGGCTGCCAGCCAGGTCGGAAGCTACATTTAAAGGTAAATCAACCTGACTGTGCTTTTCAATTCTGTCTGGATTCATCATTTGCAACCAGCAGAGGCACAACAGCGCCAACAGTGAAAACCTGAGCGAAGATATGTGCATTTGGCAGACTCGCAGACGGGTTAGTCAGGGACAAATAGTGTTTGGGGTCCACAGCAATCTTGTCCATAAGCAGCTGCTGCGAGAGAAAGACTGAACATCACAAACAGCCGTTAGCATCTGCATGTTAAACAAACAGTCAGAAATACCAGGTTTTCCTAGGTTATGCCTGGAAATGACAGAAATACAGGGTACGCCTTTCCCCAATTGCAGTGCCATCACCCTCAGGTCAGGACAGAACAGTATGTTTTGCGTATGTTAAACGCTGCCATAAATGTGGCAAGTGGAATCATTTTCCACAATGCTACAGATCAAAACCACAGCAACCCTCCTCAGGCACCAGCCACATTGCAGCCAATCAGACTTCCAAGGGTAGGAGCGAGGTAAACGAGCTGGAGCTCAGCCAGAGCAACGAGACCACTGAGCCTCCAACTACACTCTATTATGAGAGCGGCAACACCATCACAGAAAAGGGTGAGAGCTTCACCACCCTCAAAGTGATTTGCAACAATGCAAGGCTGAAGGTAAAGGTGCACACTGGTGCAGAGTGTAACCTGTTGCACTGTCAAATGCTATATGAATTATGCAATACTGGACCCCACTACCCATTGTATTGTTTGTTACAAGTCCTTGATGTGGAATTAAATGATACACTATATTCTGTGATTTACTGATGTTTTTAATAGCTTTCTCACGTCTTTCCTTATTCTATTGATGCCCCTTTTAAGAAAATCTATGTCACAGGTCATCTTTTGTGCGATTATACTTTCAGGAAATTATTTCTTACTTTTCCAAATAACTTATTATTTGACGAATCAAAAAGGCAGCAAGAGGGAATTTTCAGAATGATATCCATGAGGTAACTCCATATAGTAAACATTTTGTGTTAAGTTTTGGTCAGATGCTGATTTAATTCTCTAAAGCACTGAAGCCCAGACTGATCTGTTGACATTTTACGAATATTATAAACTAAAGGGTAGACTGACATCACCTTGGATGATTTTCGACTCAGATTGGTGGAACAGACATTAAGTCCCTCTGCGTCGACGGGCCCAGACCATATTTCAAGCTGCAGGGCTGGAGTCACTTGCATACGTGGGGTGGGCACATTGCTTCAATACGTGCATTTTGGTGTCACAATCACCATTGCCTGGCTGATGTATAGCAGCACCAGGCTCCTCTAGGGACCCCACATTTATCTGACAAAAATCCGCAGTAGGGCTGGATTCTCCCAAAATGGGACTATGTCCCCACGCCGGCGGAAAAATGCTGGCGTTTCACTCCCAATTTTCCAATTTAAAAAATCAGTCCATTCACTCACCTGCAGGGGGCTAGCAGGGGCCCAGAGTGATTCACACACCTTTAGCTGCGGATAAGAGCCCCCGCACTTCCAGTCTGGAAGCGGCCGCGCCGAGCGCCATGGTGGACTCGGACCGCGGAGGCAGCTTCAAAATGTAGGCCCCCCCGATCGGCCACGTGGCCAAAGATCCGACCGGCCCGATTTGTCCCCTGGCTGCCGATAAGCCCCCCCCCCAGTGTCCGATTACCCCACCCCCCAAAAGGACTGAGTCCGCAGCCGCCACATGAGGTTCCCAAATGGCAGTAGATGGTTAGAACCACGCCGTCAGGAACTCGGCCGGTTGGGAGCAGAGAACCGCTGGGTGGGCCTCTAGCAATGGCCCCCCAGCCGCGCGGAGTACTCCGCGAACACGCCAATTTCCGGGTCCCGGAGAATCGCCGGACCGGCGCCGGGCCCGATTTAGGCGTGAAAGCTGATTCTCCGCCCCCACGCCAAACGTGTCGTCGGCGTGGGGCTGTGGAGAATCCAGCCTGCCTCCCAACAGAGCAGAGTAGACACATAAAATTATGGAAAAGCTCAGCAGGTCTGCCAGTATCTGTGGAGAGAGAAACAGTTAATTCTGGATTTTGTTTGTTTATTGTCACGTGTACCGAGGTACAGTGAAAAGTATTTTTCTGCGAGCAACTCAACAGATCATTAAAACATGAAAAGAAAAGAAAAGAAAAGAAAAGAAAATACGTAATAGGGCAACACAAGGTACACAATGTAACTACAGTACCTTACTGGCTTTAGTTGCTGCCTCTTTACTGACCTCTAACTTCCTAATCTGGTTCCCATCCCCCTGCCACATTAGTTTAAAACCTCCCCAACAGTGTTAGCAAAAGCACTCCCTAGGACATTGGTTCCAGTCCTGCCCAGGTGTAGACCATCCAATTTTTAATGGTCCCACCGCCCCCAGAACCGGTTCCAATGTCCCAAAAATCTGAATCCCTCCCTCCTGCACCATCTCTCAAGCCACGTATTCATTCTGACTATTCTTGAATTTCTACTCTGACTGTCTCGTGGCACTGGTAGCAATCCTGAGATTACTACCTTTGAGGTCCTACTTTTTAACTTATCTCCTAACTCCCTAAATTCTGATTGTAGGACCTCATCCTGTTTTTTACCTATATCGTTGGTGCCTATATGCATCACGACAACTGGCTGTTCACCCTCCCCCTTCAGTATGTCCTGCAGCCGATCTGAGACATCCCTGACCCGTGCACCTGGGAGGCAACATACCATTCGGGAATCTTGTTCTTGACCACAGAAACACCTGTCTACTCCCCTTACGATTGAATCCCCTATGACTATAGCCCTGCCAGTCTTTTTCCCGCCCTTCTGTGCAGCAGAGCCAGCTATGGTGCCATGAGCCTGGCTACTACTGCCTTCCCCTGGTGAGTCATCTCCCCCAACAGTATCCAAACGGTATACCTGTTTTGGAGGGAGATGACCACAGGGGACACCTGCACTGCCTTCCTGCTCTTTCTCTGCCTTTTGGTCACCCATTCCCTGTCTCCCTCACCAACCCTAATCTGCGGTGTGACCAACTCACTGAACGTGCTATCCACGACCTCCTCAGCATCGCGGATGCTCCAAAGTGAGTCCATCCGCAGCTCCAGAGCCATCATGCGGTCTAACAGGAGCTGCAGCTGGACACACGTCCCGCACATGAAGGAGTCAGGGGCATCGGCCCCGTCCCTGAACTCCCACATTGAGCACGAGGAGCATAACATGGGTCTGGGGTCTCCTGCCATTTTTACACTTTACCTTAACTGATTATAAATATAATATCAAATAATGAATAAGTGAAAGGAATAAGGATTTTACTTACCAATCACAATACTTACCAATCCAGGAAGAGTTAAATTTCTCCCAGCTACTTACCTTCCCGACTGACCCCTGGCCACTGCTCCTGCCGAAAATCTGAAGGCCGCTTCTCCCGCAAGGTAAGTTTTTAAAGGGTAAACTTACCTTCCCGACAGACCCCTGGCCACTGCTCCTGCCAAAAATCTGAAGCTATAACTTGCAGATAAAAGAAAAAGAAAAGAGAGAGCTTACCTGATATTCACTCACCCCCTTAGGTTAGAGGAGGTGGAAGGGTGGGAGACACTACAAGTGTAGTGTTTCGGGTTTAGCAACCTCCCAACTTAAGTAGAGGTAAAAATCAAACATTTAAGCACCTACCTGATTCCCATGCTGCACTCGCTGCGCTCCGGCTCCCTCTCTCTCTCCTGCTCCAAACAATGAAGGCCGCTGGAACCTGGGGGCAAGTTCAAACATCTACCTGAATCCCAAGCTGCACTCGCTGTGCTCTGGCTCCCTCTCTCTCTCCCGCTCCCAGAAATGAAGGCCGCTGGAACCTGGGGGCAAGTTTAAACACGTACCTGAATCCCAAGCTGCACTCGCTGCGCTCCGGCTCCCTCTCTCTCCAGCTCCGAAAAAGCTCGTGAGATTCAACGGCCTAGTCCAGACACCAAGCCGAGCGAGACGAGGCCACTGAATCATGCCCGGTGCATTTTATTAGGAGGAATAAGGGCACAGATTCCTTTGAAAAGAGGAGCCGAAATGGAACAAAGGAGCAAAAGGATCTAGAAGTTCAGGTTCACAATTCATTAAAAAGAACAATGCAAATTGACAATGTTATCAAAAAATGCAAACCAAGAATATGGGTTCATTTCAAGAGGAATATAGAGTAATATAATCATATAATGTAACATAATTCAAGAGGAGAGATGTTACTCAGTTACTGTTTCCAGGTCTGGTCTCCATATTACTCTAGAAAGGGTTCGATGGGGGTAGACTTAGAGCAGATGGCTCCACAAATGGAGTAGTCCAGAACTAGGGACCATGGGCTGGATTCTCCGATTTTGCGGCTATGTCCGGAGGAAGCGTCTGGTCTTACGACCAAAATGTCGGCGGCGCCCCTGCACCAATGCTCCGCCTGGTGGGGGGCTAGCATCTGCGCCACATAAAGGCCCCGGCTTTACCTGAAGATATGCATGGAGAATGTCCAGGTCCGTGGTCGCGCATGCGTACGGTGGCAACCTGCGGCGGCCACACCGTACAACACGGCGCCAGCCGCGCGCGGACCCAGCCTGCCAGCTGGTGCTCCCCTGTAACCCCCCTAACTACCCCCCGGACCACCCCCCACCACTCCCCCCAGCCCCCGCTGAAGACCCCCTGGCCAGTGGAACGCCCCCCCCCCCCCCGACTGTGGCGCTGCTGGACACAGTCCACGCGAGGTCCCCGAAAACTGAGAGTACACGCGACTGACGCCAGGACGCCATCGGGAAGTCGGCCCATCGGGGGAGGACCTCAGCTGACGTCCTGAGGCCGTCCCAACAGCGTGCCGTGTACTCAGCGATTACACTGTCTTTAAGGGGACGGGGCATCAAAAAATGGCTCCGCCCCCGATTTCAGCGTAAAAACGGATTCTCCGGCCAAACGCCAAACGCGATTTCGGAGTCGGCAATTGGAGAATCCCACCCCATAAATGCTCTGATCTAAGAAATTCTATTAGAAATTCTGGAACATCACCTTTAGTCAGAGATAGGTTAGAATGTGCAACTCACTACCTCATGGAGACGTTGAGTCGACTTAATTGGATGCATTTTATAGAAAGCTGGTAACTACGTGTAATGATGCACTTTCAGAGACCTCGGGCTGGATTCTCCATTTCTGAGACCTCGGGCTGGATTCACCGTTTTTGAGAGTGAGTGCGGAGGAACTGTGGCATTTTACAACAAAAGATTCAACGGCAACCCCTCACCAATCCTGCGATCGTTGAGGGGCTAGCAGCCATGTCGAGTAAAACTCCCGGCTCCCACGAAAAAACGCCTGGAGAATGGCCGGGTCCATGGCCGTGTATGCGCGCAGCGATGAGCTGCATTGGCGCCGCATAAAACATGGCGCCGGCCGTACGCGGACCTGACCTGCCAGATATTGCCGCCTGGCCAACCCCCACCAGTTCCCCCAGCCCTCGCGGAAGCCGCCACGGCCTGTGGTGGCGCTGGATACAGTCCGCAGCCGACAACCGCGCAGTCGGGAACTCAGCCAATCGGGGGCGGAGCATTGGGGGAGGGTTTTCAGGTGACGCGCTCACAGCATCCCAACAGCATGTGGTGCCGACATGGAGGGGGCGGAAGTTACAAACCCGTGTCAAACAGGCGCCACCTCCGATTTCAGTGTCAGATGGGATTCTCCGCCCGATCAGCGATTACAAAATCGCCGTCGGGGAACGGTAAATCCTGCCCTATGTATTG
The DNA here is from genome assembly GCF_047496885.1 of Scyliorhinus torazame. Lineage (NCBI taxonomy): Eukaryota > Metazoa > Chordata > Chondrichthyes > Carcharhiniformes > Scyliorhinidae > Scyliorhinus > Scyliorhinus torazame. Next base: position 193,888,891 of record NC_092717.1, read on the forward strand.
ACGCAAGGACAGAATTTCTGAACTTTCACGACAGCAAATCTGGTGCTGAACCTGGACCGATTCAGCTACCATGGAGGGGCTAGCAGGCACCACGTGAAACACAATCGATTCCAATGAAAAGCGGTGCGGGATTCGCCGGGTCTGTGATTGACACTCAGGGGCTGAGAAGCTGCAACTTTATATACACATCCCCCCACCCACTCATCCCAGCCAACAAAGTGGCAGTGGCTGCGCTGGAATCACTCATTCTGCTGATGGGTCGGCTGGGGCCAGAGGTTACCTAGGGGAGCGCCCTGCGGGTACACCTATACGAACTGTGGCCCTAAGTTCACAATGGGCTTTCAGTGGCATGTGCAGTTGCATGGCTGTCTTTCCGGCTACCTTTCAGGCTGCCTTTCCGGCTGCGACAATGGTGTTCCATGCCCGTCCACCCCTACCCCACAGCCCAGCTCCTGGCCACCCCCGCTACTTCCCCTGGCCCTGGCAGAAGCCAGCGGCACAACTGTCAGCAAACTATGGCGCTGCTCGACACTTTCCATACCCCCTCTCTCTCCCTCAGCAGCCATGACACCAGTTTCACGATATTTGAGAGCACAAGTGAACCGCGTCATCAGGAACTCGGCCCATCGGAGGTGGAAAATCGCGGAGGTCCCGGAGAATAATGGGTGAGGCCCGCTAACGATATGCAAACGCTGTTTACTGTATGTACGTTCCAGACCACATTTACGCGCTGCCAAGATGATGAAGAATTGCGATTTGGCGTCAGATCGGTGCCGGCCGCGATTTTGGAGTCGGAAACTATTCTCTGCCCAATCGCATTTCTTGATTTTGGCTTCAGCCAACAGAGAATCCCGCCCCTCATTAGTCAACAACAAAGTATTTATTTTCAAGGATCTACAAGAGCAGCAGCATGTCTGCACCTAGTTCTGGAATACCTCTGCTTAAGAGGACTCTTTGCCTTGGGGTGATTCCCCACTCTGAGTCCCAATTAGCCACACAGGTCAGGTGACCTTTAGTCTGCTGTGTTGCCCTTAAAGGAACAATCGCCACCCTACATGAGAGAGAAAAATATATCGATGGAGTGAGATAAAATAAAGTGGGAGGGGACTTCTGGATTTTCTTAATATCTGAAGGCTTTTAAACCTAAAGCTACATCTTCAATTTTAGCTTAACCCGCCTATTTATGAGAATAAGATCAGATGGGGTGCAAAACAGTGCCTGAACCCAATGCACCACTTTTTTCCTGAAGACATTGAGTAAACATTGGGGCTGTAGTATCATCATGATCCCCACTTCTTACTGGCGCCATGCATTGGGCCTGAGATTTCACAATTTAAATCAAAAAACAAGAGTGAAAAAAACATAATCCTGTTTTTTTAAAACAATGTATTTTTGTTAACAAGGTGCTGTTAATGAATTGCAGTTTGTTCCTGAAGCAGCACCAGCTGACTTTTGTCGTTGATTAGTTATGAATTTAAGTTGTGAAATGAGATCAAGCGTTGAAATGTTAATTATCTACAGCCTGGAATCTCAGTTTTTTACTTGAATTTAGGAACTAAAACTATGTCAATTCACGTTGGTGAGCATGTCTGCTGAAGATATCCGTGACAGATGTCTGGTGAACTTTTTCACTCTTACAAAATAGCAGTATGCTTCTCGCTGTCGGGGATACTTCCACTTAAGGACTCAATTTGACTGAGAGATGCAAATCAACAGACTAATCCAAACATTTTTATCAACAGGCTCCACTTCCCCCCGCCCAAAGAAACACCATTGCGGAAGAGGCCCAAATTGGGCTTCGTGATGGGTGCAAAACCTCGTGCGAGCCACACGACCCGTGGCGCCCGGACATGAAGCTTTGCTGGGCGTGATTCAGATAATGATATTTAAATGAGCCATTAGGCTCATCCCATACTAGACTTCATGAGAAAGAGTCAGGCTACCAATCTGGCCACTGAGTCTCTATTGGCAAGAGCCAGTAAAAAGACGCAAACATAAGGTAATTGGCAGAAGAACCGAAGAACACGTAAAGAGGATTTTAATGCAGGGATTTATTATGATCTGCTGAAAAGGATGTTGGAAGCTAATTGAATAATAACTTTCAAAAGAAAATTAGATGAGTAACCTAGCAAGGAAGATTTACAGGACAATGTAAAAAGAGCATTGAAGTGGGACTAATTGAAAAGCTCTGACAAAGTGCCACCACAGAAACAATCGCTGAATGGCTTCCTTTGGCTCAGTGTGATCCCATGATTTATTTAAAAAACATTCTTGGGACAAAGGTATCAGAACAACATTTATTGTGACACGATGGCACAGTGGTCAGTGTTGTGTTTGGTCTTTTATGCCTTACAAAGCAATCCAGCAAACACATCGACTTGTCCACACCAGAATCTTTTATTGAGCCTCATCTGGTAAGATAGCAATCTGTTACAGAGCACGTTATCATGGAGTCTCCTTATTACTCCACTGGAACTGCACCTAGCACCGACCATTCACTTGTATGTCTTATTACCCTCTCAATCTTCTTCTTCAGGTGGCTGGATGTGCCTACCCTTATATGGTAGTCATTGGTCACATGACCTTGGTCTTGTGACCGCATGGTGTGTCTGCACCGCCACCTGCTGGTTGGAGGTCGGACACCGTCCATCTATGATATAACCCATAGGCATGTCACTACATCCCCCTTCCTCACAAGATATTAAGCTAACAAGCAACATTGATCGATTAACTTTATACAGTCATGATATTTGGCTAACAAAGTGAACAAGTTTTACTAAGGTGTCCTAAACATGCTGTGCCTGACAAGTGTCCATTTCCTTTGCACAGATCATTGTGCCTTCCTCACGGTATCACCTCTGTGATCATTCAAGCTTTTGCCAGCCTCTTCGAAGACTGGTTTACATGCCGGCCTCTTGTTTCTCTTGCTCTTCGCTTTGTGCCTTTGGAAGGCCTGTGTCCATGACACTTGTGTTACCAGTCGCTTTCTTTTTCGCTTCCTTGCATGATGTTGTTTGCTACTTGCCACTGTTTTCATTGCTGGTTTGTCGGTAGGATGAGCTCGCTGTCCCAGCCTCAGAGTTGCCTCCTACTGTAATCTCCATGTCACTGTCATCACAATCGGCATCTATGTCCTCCCATTCATCATCGGTGTCGTCGATGGTTTTGGAGCAAGTTGCAGGAGCCATTTCAAAGACCTGGAACGTGTCGCCACATATCTCCGAGGCCAGTTTTTCCAAGATCGGGATGACTTCTTCCGTCTCTGGCTCAGTCAATGACCGAGCAGAAACTGATAGCCAAGTTCCGCACACATGAGTACGGCCTCAACCTTGGATTCATGTCTCATTACATTCACCCCACAACCATCTGGCCTGGGCTTGCAAAATCCTACCAACTGTCCTGTCTTGAGACAATTCACATCTCTTTAACCTGTGATTATCCCTCTCTCCCGTCACCGTCTGGACCTGTAAAGACTTAATTGCCTGCAAAGACTCACATTCAATTTATCATCTTGCATCATTGACTTTGTCTATATATGTGTTTGTGAAACCCACCTCTTCATTCACATGATGAAGGAGCAGTGCTCCGAAAGCTAGTGATTTCAAACAAGCCTGTTGGACTTTAACCTGGTGTTGTAAGCCCTCAGTCCGTCCATCTTGAGTTTCAGCATTTTCTTGTGCGTTGGGTCACCTCGGGCTTCAGTTCACCAGAGCGGTCTTCCAGCCGAATGCTGAATGTTGTCACTGCCGTCGCCATCTTTTAATCTTCAGCACTCGTGGTACCATGTTGTGTTTGGTCTCTTATACCTTACGAAGCAATCCACCAAACACTTCGACTTGTCCAAACCAGAATCTTTTATTGAGTCTCGTGTGGTAAGATAGCAATCTGTTACAGAGCACATTATCATGGAGTCTGCTTATTACCCCTCTGGAATCGATCGGGCACGGGATACAAAAGTCTGAGAACTCGCACGAATGACTCAAAAACAGCTTCTTCCCCGCTGTTACCAGACTCCGAAACGACCCTCTTATGGACTGACCTGATTAACACTACATCCATGTATGCTTCACCCGAGGCCGGTGTTATGTAGTTACATTGTGTTCCTTACGTTGCCCTATTATGTATTTTCTTTTATTTTATTTTATTTAATGATCTGTCGAGCTGTTCGCAGAAAAATACTTTTTACTGTACCTCAGTACACGTGACAATAAACAAAATCCAAATCCAATCCAATCCATTCCTTGTATGTCTTATTACCCTCTCAATCTTCTTCTCAAGATGGCTGGATGTGCCTCCCCTTGTATGGGAGTCCCTGGTCATATGACCTTCGTCTTGAGACCGCATGGTATGACTGCACCGCCACCTGCTCGTTGGAGGTCACACACAATCCATCTATGATATAACCCGTAGGCATATCACCGCAGTTACCAGATCTGCCTCACAGCACACATAATTCTGTCCTGGAAGTATAACTATCTATCCTTTTTAAAAAATAGCTTCGGACACACATACATACAAACAAAGGACAAGCAAATAGGGCCTCTGCACCATACTGCGGGATTCTCCATTAGCAGGATCCTCCGCTTCGTCAGCAGCGCACCACGCCCACAGATTTCCCGGCGGCAGGGAGGTGGCCACAATGGGAGACCCCATTGGCCTGCTGTGGGAACGGAGAATTACGCTGCTGGCGGGAGCACACTGTGCAGGAAAACAGAGCTGGCAGGATGGAGAAAACTGCCCATGGGCTTTGGAACATAATGCACAATATAACGGAAAGGTTTCTAAGGGCGCGATTCTCCAAGTATTGTAGCAAGTGGGAGTTGCCGCAAGCTTCCGCCCAGTGAGGCTGGCAACGCGAATCACCATTACTTGGTCCACTTAAAGAGGCCTCACAGGCCTCTCACCAGAAATGAAGGCTCGCCAGCTGATTTGCCGGCACCATGCTCGCCAGACCCCGCTAACAAGGTCGAGCAGCACTTAAGCAGCACTTGCTCAGCCAACCCCAGGCAGCTCACAGCAATGGCACCGAGGAGACCAGCCCCAAGATTCGTGAACGCTGAACTGGTGAGGCTGCTAAATGCTGTGGAGGTCAGGAGGGATGTCCTGTTCTCCTGAAAGTCCAGGAGCATAGCCACAAGGCAGCCAGGGACGAGGTGGTGGTGGCTTTGAGCTTGGGGAGTGTGACCAGGAGGACTGGCCTTCAGTGCAGGAAGAAGGTTAATGGTCTGCACCAGGCAGCACGTGTGAGTAGAAACCAACGCCTCCCATCCCCCGAGACCTTTCCGCCCCCACGGGAGCATACACCCCCCCTCCCCCTTCAAACCCCCCCAAACCCTTCCTCCAGCCCACCCCCCCATTGAACTCCCCGCCCACCCACCCTTCAACGCCCCCCCCTCCCCCCCAACCACCACCACCACCACTGTGAACCATGCATTTGGCTAACAATGTGTGTCTCCTCAGAAAAGCTCTCCCACAATCGCCAGGAGAGGGCCCAAACTGATGGAGGTGTGCCAGATATCAGTTTCCTCACCATCTTTGAGAAGCAGGCCCTGGAGGTGGCTAGTGTGGCCAAGGACAGAGCAGTCACCAAGGTGGGGGCCACAGAAGTGATGAACCATCGGGCGCCATCCGGAGGACCTGACAAACATGAGTTGTTATTACCTTACTGGCAGACCCATCCCTCCCACTGACCACATATCCACTCTCCCACAGGTCCTCCAGCCATAGGCGCCGGCACATCCTGAGTGACACCACTTCCAGTCTCCCATGAAACCACCTCGGAGGAGAGCACTGAGCCTGCCAGCGTACCAACAATGTCACAGCTGTCATCCCCACCCTCCATCAGTGCTGATACACGCACCTCGGTGGGACATATTAGTGGACAGGCTTCTGGGGCACAATCGAGTGAGCACCACACTAGATGTGTGCTTCATGTTCTCGTGCACACACTGCAGGGATTTTTCGCCTTCCATGCGCCGCACTCTACCTGTTTCCCAGTCTACCTTACAGTAATTGAAATCCCCAACTATCACAGCACTACTTGCCCTGCAGGTTCCATAAACTGCCTACAATGCCCTCTTCCACTTCCTCCCCACTATTTGAAGGTCTCTAGTAAATACAAAACAAGGTCACCACTCCCTTCCTGTTTCTCACCTCCAACCATTTAAATTTAACTTTCCGTTTTTATTTATTTTTAACTGCAGTAAGTGCTTTAATGGGAAAGTGCAATATGTTATGTTTTTATAGTATAGATGTATGTTATTAAAGCACAAATGTATGAATGTAGGCATACGTGAAATATTTACTGTTTTTAACTAATGACTGTATGATTATATGTTATTTTGGAGGGGAAGCCAAAGACATATTTTCCACTTTTACTTGGACAATAAAGTTCTATTCTGTAACTGTCATGTATCGTATTCACCTTGTCTGAACTCACAGCAGCGTTCACATTCAATTTCACAGCTGCAGTTAACACTACATTCTTGTATTTTCAGTCAGGGTCCCTTTTCCTGAATCTCCCACATATAGCTCACTAAGTGCCATGGATTTCCCATGCAACTTCCAGCAATCGATACAGACGTGTCCCACCTTGTTACAATGGAAACACTTAGGCCTCTATATATCATTATCCCCAACCTAACAGCAATGTTAGCGCCACTACATTTATTCTCCTTTATTCTCACCCATTATTTTGTTTTCTGTAAAAAAGTTAACGGACCTGCTCGATATACTAGCTTCGGCCCCTGATCAAATGGGTTTAACTTCCCAATCATGGGCATTTGACTCACCACTTTATGATGTTGACAATGCTTTTTGACTTCTCTGTCTGTTTTGGAGACTTCTCCTTTCCCCCTCAAATTCTAAACTACTGCAGACTTGGGATCGATTCGGTTTACACTCATTGTCAATGTGGTGGCTCAAAGCAATATTTTGAGGTAGTCGACTTGAACTTCAGCAAAGCTTTTGATAAGGTCCCACATGGGAGACTGATAACAAGGGAGACTTCAGTATAACGGGCCAAGGGTTTATTGATAATAAGCAAGAGTAAACTCTGCACAGGCACTGGGTTTCTAAACAGGCCTTCACTCCAAGTTCCACTCTGTCCGGGACCTCACTCCCAGGACCCTGTGCTTTTTTCCCATTGTTTGGGGTTTTGCGCTCGCGCTTGATAGGCCTGAGCTCCATCACATGGACCGCAAAGGCTCACCCCTTAAAGGAGTCACGATATCACACCTCCCTTTCACCTTCCCATCTTCTATCATTCACAGGTTTGTGGGGATGACGGAAAAGTGGTTTGGATTTATGGACCAGCTGATAATCATCAGCCATCGAGTAGTGGACTCGCCAACACTAAGAGCATTCAAATGGTCATTGGATAGACATACGGACGATAAGGGAATAGTGTAGATGGGCTTTAGAGTGGTTTCACAGGTCAGCGCAACATCGAGGGCCGAAGGGCCTGTACTGCGCTGTAATGTTCTATGTTCTATCTCTGCTGCCTGTCCAGCAGTTCCCACACTCTGATCTTCAACATGGGATCAAACTATTGAAGTGAATTTTAAAATTTGTCTAGGAGAATTATTTCCTTGTCTTTAATGCCCATATCTAATGGTCAAATTTGCATTACCCTCACAAATTCGACATAGATTCATCCAGGCAGTTTCCTTATGTTTCAGAATTTCTCCTCTATACGCTTCAGGAACAAACTCAGATGCACTAAGAATGGTTTCATTACTGCATCGTAATCCACAGGAACCTCTTCTGGAAGTGACCCATAAAACCCCTGAGCTCCACTCACCAACCTACTCTTTCGGAGTAATGTCAGATTTTCTTTTGGGCACTTTGTTTGCTTAGCTACCTTTATATCCCTTTCCACAAATGTTGGAAGAGCTTGTACAAATTTAAACAAATTCCCACTGAGCTTTGGGTTGGAGGTGCTTTTTTCATCATTCGAACCTTCCTTAGCATCCGAAACCTCTTTTCTTAATTCGAGCTTTTTCAGCCAATATTCCTTTTCATGGTCCTTCTCTCTTTCCTTTGTCTGACTTTAGAAACATAGAAAGATAGAAACCAGAAGCAGGAGTAGGCTATTCGGCCTTTCGAACCTGCTCTGCCATTCAATATGATCATGGCTGATCCTCAATCTCGTTGCCATCATCATGGAGACCGATGGCACAGAAAAAGAACATTTCGCCTATTGCTTCTGCGCCAGTGAAAAACAGCCACCTGGCTCTTTTAATCCCATTTTCCAGCCTTGTATGCTATGGCAGTTTAAGTGCACATCAAAATGCTTCTTCAATATTGTGAGGGTCTCTGCCTCTACCACCCTTTCAGGCAGTGAGTTCCAAACTCCCACCACCCTCTATTTTTCCTCACATTCACTTCATCTTCACCTTTTGTCCTTTACCTTAAATCTATGTTCACTGGTTATTTATCCCTCCACGAAGGGGAAAAGTTTCTTCCTGACTATTCTATCTATGCCCCTCATTCTATTATACATCTCAATCATTTCCCCCCTCAGGATCCTCTGCTCCAGGGAAAATAACCCCAGTCTATCAAATCTCTCGTCATAACTAAAACTCTCCAGCCCAGACAAATCCTGGTAAATCTCCTCTGCACCTCGGTGCTTCCCAGGGTCCAGTCGTTTATCATGCATTCCCTTGCCTTGTTTGTCCTGCCCAAGTGCATCACCTCACTCTTATTCTGATTGAATTCCATTTGCCACTGATCAGCCCATCTGACTAGCCGTCTATATCCTCCTGTAACCTATGACTATCCTCCTCACAGTTTACCACCCCACCAATTTATGAATCATCCGCAAACTCATTGATCAACCCACCTACATTCAAGTTTAAATCATTTATATAAACCACAAACAGCAAGGGCCCAAACACTGACCCTTCTGGGACCCCACTGGGCACAGGCTTCCAGTCAGAAAAACACCACTCGACCATCACCTCCTGCTTCGTGCCACTCAGCCAATCCTGGGTCCAATTTGCTAAATATCCTTGGATCACGTGGGCTCTTACCCTCGTTATCAGTCTCCCTTATGTGGGACCTTATCAAACGCTTTGCTGAAATTCAAGTAGACTACGTTAAATGTATTGCCCTCATCTCCACATCTGGTCACCTCTTCAAAAAATGCAATCAAGTTAGTCAAACATGACCTCCCCTTAACAAAACCATGCTGACTGTTGGTGATTACTCCCTGCCTCTCCAAATGCAGATTCATTCTGTCTCTCAGAATTGCTTCGACTAGTTTCCCCACCTCTGAGGTTAGACTGACTGGCCTGTAGTTTCCTGGTTTAGCCCTTCCTCCCTTCTTGAATGATGGTATCACATTGGTTGTCCTCCAGTTCTCCGGCACCTCTCCTGTGGCTAGAGAGGAATTGAAAATTATTGCCAGCACCCCTGCTATTTCCTCCTTTGCTTCACTCAACAACACTTCATCTGGCCCTGGAGATTTGTCTAACTTAAGCTTGCCAGACTGCTCAGAACATTTTCCCTCACAATGTTAATTTCATGTTTATCACAGTCTCCCTGATTTCTGTACCCACAGCGTCGCTTTCACTTGTGAACACCAGCTCGCAAAGTATTCATTTAGAATCCAAACCTACATCCTCCAGCTCCACATATAAATTACCACTGTGGTCCTTAATGGGCACATTTCCTCAGTACCGTTAATGTATATTGGGGTATTGCCATATTCCTCTTTTTCCCCATATCCCTTAATGCCATTAAAATCTAAAATAAACTCTACATTTTTGTTGAATACATTCAGTGATTAGGCCTCCACAGCCTTCTGTGGTAGAGAATTCCACCCTCTGAGTGAAGAAATTCTTCCTCATCTTAGTCCTAAATGGTCTACCCCGTATCCTCAGATTGCGTCCCCTGGTTCTATATTCCCCAGCCCGGGAAAACATTCTCCCTGCATCTAGTCTGTCCAGCCCTGTTAGAATTTTCGATGTTTCAATCAGATCCCCGCTCCCCCTCCTCAACTTTAGTGCATACAGGCCCAATCAAAGCATCCTCTCCTCATAGGGCAGTCTGGTCAACCCTGGTATCAGCCTAGTGAATCTCCGCTGCACTCCCTCTATGGCAAGTACGTCCTTCCTTCGGTAGGGAGACCAATCCTTCTCACTTTCCGCCCTTTCCAACCTCTCACTCTGGACATTAAGTTTCCAATTCTCTTTCTTTTTCAAGTTTTCTTATCTCTCTTTTTCTTTCCTTTTCTTCCCTCTTTCTTTTTTTCTTTTGCCTCCAATTCAAGCTTTTTGCTGCTTCTTTTCTTGTTCAAATTTAATTTCCCCATTTCTTTCTCTTTTCAAAAAGAATATTTTTATTAACATTTTGCATTTAAAAAACAGGGGCTGGATTCTCCGCCCCGCCATGCCACATTTCTGTTTCACCCCGCTGGCGGGATGCTCCGTAACGCCGGTCAATGGGGTTTCACGTTGTGGGGCAGCCTCACGCCGTCGGAAAAATCGCCGGGCTGCCAGCAAAACGGAGCATCCTGCCGGCAGAGAATCCAGCCCAGTGCTTTGCAGACAAAAAAGATACAGGGACTACAATAGTAATAGTCTACACAATAGAAACGACAACACATGAGCCCCAAGCTGTCACCGTGCCTGTTACTGAGACCCCAGTTCTATCTTACATTATTTACAATATGCTCGTGTGTATTATACATTTTTTTTGAAGGGTACTTACTGGGACTCTTACTGCTTAGCGGCAAGCGTTAGCACAGCTTTACCCACATATTTACATTCATTGCCGGGACCCTCCCTCTCGTTTGCAGATAGTCTTCATTTTGCTGGTGGGGGAAGTCCTGTTCCCCCTTGAATTTTCGAGGGAGAATATGTCAGTCCGTCTTCCCGGCTTGGCTCCTGTGGGAAAGGTTTTTGTCCCCTTCCAGTGGGTGGCCCTCCTTCCTGTTCCTTCTCTGCCAGCTCCCTTTCATCCAGGCGGTGTTCCCTGCGTCCCCTTTCAACTCCCCGCTCCTTCCTACCCCCGCTTCCCTAGCTGTTCCCTCCACACCCACGCCCCCCACCCCCCACCCACTCCCTACTAGTTAGCTGCTGGTTGTGAACAGGTCGGTGAAGAGGCTTGTGAATCTTTTCCACGTGTCGGCCAGATCTAAGAGCCATTCCGAGGCCCTGGGTGGCGCTGCCGATGTCCATCCTAGTATAAGTCTCCACCTGGCGATCAGTGAGGCGAAGGTCCCTGTCCAGGGCTCTGGATGCTTTGACACCCCGCACACCGCCACAGATGTGTACGGCTCCATCTTGACCCCCACCACCTTAGACCAAGCCTCAAAGAAGGCTGTCCAGAACTTCCTGAGCCTGGGGCAGGACCAGAACATTTGGGTGTGGTTGGCTGGGCCTCACTGACGCCACTCGCACTTATCATCCATCTCCAGGAAGAACCCGCTCATGCGTACCTTGGTGAGGTTTGCTCTGTGCACCACCTTGAGCTTCATCAGGCTTAGCCCAGCACAGGAGGAGGTGCAGTTGATCCTGTGCAGCGCCTCAATCCAGAATCCTCCCCTTGTCTCCATACCCATCTCCTCCCCCCACATCTCCATCTGGTCTCGTCCAGTGGGGTCCTGACCATTTCTGTGAACCGTCTGTAGATTTAGCCACACTTGTCATCCCCTAACCATTCCAGCTCTAGAATTGTGTCCAGAAATGTGTGACGGATCTCTGGGGGAATGTTTTTGTCTCCTGCCGCGCAGCTGCAGGTACCTAAGCTCGTTCCCTTTTGGGAGCAGGAGTCTTTCTGTGAGTTCCCCCAGGGTCGCCATGGCCTCTACTGTCAATGTCTCACTGTCCTCCCTCCATGTCCTAAATGTGGTGTCTATCCTCGCTGGTGTGAACCTGTGGTTGTTGCAGATGGGGGCCTCTGTAGACATCTCGCCATGTTTCAAGTGGCGCAGGAACTGGTCCATGTCCTGAGGGTGGCTACTACCAGTGGGCTCCTGGAGTGTGTGGGCTGGGTGTAGTGCGGTGGCCAGCGTGCGGAGAGACATGGTTAGCACTGCTGCCTCACAGCTCCAGGGACCCGGGTTCAATTCCAGCCTCGGGTGACTGTGTGGAGTTTTCAATTTCTCCCCGTGTCTGCGTGGGCTTCCTCCGAGTGCTCCGGTTTCCTCCCACAGTCCCAAGATGTGCACAATAGGCTGATTGGCCATGCTAAATTTCCCCTTAGTGTCCAAAAGGTGAGGTGAGGATACTGGGTTACGGGGACAGATTGGAGGCGTGGGCTTAAGTAGGGTGCTCTTTCCAAGGGCCGGTGCAGATCCGCTGGGTAGTATTGCCTCCTTCTGCACTGTAATTTCTATGATGCTATGAATGCAGAACAGCAGAGCTCATCGCAGAGCGTTTGTCATCATCCTCCATCCCATGGACCAGACTCGGTGTTACTGCAAACCCAGGACTCCACCACCCTGTAGTTCTGCAGGTATGTATCACTGAGGTGGTTGCAGGTGGGGGGGCATGTGGAGGTGGGATCCGGTGTCCATTTCCTGTGCCAGTCCCCCCCGCCCCAGTCGGTGAACCTGGAGGCGATCAGAGTGTTCCTTGTGCTTTGCCCTGGCGCACACCTCATGCAGCCTCCCATGTCTGCCTGGGCTCCATACCCTGACCATCATCACCCTCCCACGCAATCCCCTCGTCAGACAAGGCCTGGTCTTCATCCTCCTCCTCCAGCACATTGCCCGTCTGCTGAGCGATGGTGTGGAAGACGCAGCAGGCTGCCACTACGTGTGCAACCATCTCAGCTTCATACTGGAGAATCCCTCCAGAGCGGTCCAGGCACCTAAACCCCATCTTCAGGATGCTGAAGCATCATTCGATCATGCCCCTGGTTGCTCCATGGGCAGCATTGTAGCGGGTCTCTGCATTGGTCTGTGGCCTCCAGATCGCTGTCATCAGCCACGGCCAGAGTGAATAACCCCTGTTACCCAGGAGCCAACCCCCCAGCTGGGGAGTCATCTCGAACATGTCAGGAATCGTCAAGTGTTCCAGGGTGACGGCGTCATGCACACTGCCGGGTATCGGGCGCAGAGGTGAATAATGCGCATCTGATGGTCACATATCAGCCGTACGTTCATCGAGTGGAACCCCTTTGGGTTTGTGTGGAGCGGCCTGTTGTTTGCAGATGCTCGTAGGGCAACGTGCCTCCCATCGACCAGCCCCTGGACCTGGGACATTCCGTCGATGGCAGTGGGCACCGCCGCCCGGACATATAGTTGGGCTCGGTTCACATTGAAATGGATGTATTGTGTCGACTAGGTTTATAGGACCTCCGTGACGGCGCAGAAGCAATTGTGCACCGAGTTCTGTGAGATCCTGGACAGGTCCCCATTCGGTACCTGCAAGGACCCCGTGGCGTAAAAGTTCAGGGCGGCTGGCACCTTGTCTGCCATCGGGAGCGGGTGACCTCCCCCATCCCCCCGCGGTGCCAGGTACGCCATGATCTGGCAGATATGTCACACTGTCTCCCTGCTCAGCTGGATTCTTCGATGGCAGGCCCGTCAGGTCCTCGAATGTCGGTACAGCTGAGGCCTCATGCAGTGTGTCCTTGACACCTCCTCCTCCTCGGCCTGTTGGGCGACCGCCTCTCCATCTTGGGCGGCTGCCTCCTGTTCCTCTGGGGCACGCTCCACTGCTGCACGCTCCACTGCAGCACGCTCCGCTGCTGCACACTCCGCTGCTGCAGCTTCCTCCTCCTCGAGCAGTGTTAGTTTGTACAGCCGCAAGGCACTTTCCCAGGGCTGCGGTGACTAGCAGGAAGGCCACCATTGCTGGTTGAATTCCAATATCCATTATCTGCAGGGAGTGAAAGGCCCACATGATAGCTTTTCTTTGAGAAGGTGACTTTCTTTGAGAAGGTGACTGAACAGGTAGACGAGGGTAGAGCAGTTGATGTGGTGTATATGGATTTCAGCAAAGCGTTTGATAAGGTTCCCCACGGTAGGCTATTGCAGAAAATACGGAGGCTGGGGATTGAGGGTGATTTAGAGATGTGGATCAGAAATTGGCTAGCTGAAAGAAGACAGAGGGTGGTGGTTGATGGGAAATGTTCAGAATGGAGTTCAGTCACAAGTGGAGTACCACAAGGATCTGTTCTGGGGCCGTTGCTGTTGTCATTTTTATCAATGACCTAGAGGAATGCGCAGAAGGGTGGGTGAGTAAATTTGCAGATGATACTAAAGTCGGTGGTGTTGTCGATAGTGTGGAAGGAAGTAGCAGGTTACAGAGGGATATAGATAAGCTGCAGAGCTGGGCTGAGAGGTGGCAAATGGAGTTTAATGTAGAGAAGTGTGAGGTGATTCACTTTGGAAGGAATAACAGGAATGCGGAATATTTGGCTAATGGTAAAGTTCTTGGAAGTGTGGATGAGCAGAGGGGTCTAGGTGTCCATGTACATAGATCCCTGAAAGTTGCCACCCAGGTTGATAGGGTGGTGAAGAAGGCCTATGGAGTGTTGGCCTTTATTGGTAGAGGGATTGAGTTCCGGAGTCAGGAGGTCATGTTGCAGCTGTACAGAACTCTGGTACGGCCGCATTTGGAGTATTGCGTACAGTTCTGGTCACCGCATTATAGGAAGGACGTGGAGGCTTTGGAGCGGGTGCAGAGGAGATTTACCAGGATGTTGCCTGGTATGGAGGGAAAATCTTATGAGGAAAGGCTGATGGACTTGAGGTTGTTTTCGTTGGAGAGAAGAAGGTTAAGAGGAGACTTAATAGAGGCATACAAAATGATCAGGGGGTTGGATAGGGTGGACAGTGAGAGCCTTCTCCCGCGGATGGAAATGGCTGGCACGAGGGGACATAACTTTAAACTGAGGGGTAATAGATATAGGACAGAGGTCAGAGGTAGGTTCTTTACGCAAAGAGTAGTGAGGCCGTGGAATGCCCTACCTGCTACAGTAGTGAACTCGCCAACATTGAGGGCATTTAAAAGTTTATTGGATAAACATATGGATGATAATGGTATAGTGTAGGTTAGATGGCTTTTGTTTCGGTGCAACATCGTGGGCCGAAGGGCCTGTACTGCACTGTATTGTTCTACGTTCTATGTTCTATGTTCATGGTGCGTACCCCTGTGCACAACCAGCTCCAACGGGCTACGCGGGGTCCCTGGTTGTCACTGCGGACACTGCCCCCTCATATCCCGCCCATCCCGCAACGTTGGCCCCATTGGTGTCCGGCCCTGTTGTCTGTCCTTGATGCCAAGGGTACCATCAGCTGGTGCTACCCTTGCCAGTGGTATGCTCTGCAGCCCCCGCCTGGCACCCCTGGAGGGCTACAGTGGGCGTTGCACTTGAGTGGGTCGCATGATGCCCCGCCAACTGGGTGGCAATCAGTTGGGTGGTGGGGAATGTAGCGGAGGGTGGAGTGAGGGGTGAAAGCATGGGTGCAGGGGTGGGGCACTCTTACGGCCAGTGTCACTCTGCAGAATCAGGTGAGTGGTCAGTGGGAGCGCAACAAGATGGCTGCCCTGCAGGCCGTGGAAGTGGCGGTCCGTGACTAGGCACCGCCCCAGTCCTGTGGTGGGTTCACTCCGGCCACTAAGCCTGTTCCCCCATCACCACCCCTCCCGCGGCCCTCCACCCCAGCCAGCCCAGCCAGTGTCCGACCTGACAGTCCACAGTCGTGCCTCTCTGTGCCTTACCTGCTCTCTCTCCCTCATCAGCCATGATGCCAGTTTCGTGATTTTTAAAAGCACAAATGAACTGCGCCATGGGAAACTCAGCCCATCGGAGGGAGGAGGAGAATTATAGAGGCTCCGGAGAATACTGGCTCAGGCACGCTAATAATATGCAAATGATGTTTACTGGACATTCCAGGATGCATTGACACCGCTGTCGAGGTGACGGAGAATTGAGATTTGGTGTCAAATCAGTGCACGCCGCAATTTTGCCATCGGAACCTACTCTCCGCCCAATTGTTCCCGATTCCGGCATCGGCCAATGCAGAAGCCCTCCCCATGTTACTGAACCAATAATCCAGGGAATTTGACTATGAAACTGTTAGATTACGATAAAACCTAGAAGAGTCATATTGGACTCAAAACGTTAACTCTCTTCCTCTCTCCGCCAATGCTGCCAGACCTGCTGAGTGTTTCCAGCATTTTCTTATTTTTTTATTTCCTATTTCCAGCATCTACAGTATTTTGCTTTTATTGCCACAGAACCTAACTGTCATGTTATTCACCCTGGGGGACACGGACTGCAACACGATGCAGTTAAATGATCAAGCATACACCAAACGTAGGCGTTGGTTCAATAAGATTTATTGAACTTCGGTAAAGAAGCACACAGCTGCCTGTGGGTTGACTCTCTACTACTCTAAGTAAACTAACATTAACTATCTATACCAGGCTAGCTCTGATCCACGTGTAGAAGGTGTTGAATGATTTGTACACCCTGACTGTCACTACAGTTGTCACCAGTGGAAAGAGGCAAAGTGCTGATGCCTCGTGTGTTTTATAGTTGGAAGCCCCGCTCTGGTGTTCTGTTTGGTGATTGGTCGTGTTCTGTTCTGTATGTTGGTTGGCTCACCTGGGTGTCTGTCACAGCCTGCTTTTACCTCATGATGTGCATGGGTGCATATTATGACACTAACTGGTTCACTGAAGCTCCTTCAAGAATGGCATCTGCCAGTCTTACCCATTCAGTCCATACACAGTGCCCAGCACCATCTCAGAGCAGCTAGGGATGAACAATAAAAGCCAGTCTTGACAGCAATATCCTAAAAATCAAGTTAAAAAAAGAAGCTCTTGAAGAGAGGGAATTCAAAAGGGCAGAAGGAAAAAATTAGAAACAAATGGTCCCTTTTTCAATTGGTTCCTGTGGAACCATTTGGAACTTCTGTTTTTGATTTCTAAAATAGATTTAGATATGGCATTAAAGCCGTATTGATATTTACTAATCATAGAATAGGATCCCCACAGTGCAGAATGAGGCCATTCGGCCCATCAAGTCTGCAGCGACCCTCCGAAAGAGCACCCTACGTAGGCCCACTCCCCCACCCTATTCGCGTAACCTCACCTAACCTGCACATCTTTAGACTGTGGGAGGAATCCAAAGCACCTGGAGGATTCCCACACGACGCCGGGATAATGTACAAACTCCACACAGACAGTCACACCCAAGGCGAGAATTGAAACTGGGTTCCTGGTGCTGTGAGGCAACAGTGCTCACCACTAATATTTAAAAATCAAAAGGGGCATTGTAAACTGTGAGAAGGAATATAGAAATTGTACAGAACAAGCAGACCAATAGGCATACAGGATGTCAGATGCAACCAATGCAAAGAAGTGTGAAGAAATGGCCTTCAGGAAATTGATGAAAGCGAGGCTTTCAAAACAATGAATGGTTTTGAGGTGGTTGGTAAATCGGTAACAGATGGGGGAGGATTGCCAGCTGGAAAATGAAGAGGAAAATCATATTAAATGGTTCCACACAGAGGGTGATTAGAACCCAGGATGATTTGCCACGAGTGGCTACTGAGACAATCACTATGGGCTGAATCCCAAGAGCCAATGTGTTGGGTTTGTGTGAGAAACTAAAAGGCCAGACATGTGGAACAGCAATGAACCAATGCCAACCCCACCCAAATCTTCTGGAGGCATAAGGGGTGGGAAACCAATCAACTTGTGGATAGTGGATCAGACATTTAAATGTTTTAATGAGGCTGTTTGTCTTCACTGTCTTCATTTTTAGGTTCATTCTATTTTTAACTGCAGTAATATTTTCCAAATTTTGGGAAGCTTTGCAGCTTAAAGAGGAGTAAAAGAGCAAACTATATTGAGTAAGTGTCTTTACAGCACTGCTTGTGGGCCAGGCGGAGCAGGAATATTTCCTCCAGGTCCATCAACCGACACAGCAAACCCCTGTGATCTGTCATCTCCACCTCCCTCATTAAAAGGACTCCTTGATGACCATCAGAAAACCACGACCATCATCAGACACTTGCCCCATCATCTTCCATGCCAACCACTAACTGCAAACGGGACCCCGCCGACTACCATCAGACAAATGACCCTACTATTTGGACAACCTGTCAGCTCTGTTATTGGTACATCCCTGTGATCTGGACCTCCTGCATAATTTGGATTCACTCCACATATGTATCAACCTGCTTAGATAGAATGGAGTCACTCAGTTCCTTGAAGATGGGCTTAAAGACAGAACCAGAAGCAAACTTGGAGATTAGGGCATCAGGTCAACAGACCAGCATGGCCAAATTTCAGGCAATCTTACTTATGGTATGTGAACAACAGCGATTATCTGCCCAGTAGTGAATAATGTGCTAACAATGATCAATTAAAGCCTGTTGGGAAAATCTCTGTTCGCCGAAATCAAGAAAGGCAATAGGGCGGAGAATTGGTTCCGATGCTGAAATCACAGCAGGCGCCGATTTTCTGCCAAATCGCAATGCTCCAGCACTTCAACAGCATCAGCAATGCGTTCCGGAACGCTCGTACTGTAGACACCGTTTGCATATCAATAGCGAGCCTGACATGGTATCCTCCGGGTCCTCCGTGATGCTCCTCCTCTGACGCCATGGTTCACTTGTACTTTTTATTTTAGTACACATTTTATTGAGATATTTTTGGTATGACAACAACAAAATAAACAATGTACATGAATCTATAAACATAGTGCAAAAGCCTTCTCCCTCCCTAACAGGTCCCATCTTTATTAACCCCCTACTCTAAGCAAAACTACCCCCCCCCCACCCCCCTTTCTGCTGATGATTAATTTCCCGCAAAGAAGTCGACGAACGGTTTCCACCTCCGGGTGAACCCTAACATTGACCCTCTCATGGCGAACTTAATTTTCTCCAGACAGAGAAAGCTAGCCATGTCCGGTAGCCAGATCTCCGACTTCGGGGGCTTTGAATCCCTCCAAGCTAATAGTATCCGTCTCCGGGCTACCAGAGAAGCAAAGGCCGGAACGCCTGCCTCTTTCTCCTCCTGGATTCCCGGGTCTTCCGACACCCCAAAAATCGCCACCTCTGGCATCTGCAAACCCCTGCCAAAATCCCCTAAGCTTCGGACATGTCCAGAACATGTAGACATGGTTCGCTGGTCCTCCCGCACACTTTGCACACCTATCTTCCACCCCAAAGAATCTGCTCATCCGGGCCACTGTCATGTGAGCCCGATGAACAACCTTGAATTGTATCAGGCTGAGCCTGGCACATGTTGTGGACACATTGACCCTACTCAACGCGTCCACCCATAGACCATCCTCTATCTCTCCTCCCAGCTCCTCCTCCCACTTGCGCTTCAGCTCTTCAGTCTGCATCTCCTCTGACCCCATAAGTTCCTTATGAATGTCAGAGACGCTCCCTTCTCCAACCCACCCTCTGGAAACTACCCTCTCCTGAATTCCCCTTGGTGATAGGAGCGGGAAGGTTGAAACCTGTCTACGTAGGATGTCCTGCATCTGCAGGTATCTAAATTTGTTTCCCCTCGCCAACCCAAACTTCACCTCCAACACCCTCATACTCGGAAAGCTCCCCTCTATAAACATATCCCCCATCCTCTCAATCCTTGCTCTCCGCCATATCCGGAACCCCCCATCCATCCTTCTCGGGGCAAACCGGTGATTATTACAGATTGGAGACCACACAGATGCTCCGTCCGCTCCCACATGTCTCCTCCATTGCCCCCAGACTCTCAGGGCCGCCACCACCATGGGGCTGGTGGAGTACCGTGCCGGCGGGAACGGCAGAGGCGCAGTTACCAACGCCCCCAGACTGGTGCCCTTGCATGAAGCCGCCTCCATACGCTCCCATGCCGACCCTCCCCCACCACCCACTTCCTTATCATGGCTATATTCGCCACCCAATAATAGTTACTAAAATTTGGCAGCACCAGCCCGCCCTCTCCCCGACTCCGCTCAAGCATTACCTTCCTTACTCGCGGGGTCTTGCCCGCCCAAACAAAGCTAGTGGTCATTTTGTTGACCCGTTTAAAAAAGGACCACGGAATAAAGATGGGGAGACACTGAAATACAAATAGGAATCTCAGGAGGACCGTCATCTTCACCGTCTGCACCCTCCCAGCTAGTGACAACGGAAGCACATCCCATCTCCGAAAATCATCCTTCATTTGATCTACTAGCCGGGCCAGATTTAATTTATGCAGCCGGTCCCATTCCCATGCCACTTGGATGCCTAAATACCTAAAGTTTCCCCCTACTAATCTAAACTGCAGCTGCCCCAATCGTCTCTCCTGTCCCCTCGCCTGGACCACAAACATCTCACTTTTCCCCATATTTAGCTCATAACTCGAAAGCCGGCCAAATTCCCCTAGAATCCTCATGATTTTTTCCATGCCCTCAATTGGGTCCAATACATACAGAAGCAGGTTGTCTGCATAAAGCGAGACACTGTGCTCCATCCACCCCCCCCCCCCACCCCCCCCCCCCCCCACCCCCCCCCCCACCCCCCCCCCCGGACCAGCCCCTTCCAGCCCCTTGAAGCTCTCAGAGCAATTGCCAGCGGCTCTATAGCTAGCGTGAACAACAGTGGGGAGAGGGGGCATCACTGTCTCGGCCCCCGGTGCAGTCTAAAGTAGTCCAATGTTGTCCTATTCGTCCGTACGCTCGCCACAGGAGCATGATACAGCAACTTGACCCAGTCAATAAAGCCCCGCCCAAGTCCGAACCGTCCCAGTACCTCCCACAGATATTCCCATTCTACCTGATCAAAAGCCTTCTCTGCGTCCATTGCGACCACTGCCTCCACCTCCCTACCTTCCGGGGGCATCATGGTCACGTTTAACACACCTACACAGCTCCGGGCTCTTGTCCCGCTTCTGGATCAGCGAGACCGTGGCCTGTGACACTGTCGGGGGAAGCACCCCTCTCTCCCTTGCCTCATTGAACATCCTCATCATCAACGGTCCCAATATCCCAGAGAACATTTTATAGAACTCCACTGGCTACCCGTCTGCCCCAGGGCTTTATCGCCTGCATGGCCTTCAGACCCTCCACTATCTCTTCCAACCAGATCGGGGCCCCCAGCCCTTCTACCAGCTCCCCGTCCACCTTTGGGAAATTCAGCCCCCCTAAGAAGTGTCTCATCCCCTCCGGCCCCGCAGGGTGTTCCGACCTGTACAGCCTACTGTAAAAATCACTAAACGCCTTATTCACCCCTGCTGAATTTCCAACCAGGTTCCCATCTCCGTCATTTACTTTCCCTATCTCCCTGGCTGCCTCCCTCTTTCTAAGCTGCTGTGCAAGCATTCTGCTGGCCTTCTCTCCATGCTCACAGATTGCCGCCCTTGTCTTTCTCAGCTGCTCCACCGCCCTCCCTGTGGTTAACAAACCGAACACCACCTGTAGCCTCCGCCGTTCCCTTAAAAGTCCTGCCTCTGGGGTCTCCGCATACCTCCTATCGATCTGTAGTATCTTCTTTACCGGTCCGTCTCTCCCCTATCCACCTTCTCCCTATGGGCCCGTATTGAGACCAGCTCCCCTCTGACCACCGCCTTCAGTGCTTCCCAGACCACCGCTGCTGAAATTTCCCCCGTGTCATTAACCTGCAGGTAGTTCTGAATACATTTCCTCAGCCGCTCGCACATCCCTTCATCAGCTAAAAGTCCCACAACCAGCCTCCAGTGCGGGCGCTGGTTACTGTCTTTACTAACCTGCAGGTCAACCCAGTGTGGAGCATGATCTGAGATTGTGATTGCCGAGTACACCGTGTCCACCACCCCCGTCAGTAAAGCCCTACTCAGAAAAAAGAAATCAAATACACTTTCTGCACGTGTGAGTAGAACGAGAATTCCTTCGCCCTCGGCTGCCCAAGTAGAACAAAGAACAAAGAAAATTACAGCACAGGAACAGGCCCTTCCGCCCTCCCAGCCTGTGCTGATCCAGATCCTTTATCTAAACCTGTCGCCTATTTTCCAAGGATCTACTTCCCTCTGTTCCCCGCCCGTTCATATATCTGTCTAGATGCATCTTGAATGATGCTATCGTGCCCGCCTCTACCACCACCGCTGGCAAAGCGTTCCAGGCACCCACCACCCTCTGCGTAAAAACCTTTCCACGCACATCTCCCTTAAACTTTCCCCTCTTACCTTGAAATCGTGACCCCTTGTAATTGACACCCCCACTCTTGTAAAAAGCTTGTTGCTATCCACCCTGCCCATACCTCTCATAATTTTGTAGACCTCAATCAGGTCCCCCCTCAGCCTCCGTCTCTCCAACGAAAACCATCCTAATCTGCTCAACCTTTCTTCATAGCTAGCACCCTCCATACCAGGCAACATTCTGGTGAATCTCCTCTGCACCCTCTCTAAAGCATCCACATCCTTCTGGTAATGTGGCGACCAGAACGGCACGCATTATTCCAAATGTGGCCTAACCAAAGTCCTATACAACTGTAACATGTCCTGCCGACTCTTGTACTCAATACACCGTCCAATGAAGGCAAGCATGCTGTATGCCTTCTTGACCACTCTATCGACCTGTGTTGCCCCCTTCAGGGTACAATGGACCTGAACTCCCTGATCTCTCTGTACATCAATTTTCCCCAAGACTCTTCCATTGACCGTATAGTCCGCTCTTGAATTAGATCTTCCAAAATGCATCACCTCGCATTTGCCTGGATTGAACTCCATCTGCCATTTCTCTGCCCAACTCTCCAATCTATCTATATTTTGCTGTATTCTCTGACAGTCCTCTTCGCTATCAGCAACTCCACCAATCTTAGTATCATCTGCAAACTTGCGAATCAGACCACCTATACCTTCCTCCAGATCATTTATGTATATCACAAACATCAGTGGTCTGAGCACGGATTCCTGTGGAACACCACTAGCCACCTTTCTCCATTTTTCCATGTTTCCGTGAGTAGCCCGCCCAGCTAGCGTGGTGGCCCCCACCCATGGCGCAGAAAAGTCTCCCACCTATTGTTCCCTCCCCACCCTCCCCCGCCGCTCCATGGTTTCCCCCATCCCATCTGCTCCATGAACCCTTTTAGTTCCTTTTCCATTGTTGGCACCCTGCCCGTTTTCGAGCTTGACCGGTCCAAGCCAGGGTCAATAACTGTGTTAAAGTCCCCTCCCATGACCAACTTGTGCGAGTCCAGGTCCAGTATCCTCCCCAGCATCCTCCTTATGAACTCCACATCATCCCAATTTGGCGCATACACATTTACTAATACCACCTGCACCCCCTCCAGTTTCCCACTGACCATAATGTACCGACCTCCTACATCCAAGACTATTCTACCCGCCTCAAACACCACCCGCTTATTGATCAGGATCTAGTCCTGAGTGAAAGACCTGACTGACCCGTCTTTCCTCAATCTAATCTGGTCAGCTACTCTAAGGTGATTCTCCTGCAACATTACCACGTCCGCCTTCAGTCCCCTCAGATACGCGAACATGCGTGCCCTCTTGACCGGCCCATTTAGACCTCGTACATTCCAGGTGATCAGCCGAGTTGGGGGGCTCATTGCCCCCCCCCCTCCCCCCCCTTCGCCGATTGGCTATACCATTTTTTGGGCCAGTCTCCAGCCCGTGCTCCGTGCCTCCACCCGCCTGCCCCCAAGCAGCCTCCGCCCCCAACCTCCTCTCTGTCCCTTAGCACAAGTCCCACCCTCGTCAGCAGAACATTTCCCCCCACTCCCCCCCTAGTAACAACACAATATAACCCAACCCCTTTAATAAACCTAACATATGCACACCCCCCACTACGCTTCCGTGAGGTAGCCCGCCCAGCTAGCTTGGTGGCCCCCACCCATGGCGCCGAAAAGTCTCCCACCAATTGTTCCCTCCCCCCGCACCCCCCCCCCCCCCACCCCGCTCATGCATACATATTCCAATGATAAACAATCCCAACACAATTGCCCTACAGAAAAAACAGGAAGAAAAAAAAAATGCTAACAAAGATCAATTAAGAGATCCAAAATCTAAACAAGCACACCTCCATCCCCCAACAGTGCAAATGTAAACCTTAACTCACTCTGCTCTGCCACTGGTCCTAAATCAATACAGAAGGCATTACAGACAGCTTCCACAAAACGAAAAACGAGAAACTTTTTTTTAAAAAACATGAACGTTGCATCAAAGTTCAAAAGTTCTCTGTCCACCGTCAGTCCTTTCTTTTTCGCGAAATCAAGCGCGTCCTCAGGCGACTTGAAATAAAAGTGCTGTTCCTCGTACGCGACCCAGAGACGGGCCGGATACAACAGTCCGAACTTCACGTTTTTCTTCAAAAGGGTCGACCTGATCTGCTTAAAGCCTGCTCTTCTCCTGGCCACCTCCGCACTCAGGTCTTGGTAGATCCGCAGGATACTGTTGTCCCATTTACAGCTCCGTGTCTGCTTGGCCCACTGTAAAATGCGCTCCTTATTCAAGTACCTGTGGAATCTCACCACCATTGCCCTCGGGGGGCCTCCCATTCGCGGCTTCCTCGCGAGTGCTCTGTGAGCTCTGTCCGCCTCCAAGGGTCGGGAGAATGCCCCATCCCCCAGCAGCTTCTCAAACATGTCCGCAATGTATGCCCCAGCAACCGCTCCTTCGGACCCCTCCGGGAGCCCAACGATTCTCACGTTCTGCCAGCGGGACCTATTCTCTAGGTCCTCCACCTTCTCCAGGAGCTTCTTCACTGGTCTCTCAGCATCCCCCACCTCCAACCCCACTGCAGTTTGATGTTCCTCCTGGTCAGCCGGCGCCTTCTCTACCTTCTGGATCACCCGATCTTGGGCATCCAATCTAAGCTCCAGCCGCTCAATTGACTCTTTTATCGGGTCCAAGCAGTCCCGTTTCTGCTTAGCGAAGCCTTCCTGAATAACTTGCATCATCTGCTGGGTCGACAAGCCAGAGGTCCGATCCTCCGCCATGCTTTCGCCCCCTGCAGCTTCAGCCCAAGCCTTCTCTGCCTTGCTGTTTCTGCCTTTATGAGCACTTCTAGTCCTTCTCTCCATGCACCAATGTGGGAATTCAGTACACAATTGCCTCTTTCATCAATTTTTCAATTCAAGTCCGGTCGAAAATTGGGATAAAAGGTCCAAAAGTACGACCCGAACGAGAGCCACCAAATGTGCGACTTACTCCTTCCTAGCCGCCACCGGAAGACCACTTGTACTTTTGAAAGTCATGAAACCCTGTGGCGGTTGCTGAGGGAGAGAGAGGTCGTATGGAAGGTGTCCAACATCGCCATAGTTTGCTGAGAGTTATGCCACTGGCCGGGGGGCTTCTTCCAGGGCTGCGGGGAGTAGTGGGGGTTGGGCAGGAGGTGGTCTGTGGGGTTGGAGTGGACGGGAACGGAACATCATTGCCGCAGCCGGCAAGGCAACCATGCAGCTGCACACACCGCGAACATCCCACTTTGAACTTAGGGCCATAGGTCGCATAGGTGTCACCCCCAGGGCACCCCCCACCCCACACACAATGCTCACATGTCTGCAGCAATGGAGCGTGCAGCAGCGGAATGTGCCACAGAGGGACAGGAGGCAGCCACCCAGGACGGAGAGCAAGCCACCCAACAGAATGAGGAGGAGGAGGTGCATGAGTCCTCGTGTATACCGGCACCGCCTATCATTCGAGGGCCTGCCATACCGGGCATGCTGTTAAAGACTTCAGCTGAGCAGAGAGACAGTGCGACATATCTGTCAGCTGATTGCACACCTGGCACTTCGGGGATATGAGGGAGGACAGCGTCGCCCGGTAGCCATCATGGTGACGGTCGCCTAGAACCACGGGCATGCTCGCGGCCATGGAGCACTGCGAGTGGACCATCTCCATCTGGGACAATGCTACCATCACCCATTGACTGTGCAACCACCTTCTGGGTTTGTGTCACATCAGCCAGTGACTACGCCATCTTCCTCAGGGACTGGGCCACCACCCTCTGTGTCTGTGCCACATCGGCCAGCGCGTGGGCAATATCAGCGATGTTCCTGTAGTGATATGCTTAAGCAATTGTACATGTAAATATGTTTGACCTCCAACCACTAGGTGACAGCCAAGTCATACCATGTGACACTGTACCTTTCGGAATTTTGTAGGAGAATTCATCGTGGTTAGTTGTGTTTGTGATTTTTCCAGTTTGTTAGTAATAGTTTCCATCTCACAGTTTATTGTACAATAATAAATTTGACTAGTCCAGAACTAGATGTTCTTTGGTACGCTGACTCAATCATTGTCACAGTACTGGAACATAACATGGTACCAGAAGTGGTGATCTATAACTGAAGATCAGAAGTGTGAACATTTGAAAGACAGTCTTCAAATTAGGAAATATTCCAAAAAATACAAATGGGGAACATCGAAAGAAATCTCTGAAAATGCTAAACTGGTAAAAGACGTAAATGGAAAGTTTTAAAATGCCTCAGTATGTTCGAGTAATTGCTAATGTAGATGGCAATTGGTGCACATTTAAGCAACACTTCACACTGTGCGTGGCAGCCTTAGGAGCAGACCCCCAGGCGATAGATACTAACAACATATTTGTTTTTGAACGGGAGAAAGATGGTAAAAGCTTTAATGCCATCATTAAGAAGTTTGATGAGCATTGTACTCCGAAAAAGAATTAAACTTTTGAGTGGTACATATTTAGAACTCACCGCAGAAGATGGGCGAGTCTTTTGATAGCTTTCTTACCGACCTCAAATTGAAGGCACAAACTTGTAACTTTGCGACGTTAAAATCCTCAATGATTCGAGATCAGATTGTCTTCGGAGTTAATAATGATAAGGTGCGTGAACATCTCTTGTGGGAGAATGAGCTTCAGTTAGAAGACTCGATTAAGATTTGCCATGCCAGTGAGCTAGCTGTGCAGTATATAAACACATTGAATACAAGGAGTTTTGGTGCAAAAATTGAGAGAGATGCCAACGCCATTAATGTTGTGAAGCACTCGAAAATAAAACGTGGTCTCAGTAGCGGCGGCCATTTTAAACGCTTGCAAGAAGCAGCCATTACATGTAAAAGATGTGGAAACAGGTACCTACCGAGGCAATGTCCAGCATATGGAAATATTTGCACAAAGTGAAAAGATAAGAACCATTTTGCCAAACAATGTTTTACAAACAAGAAAGTTAATCTAGAAAAGTCCATCAATACTATTGATGATATTAACTTAGAGGGTACATTTTTCATCGATCTGATCTCAAATGAAGACTGGGAAAACAAAGCCAAACAGAATAAAATGTCGCACTCGAAACAAAAAGTTACAAAAATTATATTGTAACAGTAACAAAGGATAACTGGACAGTTTCTTTATTAATAAATAAATCACTCATGAATGTTAAATTAGACACAGGAGCAAGAGCCAACCTCATCAGCATCAGTGATATTGAAGCTATGAAATTAAAACCCAGAATATTAAATAAGCCAGTCTTCTTGAAGGACTATAATGGTCATAAAATTGACACATTAGGCATGTGTGAACTCGATGTCCAAGTAAAAGGTAAAGTTCACAAAGTCAAATTCTCCATAGTAGCTAAAGATCGTGAGTCGCTGCTAGGCGTTGAAGCACGTGAAGCACTGGAACTGGTAAAAAGAGAGTATAGTACTGACTGTGCAGTGAGCATACACAGTGGATCAGTGGAGTCCATTGGGCAGCACTGTAGCACAGTTGTTAACACAGTTGCTTCACAGCTCCAGGGTCCCAGGTTCGATTCCCAGCTTGGGTCACTGTCTGTGCGGAGTCTGCCCTTTGGCATATTCTCAAAACTGATCATTGAAGAAACAGAGAAAGATGAAGCATTGCAAATGATGATACACAATCTCAACAATAGATGGCTGAAAGGTTCATGTACCAAGTATCATCATATAAGATCAGAGCTAAGTGTAGCAAATGGTTTGTTACTAAGACAAGAGAGAATCGTTATTCCACAGACTCTGCACAAAAAAATACTGCAAAAGATTCATGAGGATCACCTTGGGATTGAGAAATGCAAGAGAAGACTGTGAGATATGGTATATTGGCCAGGAATAAATAAAAATATACAGACAATGGTGGAAAAATGTACCACTTGTCAACGATAGCAGTATCAACAAGCAAAGGAACTGATGGAGGTGGCGGAATTGTTTCAGTTCCTTGGCAAAAGGTTGGGATAGACTTATTCTACCTAGAAGGTAAAGAATATTTGCTACTAGTGGACTATTATTCAAACTATCCTCAAGTAGCACAGTTGTGAAGCTTGTCAGACAATTGTGTTATTGCGGTTGTGCGCGGCCCTATCCTGGGGGGAGGGGGGGGTAGAAAACTACGGTATTAGACAGTCTGATGCATGAAGCCCAGGGGCCGGGTAGCTAGTGGCCTCAGTGGCCATGACACCCGGCCATGGTGACTGGTATGGATACTGACATGTGGTGCAGGGTGGGGGTTTGCCCGCCTCCTGGGTAGGGGGGTGTTGTGTTTACGGGTGTGTGGGGCGGGGGTTGGTGCCAGGAGCACAGTGCTGCCAACTCACCCTGGCTGCCCTCAGGAGGTCATTTGTGGCACTACTGGCCGGTCCAGACGATATTGACCGCCTCTGTCGCCTGCGTCCAAGCACGGCGAAAGGCGATAGCTGGCAGCCTCCTTCCCGATCCCGGGTACAGGATAAT
The DNA here is from genome assembly GCF_047496885.1 of Scyliorhinus torazame. Lineage (NCBI taxonomy): Eukaryota > Metazoa > Chordata > Chondrichthyes > Carcharhiniformes > Scyliorhinidae > Scyliorhinus > Scyliorhinus torazame. Next base: position 193,917,486 of record NC_092717.1, read on the forward strand.
CCTTCTCTCTTCCACGGCCTCCAGCAGGGTCTCGGGTTCTCCGCCTGTGAACGTTGGGGCTGCTCACCTCCCTGTCATCTCGTTTTCCTGGGATGGTGATGTGGGGAATGGAGTGTGTAAATGCGGCTGCAGCTTGTCTGCCTTCCATGTGCCAATTGCAAAACTGGCGAATCCAACATCATTTCTCATTGGAATCAATTGTGTTCCACGTGGCGCCGGTGCTAGCCCCGTAACAGTAGCAGATTCGATCCAGGTGTGTCGCCTGTTTTGCTGTCATGAAAGCTCACAAATTCTGTGTCAGCGCCAACACTTAGGCCTGGATTCACCGATTGCCAACACTGAAATTGCGTTCGGCAATTCGCCAGAGAATCCATTTTTACGCCGAAATCGGGGGCGGTGCCATTGTTCAAATACGGCGTAATCGCTGAGTACGCTGCACGCCGTTTTGACGGCCTCAGAGCATTATTTGAGGCCCTCCCCATTGCTCTTCCCCCAATGGGCCGACTTCCCGATGGCGTCGGTCGCGTGTGCTCTCAGTTTTCGGGGACCTCGTGTGGCGGCTGCGGACTGTGTCCAACGCCGCTATAGTCGGGGGGAGGGCGTTCCGCTGGCAGGGGGTCTTCGGCGGGGGTTGGGGGGACTGGTGGGGGGTGGTCCGGGGTGGCGATGGGGGTTACAGGGGGGCACTATCTGGCAGGTCGGGTCCGCGCACGACTGGCGCCATGTTGTACGGCATGGCCGTGGACACGGACCTGGCCATTTTCCACCTGTAACTGCAGGGGGCTTTACGTGGTGCGACTGCTAGCCCCCCACTGGGCGGAGCATCGGTGCGGAGCGCCACCGACTTTTAGGTGGTAAGATCAGACACTTCCTACGGACATAGCCTCAGAATCGGAGAATCTAGCCCTTAATCTCAGAAATGGACAGTCCCGCCCAAGATCTCCACACCACATTACCAAAGATATTAAATGCACCATATCAAAATCCATTCCTTCACCATTCATCACATTAACTTTACCAATTCTTTCTGTGATTTCCTCAACAATTCAGTTCAATGAATCAGGTTGACTTTCACTTTGCACGACTCACATGTGGGCTGCATTTCCATCACAGAGATAGGAAACCAGAGCCGGGTCTGGTTTGGGATCAGAAACTTAGCTCCAATGGGAAACTGATTAAAGTTCACAATTTCAGGAGCAGTTAATTGATTTCGAGTCAGATTTCCTGTCCACTGAGAACCAGTAGCAGGGTCTGTGGTGTTAATGGGGGGGGCTGGGGAAGGGAAGTGGGTCAGATGAAGACACCCAATTGCAGTCCATACTGAGGCTAATGGTTGGCCTGAGTGACATATCTATGCTTTGTGCCAAAGTGTTTCACCTCATCAGGCGGCACGGTGACGCAGCTGAGCCAGCGACCCGGGTTTGATTCCCACCTTGGGTAACTTTATGGCGTTTGCACTTTCTCCGCCTGTCTGCGTGGGTTTCCTCTTGGTGCTCTGGTTTTCTCCTGCAGTCCAAAGATGTGCAGGTTAGGTGGACTGGACATGCTAAATTGCTCCTGAGGGTGAAGTTACAGGGCGGGTCTTTCAAAGGGTCGGTGCAGATTCGATGGGTCGAATGGTCTCTTTCTGTAGTGCAGGGATTCTATGAATTTACGATTAGAGGGAACCGAGACATCATAAGAGAACTAGCGGGCTGGCACCCGGGGTAGGGGGAATGCTCATGTAGCAGTGTTAAGATATCACACAATATTTCTAGAAGAAAAAATAATATATAACTCATGGTTAGTTTCTAAAATTTTATAAATGGACAATGACCTATAAAAATGACTGAAGTCAGGCCTGGCGGTGGCCCTCAGACAATAAGAGCTATTTGGCAGTAGTGCAGAAAAGTGCACCTTGTTATCTCTGAAAAGGTGTTAATGGCTCCACTGGGCTGCAGAGACCAAATTGAAATGAAATTATACGAAGGCTATCTACATTTCAAAAGCCAGGCCTGGCCAGCTGGAGCTGATTTGTCTGCTGGGACAAAGCAACTTGAAAACTCCAGTTAATCACTGGTTGGAACAGGAACAATCTCTGGAACCCAGACAAAGGGGTACACATGTTTTGTCCAAGCCAAAGTGAAGAAGAAAGAGTTATGTGACATGACCCCTTCGTTGGTGGAATCAGTAATATTGCCTTGTGGAGCTTCAAAGCTCAGTCTGTCATCTTTCCATCTATCAAGCAACAGCAGAGGAAAGGGGCTCTTTCCAGATTTGCATGCTCGACCCCCATCTCCACTATTTCTACTTTACCATTGACTTACAAGACTAATTTGCTTCTGTGTGCCTATCTCAGCATGGAAGTTATCATGGAAGTATTGGTCAAGTGAATTATCCAGTATCAGTTCAGCCGGCCATTAGACTTTGGTTCTAAACTCTGGCCTCAGGTGAATTTTCCACACAACCCACCGCGTGTTTCATGGCAGCAGAGGAGGCCCGCCATTGGCCAGCGGTGGGATCTGCTGGTCCCGCCATTGTTGAGAGGTTTCCCGTTGAATGCACCCCTCGCTGCTGGGAAACCCACGGCTGGGTTGTGCCATCGGAAGGATCAGAAAAGGAGGCTGCGTTGTTACCTGCCTTTGACGATGCACAAATAAACAAACCCTCTGATTCGACCCTACCTCGGATTTAGTGTGCGTTTATTAATAGAATTTAGATCAGTTTTGACTGAGGGGTTGGGAAACACGCCACTGCTTGTAAAGGTGGAATCAAATCAAAAACACCTTTCTGTTAATGGATGGGGTAAGAGACAAACTCATCCCTGTTTAAATTAAATTAAACGGTAGCATTGTGGATAGCACAATTGCTTCACAGCTCCAGAGTCCCAGGTTCGATTCCGGCTTGGGTCGCTGTCTGTGCGGAGTCTGCATGTCCTCCCCGTGTGTGCGTGGGTTTCCTCCGGGTGCTCCGGTTTCCTCCCACAGTCCAAAGATGTGCAGGTTAGGTGGATTGGCCACGATAAATTGCCCTTAGTGTCCAAAATTGCCCTTAGTGTGGGGTTACTGGTTTATGGGGATAGAGTGGAGGTGTTGACCTTGGGTAGGGTGCTCTTTCCAAGAGCCGGTGCAGACTCGATGGGCCGAATGGCCTCCTTCTGCATTGTAAATTCTGTGATAATCCTCCTGTCTGTAACACGTCATTGGCGCCGACCTGAATCTAATGCTGGAGGCTGTGGCGGAGAAGAAGGAGGTTCTCTTCCTGAAGGGTTTCAGGATAAGGCCATCTTGTTGTACATGCAGGGGCACTTCTCTCTTCAGCGTGTCTCCCTTTACCCCAAATTCCTCCTCCCTTTTTATTTCACGTTCCTCCCTGGTGCACAGTCTGTTCTAGGGCCTCACCATCCTGAAGCTCCATCTGCCTGGAGAGTTGCAGACTGCCGCAGCCTCGATTCTCGGTTATCTCGACATAACTCTTTCTTTGACATTCGATCTTGTATTGAGGCTTTGGCCACAGTTGACATCCTGCCCTTCTTTCCTCTCCCATGCCCAGGGTTCCGCTCTTGCTGTTGAGGGTGTTACTGCTCATCGCCATGCGAAGCACCCTCTTACCAAGTGGCCAGTGCCCTGTTGCCCCACTCTTATGGATCTGTGGTGATACCTAGGGGCAGTCATGACCTTTGCCCCACTCCATACTGCCTATGTTTAGCTGGTCAGTTTCTGAAGGCATGGGTATGTCTTCCCCTTAAAAAATGAAGTAGTCAGCCTTTGACATGCTCTTAACAAACTTAATCTCCCTGACCAAAACATTTGACTCAGTAAATTGTCAGGCTCTGTGGATTGTGTTCCAAAGATATGGCTGCCTGAGAGAATTCACCACAATCCTGCAATTGCTTCATGATGATATGACTACAACTGTCTTCAGTGGCAGATCGGAATCAGACACCTTCAAAATCTGGACTGGGACAAGGTGGTGTGATAACCCCCATACAAATCACAACCTACCTGACAGTGGCTATTCATCGCAAAGATTAACTGTCCTCTGGTGTAAATCCCGGGCTGGATTCTCCGCACCCGGACGCTGAAATCATGGCCAGTGCTGGGGCAGAGAATCCATTTCCCTTCATGAAATCGGGACCGGCGCCGGTTGCCCGATTCTCCGGGCCCCGAAAAGCGGTGTAGTCTCATATCCCCGACCTGAGGCCATTGCTGTAGGCCCGCCCCGCCATTGTCCGCACCCGACCGGCCGAAGTCCCGACGGCGTGGATCTAACATGGTCCTGTCGGTCGGGATGCTAGCATGGCGGCTGCGGACTCAGTCCACGGCCACCCTAGTCGGGGGCGGGCCGATTGGTGGGCAGGGGGGGCCCTTATATGGGACCGGGCAATTTTGGAGCAGGCGGTCCTGGTCGGGCGCGCGGCTGATCGGGGCATTATGTTTAAGGTCCAGCTCTGTGTCTGAGTCCGCCATGGAGCATAGCACGGCTGCTGGAAGCATGCGTGGCTTCTGACCCAAAAGTGCAGGGGCCCGTGTCTGCAGCAAAAGCTGCTCATTTTACGATGGTTCACTGCTAGCCCCCTGCAAGGCTATGAATATGTGGCCCTTTCATGCCAGTTTTTGGGGACATAGTTCCAAAAACAGAGAATCCAGCCCACCATCTAGATGGAAAACACTTTCGGCCTCCGTGCCAAAACTAAACTGAGATGATATACATGATATATAGTTTGCGGATGAATGCAGTCTCATTCAGATCTCTTCATAGACTATTTCTGCTGCAGACAAGAAGCCTGGCCTGCCTCTTAATGTTGCCAAAACTAAATTCATTTATCATCCTACACCGGGTGTTATACAAGGGAGATATTAGGAAATTGGGTCCAGAAATGCGATCGAAGATGTAGCAGGCAATTCAGATTGAGGGAAAAGAAACGCTAGCATGGTGTCAAAGTGATCTGCCCTCATCTGGCCTGAGTTACATTGTCCCATTCAGACTTAAACCTCTTAGTGAGAATACACAGGATGCCCCAGATCCATTGTCCTACGGGACATTCCTTTCTGACCAGCCATTAGCACATTACAGAGTCTGATGGCCTCTTTGTTCGTCAATAGGAAGTTAGTTGTTTATCAACAGCATGTTTCCGTTCTGTTGTATAAACAGGAGTGGGAAATCAAACAGCCAAGATACCGATGATGGGTTCAAATCTGAAAACCCCAGGAGAGAACCTTTGTTTGAGGGGCTTGGCGGAGCTCAGAGAGAGGGAAATAATCCATTTTTGCACAGGTACAGAAAGAAGACTTTGGAAAGTGACCGAGAGAGGTCATGAAAATTGCCACTGAGGCAAGCTTTGTAAAGAGGTTTGGAAAGAACTTCCCTAACAGAAGAAAAATGGCTTTTTAAATGCAAATATTGCTTTTGCCTACCTGTGTAAGTGTAATGAGAGCTGCATGTTCATGTAAAGTGCTGTTTAATGGGAACTTGTATGTTAAAGTTAAGAAATTACATGTAATCTGTTATTGTTAGGGTTGAAGGTAAAAGTATAAATATTGTTTTTCTTTTGTTTTAATAAAGCTTGTTTATAAAATAACCAAGCCCTATTTCTTATAGTGTTACTCCTGGAATGAATTGATCTTTCCGCACAGCATTAAAACTTTAAAAAGTTGTGGCTCTGGTCCAGAATCATAGCCACTCCTGGGAGGTGACCTGGAGGTGAGGGCAGCACGGTAGCACAGTGGTTAGCACAATTGCTTCACAGCTCCAGGCTCCCAGGTTCGATTCCCGGCTGGGTCACTGTCTGTGCGGAGTCTGCACGTTCTCCCCGTGTGTGCGTGGGTTTCCTCCGGGTGCTCCGGTTTCCTCCCACAGTCCAAAGATGTGCAGGTTAGGTGGATTGGCCGTAATAAATTGCCCTTAGTGTCCAAAATTGCCCTTAGTGTTGGTTGAGTGGGGTTACTGGGTTATGGGGATAGGGTGGTGTGGGCTTGGGTAGGGTGCTCTTTCCAAGAGCCGGTGCAGACTCGATGGGCCGAATGGCCTCCTTCTGCACTGTAAATTCTATGATTCTATGATAATTCTATAATCCTAATGCCAGGTCAGCCAAAACTTCAACCTCCCATACATGTTGAAGGAGAGTCTCTAGAACAGGCTTGTCCAACACTTTGGTGTTGGGGTGGGGGTGGGGCACATTTTGATTGTTCTCACACTCGGGAGGCTAATGAAAACATTTTGGAAACATAAGGGGCGTGATTCTCCACTCCCGCGACGTTTGGGAGAATCGCCTGGGCTGACAAAATTTCCCGGGACATCGGTACGACGCCCTCCCACGATTCTCCCAAGCGGCGGGAACAGCCCCGTCGAGTTCCGCGGGCCGTAGGCCGGAGAATCGCCCGAGACACCCAAAATGGCGATTCTCCGGCACCCCTGCTATTCTCAGGCCTGGATGGGCCGAGCGGCCAGCCCAAAACGGCGGGTTCCCCCCGGCGCCGTCCACACCTGGTCGCTGCAGTCGGGAACAGCGTGGGAACGCTGGGGGGGTGGGGGGGGCCTGCGGGGGGTGGGGAGAGGGGATCCTGCACCGGGGGGTACCTCAAATGTGGGGTGGCCCGCGATCGGTGCCCATCGATCGTCGGGCCGTCCTCTCTGAAGGAGGACCTCCTTCCTACCGCAGCCCCGCAAGATCCATCTGCTATCTTCTTGCGGGGCGGACTCGGAGAGGACGGCAACCACTCATGCGTGGGTTGGCGCCGGCCAATCCGCGCATGCGCGGGTGACGCCAGTTATGCGACGCCATCCGCGTCATGTATGTGGCGCCGCCTTAACGCGGCGACAAGGCATGGCACGTGTAGATGACGCGGCCCCGTCCTAGCCCATTATCGGCCCCTGAATTGGGCGGGATAGGGGCCGTTTCATGCCGTCATGAACCTCGACGGCGTTCACGATGGCGTGGGCACTTCGGCGCGGGAAAATGAAAATCGCTTATTGTCACAAGTAGGCTTCAAATGAAGTTACTGTGAAAAGCCCCTAGTCACCACATTCCGGCGCCTGTTCGGGGAGGCTGGTACGGAAATTGAACCGTGCTGTTGGCCTGCCTTGGTCTGCTTTCAAAGCCAGCGATTTAGCCCAGTGTGCTAAACCAGCCCCTGCTCCACAGGGAGTGGAGAATCCCGCCCAAGGTTTGATACAACATTAATCATGAATTTTAAAACAAAAAGCTGACAAAGGAAAAGAAACAACTTGTTGAGAAAATCAAACGTCACTCCAATAAATTGACAATTAAAAAATGTGAGTCTTAAATAATAATGATAATCCGAGCGTGAAGGGTGTGTGTCCAGCTTATTCCCAGTGTCAGGGCGCTCACTTACTTACCCTCAGCCGCTGTGAGAGTGCCTGTTGGTGTGTTGGGGGTGTGGGTGAAGGAGGAGCCCCAGACTGAGAGTGAGCCAGATACTCTCCATTCCCTGTCTCCCACACAACCACTCCCACCCAATCCACTCTACTTCCTCACCACCCTCATAAACACACTCATTCACTCAGCCACAAGCTCACTCACTCAGCCAAACCCTCATGCACACACACAGGGTGAGATCTGATCGCAACGTCTTATGAGGTGTCCTGAGTGTTGTAAATCTCGCAGGATTTTCTGGCCTTGTCATATCACTTGAGTGTCGCGCGACGAGGCTGTATGATCGCGCCCCAGAAATCTAAAGGTTAACATCCCATAGAAGACAAAGAAAACAACTTAGAGACACTCTGAAGCTCTCCTTGAAGTGCAGCGGGATTGACCTTAATGACTGGTAAGAGCTTTCTAACAATTGTTCGGAATGGCCGCAACTCGCTCTCTAACCACTGCTTCTGTTTCGTTACCTGGCAAACATCTGGGATCAATTAGACTATTCACAACCTTGGTGTTGCTTTTGACCAAGAGATTTTGATGACTTATTTCCACCAGTATTACTGAAGTGCAGCATGGGGATGAGAAATGGAAAGATAGCAAGGATAGATCCCTGGGTGCACCAGAGGTCATGGTGTAAGAGAAGGAAGAGAAGCCATGTGGAGATGGCTCTCTGACCATGATTAGAAAGCTGAAAATGGAACTCGGTGAAGACAATCCTATCAGCTGGACAGTGGACTTTGGAGGATCATAATGTGGTTAATTGTGATCAACCATGTCAAAGGTTGCGGATTATTTAAAAAAATGTTGCTTATAGAAATATGTGGGAATTTCTAAATCTCTGTGAAATAGATTCAGCATCTCATTTAAAGTCTTTTAACTGAAAGAACACATCTGGCAATTCCCTGAAATTGGCCTCATTAAAATATTGCCCGTTCTTGGAAGTCCTTAGCGGCCATTGCTTTGTGAAGTTCAACAGTTGGGTTTCATAATGTTTCAGATATACTATTTATGATTACAGAATATTTAACATTGTAGTCAGCATAAAATCCTAACAAATCCACCCGGTAACTTAACTACCAATTATGGCTAAATTTAGTTGGTCTTTTAAAATCGACCTGGGTGCAGGCAGCATTCCAATTTTTTGCTTCTCTTTCTGCTACACAATTTAATAGGGAATTGATCAATGAGCTTGCCTTTTTTTCCAATGAGCCCAATTGCCCAAATGACTGTTTCAATTTCCTTTCTAATTTGATGTTCCAAATGTTCAAAATCTTATGTGCCAATGATAAGCCAGCATCCCTGTTCTACTGAAAACCTTTTAGTGACTTCTGCCAAAGTGACTTTTTATTAGTTATGCAAGAATTACATTTCCACCCTTTTTTAAAAAAAATGTGCATTCCCTGACTTGCCAAACATGAATATTCGCCAAAAAATAAACAACCATTGCAACTGGATCTTCGTGCCTTGGCCCTTATTGTAAAATAAGACTGATAATTTCTGTCATTCTGATTTTGCTTCTCTCCTCCTGTGACCTGATGTTTAAATTTCACTTCTGAGCTGACCAGGACACTTGCAGAAAGGCAGCAGGTCGTTTAACTGGCCAGGTGAGTCCAATGATGCTGAGGGAATCTGATATACAACTTTAATTGAAAGTCTGATCAGCTTCCCCATCAGGCAAAACCTGCTCTTTTAGTTTTCTCCCTTAGTTTGTAAATTTAGTTCGATTGGTTTGTCCAAAAATAGGGTCAGGTCAAATCTGTCAGGAGCGGTTCAAGAGGCAACCAGAAAATACGTTGAATGATCCTTTTAAGGCTTCCTTGTGTGTCAGAAGGAGGAGGAATGTTTCCATGGGTCCCTGTCTTGTTTCATTTCCTGCATCCGACCCATCAAGCAGGCGGTGGATCTCACCGGATTCAGGAAGGACTCCAGCAAACCTTATGCAGCTGAGGGTGTTAATATTGGCAAGCACTCCACATTAATGGATTCCTGAGTTCATCACCTGGTTTCGGACTCACGCACATCATTTTCACGGGTATCCCTTCTCAGACTAAATTTCAGGTCGGTTCCAAGCCCGAAACCCTCCCTTAGGCCCCCACAACCTGAGTCACCTTGCGGAAATGCCCTTCAGCACAGCGCGGAGGGATTTCCTGTTTGGGCTGCCGCTGCACAGCTTTCACCTCCTTGCCCTTGCCCACCATCCGGGCATGCCCTGGCATGCCTTATTGCCACCTGGCAGCGGAGGTCGCAGGTGGATGGCCCTCTACAAGTGAGTCCTCCCCTTTACCATTGGTACTCCGCACGCAGCAGACCCATACAGCCGTAGGTAACTTTGGGTCATGGACTCCTTGTGTCTTTTGCAGCCTTGTGGAATCCATGGACCACGCATATGTAAAGTTGTCCTAGGCTGCACCACCTTTTTAGTTATTTTTAAAAGCTGATACTTTCTTCTTAGTTGCACTCCAGTTCCACGCTTTTAATCTTCGTGCACCCTGTGTGGATTGAGGAGGAGAGGGGAAAGAGGAAGACCACCTTTTTGGCCTTCTCATGGACCTTGCCAAGATGGTCATTAATAGGTCCCAGCAATGGGTGGTCAAGGGTGTCATCCGCACAACTGTCTGCCCCTCTTTGCTGGCGATGTTCGTTGCCAGGTAGCCCTAGAAAGGGAGCATACAGTCTCTGCCGGCACGATGGAGGCATTTCATATCTGGTGGGATCTACGGGGACAGGTGTATTATATTTTTCTTTTATAAATTTAGAGTGCGCAATTCTTTTTTCCAATTAAGGGGAAATTTAGTGTGGCCAATCCACCTACCCTGCACATCTTTGGATTGTGGGGCGAAACCCATGCAAACATGGGGAGATTGTGCAAACTCCACATGGACAGTGACCCAGAGCCGGGATCGAACCTGGGACCTCTGCGCCGTGAGGCAGTTGTGCTAACCACTGTGCCACCGTGCTGTCCTAAGTGTATTATCAATCCTTTAATCACATTTTGTTTTAATGTTTTACGATTCCTTTGAAATTCCGTTTACTTTGACATTGTATCGCTTTATGGGGCTGCCTTTTAATTTGTCCCGCAAATTGTTGATTTAGTGGCCGGAAATCTCTAGTCTTCGGGATTCACTTTTCCCACTGGCAGCGCATCCCTTTCGCGATGGTGTGGGGTGGTTTCAATGGGAAATCCCTGTGGTAGTCACCACTGTTGTATTATATTGTATATATGGCTATTACGGTAAGGCCCCTGTACTACAGGTACGGGGGTAGATCCCTGCCTGCTGGCTCCGCCCAGGAGACGGAGTATAAATGTATGTGCTCTCCGAACAGCAGCCATTTCGTAAGCTGCTGTAGGAGGCCACACATCTCTGTGTAATAAAGCCTCGACTACTTTCTACTCTCGTCTCGTCGTAATTGATAGTGCATCAATTTATAACACAGAGACTTTTCAGAGATGGACCTCTGCATCAAACCGGATCGCCTGCAGCTGCATTCTCAAGCAGACAACGCCAAAAAGGACTTCCAACATTGGCCAGCTTGCTTTGAAGCATACATCGGGTCTGCGCCAGACCCAATCTCAGAAGCACAGAAGCTCCAGATTCTGTACACGCGGCTGAGCTCCAACATTTTTCCTCTCGTCCAGGACGCGCCTACCTATGCAGAGGCGATGGCGCTACTGAAGGAGAATTACGCTCAGCAGACCGACAAGATCTACGCCAGGCACCTTCTATCCACGCGGCACCAACTTCCCGGTGAGTCTGTGGAAGATGTCTGGCGTGCCCTGCTGCCCTGGTGAGAGATTGTGATTGCCAGGCCGTTTCGGCCACTGAACATTCGAACCTGCTAATGAGAGACGCTTTTGTTACGGGCATAGGGTCTGACTACATCCGCCGGCGCCTCTTAGAAGGGGCTATGCTTGACCTCGCGGTGACCAAGAAACTAGTGCTCTCGCTCACGGTCGCCTCACGCAATGTACAGGCTTATGCCCCTGACCGCACAGCCCACCCCCCCCTGTGCATCGTGGACCACACCAGCGGCCACTCCATCATAGGCCCCATCAGCGACCGCCCTCAGCCAACCCCACGCCTGCGCCGCGCAGCAGCCAACCAACCCTGGGGGACCCAAGTGCTACTTCTGCGGACAGACAAAACACCCCCGGCAGCGCTGCCTGGCGCAGAGCGCGCTCTGCAAGGCCTGTGGCAAGAAGGACATTTTGTTGCAGTGTGTCAGGCCCGTTCAATCGCTGCTATTGACCCGGCACCCCCCACGTGCGGCCAGTGGGTGCCGCCATCTTCCTCTCCTCAGACCACGTGCGGCCCGTGGGAGCCGCCATCTTGCTTGCCTCCGAACCAATGGACACCGCCATCTTGCCTGCCCCAGAACACGTGTGGCCCGAGGGCGCCGCCATCCTGCCTGCCCCAGGACACGTGCGGCCCGTGGGTGCCGCCATCTTACCCGCCTCAGGACCCCTGCCCGTCGGGCACCTCATATCGGGCCGCTCATCGCCAGCAACCGCTGACGACCAGCCACGTCTCACCTCGGTCACAATCGGCCAGTCTCGACCACACAACCCGTCGTCACCAGTAGCAGATGGTACAGCGCCCAGGACAGGATCTCCATAAGGTCTGAGGTCCAGCGGCTGCTGCGGGAAGGTATCATCGAGGCCAGCAAAGGCCCCTGGAGAGCCCAAGTGGTAGTGGTGAAAACTGGAGAGAAAAAACAGGATGGTCGTTGACTAGTCAGACCATCAATCGGAACACAAAGCTCAACGCGTACCCCCTCACACGCATATCTGATATGGTCAATCAGATTGCACAGTACCGGATCTTCTTGACAGTGGACCTGAAATCTGCCTACCACCAGCTCCCCATCCGTAAAGTGGACCGCCCATACACTGCGTTTGAAGCAGACGGCCACTTTTACCATTTCCTTAGGGCGCCCTTTGCCGTCACCAACGAGGTCTCGGTCTTCCAACGGGAGATGGACCGAATGGTTGACCGGTACGGGCTGCGAGCTACTTTCCCATACCTGGACAACATCACCATCTGCAGCTACGACCAGCAGCACCACGACACTAACCTTTCCAAATTTCTCCACACCGCCACACTCCTCAACCTAACTTACAACAAGGAGAAGTGTGTGTTCAGCACGAACCGATTAGCCATCCTTGGCTATGTGGTTCAGAACGGAGTTCTAGGGCCCGACCCCGATCGCATGCATCCACTCATGGAACTCCTCCTCCCTCACTGCCCCAAGGCCCTCAAACGATGCCTGGGATTCTTTTCGTATTACTCCCAGTGGGTCCCAAACTATGCGGACAAGGCCCACCCACTCATTCAATCCACCGCTTTCCCACTGACGGCCGAGGCTCACCAGGCCTTCAACCGTATCAAGGCCGGCCTCGCCAAGGCCGCAATGCACGCGGTCGACGAGATGCTCCCCTTCCAAGTCGAGAGCGATGCATCAGACGTCGCTCTGGCTGCCATCCTCAACCAGGCAGGTAGGCCCGTGGCATTCTTTTCCCGCACCCTCCATGCCTCCGAAATTCGGCACTCCTCCGTCGAAAAGGAGGCCCAAGCGATCGGTGAAGCCTTGCGACATTGGAGGCATTACCTGGCGGGCAGGAGATTCACTCTCCTCACTGACCAACGGTCGGTTGCCTTCATGTTTAACAACACACAGCGGGGTAAGATCAAAAACGATAAAATCTTGAGGTGGAGGATCGAGCTCACCAGCTACAGTTATGAGATTTTGTATCACCCCGGTAAGCTCAACGAGCCCCCCGATGCCCTGTCCCGAGGTACATGTGCCAGCGCACAAGTGGACCGACTCCGGACCCTGCACGACGATCTCTGTCACCCGCTTTTACCACTTCATTAAGGCCCGCAATCTGCTCTACTCCATCGAGGAAGTCAGGGCTATCACCAGAGACTGCCAGGACTGCGCGGAGTGTAAACCGCACTTCTACTGGCCAGACCGTGCACGTCTGATGAAGACCTCCCGCCCCTTTGAACGCCTCAGCGTGGACTTCAAAGGGCCCCTCTGCTCCACATACTTTCTTCATGTGGTCGACGAGTATTCCGATTCCCCTTCGTCATCCAATGCCCCGATATGACGTCTGCCACTGTCATCAAAGCCCTCAACACCATGTTCGCTCTGTTTGGTTTCCCCACCTACGTCCACAGCGACCGGGGATCCTCGTTTATGAGCGAGGAGCTGCGCCAGTACCTGCTCAACAGGGGCATTGCCTCGAGCAGGACGACCAGCTACAACCTCAGTGGAAACGGGCAGGTTGAGTGGGAGAATGGGACGGTCTGGAGGGCCGTCCAGCTGGCCCTATGGTCCAGAAATCACCCGGCCTTCCGCTGGCAGGAGGTCCTCCCCGACGCACTTCACTCCATTCGGTCGCTCCTGTGCACCGAGACCAACGAAACCCCTCATGAACGTCTCTTTCCATTCCTTAGGAAGTCCACCTCTAGGGTTTGGTCCCAACATAGCTGGCAGCTCCAGGACCCGTTCTCCTCCACAAGCACGTGCGGCTCCACAAGGTGGACCCGTTGGTTGAGAGAGTACAGCTACTCCATGCGAACCCGCAGAACGCCTACGTAGCGTAAACCCGACGGCCGCCAAGACACAGTCTCCCTCAGGGATCTGGCACCAGCTGTGTCCCCACACACCTCCCCCCTGCCCCAGCGCCACCCTCCCTCCCCCAGCACACTCCACCGCAGCCTCCGCTCCAGGACAACCCGTCCTCTCCTTGGTCCCACCCAGTGATGAAGAGGATTTCGACATGCTCCCGGAGTCACCGAAGACCAAGCCGACGCCTGAGTCGCTACCAGCACTGCGGCGTTCTCAACGACAGATCAAGGCGCCCGATCGTCTAAATTTGTAACCTTCTCTGTAATTTTAAAACTAATCTGTATGTATATAGTTTTCCACCAGCCCCTGCTGGAATCATTTTTAACAGGGGGTGAATGTGGTAGTCACCACTGTTGTATTATATTGTATATATGGGTATTACGGTAAGGCCCCTGTATTACAGGTACGGGGGTAGATCTCTGCCTGCTGGCTCCGCCCACGAGGCGGAGTATAAATGTGTGTGCTCTCCGAACAGCAGCCATTTCGTAAGTTGCTGTAGGAGGCCACACATCTCTGTGTAATAAAGTCTCGATTACATTCTACTCTCGTCTCGTTGTAATTGATAGTAATCACACCCCATTGACAAGTGACGGGAATATAGAATCCTGCCGCAGGCTAATAGTGCACCGCTGAGAAACCCCGCCGCTGAGAAACCTGTGGCTGGGAAACGGAGATTCCCGATCAGTTTATTTAGTCAACTCAAAAGAAGCACATTACATTGACCTGTCACCCCTGTCATTCTAAATTGGGGGCAGTGTGATTAGAATTTTTCCTGTGGGCTTCTGAATGGATTAAAATGTGGGCCAGAAGCACAAATGTGCGGAAAACAGTCACTCAGTTGTGATTTTCCTCAAAGCGTCCACTTAATAGCCAGAAGGTGGGCTTGCCATCCAATTAAGGATGGCGATGGGCTCTCAAACCTGGAGGGCCAATAAGAGGCTCACCAGTTTGAAAGGAGCTACAGCCCACAGTGGCAGCATAGGCGGGAGAGGGCACTTCAAAATAGACCCTCTCTCCAGTTTTTAAAAATTTAAACCAAAAATGAGTTTTGCAGCCAGGCCTCTGCAGTGTGGGTTGGGGAGGGGGAGGGTGGCATGTGTGTGGAACAGGGGTAGTGTGTGCGGAAGTGAGGGGAGCCCTTCTGCAGGGTGACCCTGCAGCTAATATAGAAGCCAGGCAGCTAAACTAGGCTCCACCCCTGTAGGCCCACTGGAAAATCTCAGTCAACTTCCTTGAAACAACCTGAACAGGATCCCAATGAACCGAACCGTTGAGCTGCCACATGTTGGTAGCCCTGCTGCCTTCCTCCTATTTGCCTCTGCAAAAAAATGTCCCAGAGGTGGAATAGCACCAGGGTATCTGCACCCAGCCAGAGCTCGTATTGTCTTCTCCCTTCAGCCTCCACTGTCGGCCCGAGAGGGGCAAAATAAGCAAGCTCATTATTTCTAATTGATAGTCTTCTAAATAATGGAATAAGTAGCCAGATGCTTTTGAACCTGTTTGTATACATGTGGGGCACAAACCAAAAGCCTGTAAACCATGGACGGTCTCTGTGCTCTAACATTTTGACTTTCAGAATTCGAAGCACTCAGTCCTATTTGTCCCAACATTTCTTATTCACAGTTTCTCCCGTCTGAAATCTTGCAGTTTGGAAATAATTGGTTTCTCGTGTTATTGGCTCTGTGGAACATAAATCCAGTTCCATTGAGACACTGAGGCCTGTTGCTATTGGAAACTTGAGATGTAAACAAATCGATAGGAAGATGAGGCTGGTTTCTCCAAAAATGAGGCTATGTTCCCACGCCAGCCTATAAACACTGGTGTTCTACTCCAGACTTTCCTTAAAAATATATAGTTATTCACCTACCTGCAGGGGGCTGGTAGGCACCCGGGGAGCTTCACGCAGCTTTGGCTACGGATAGGGGTCCCCGCACCTCTGGTTCCGAGTTCGCGCATGCGCACGGCAGTGGCCTCCAGCGGCCGCGGCGAACGCGATGGTGGACTCAGCCGGCGGACCTGGACCAACAAACAAGGTCCAACCGATCTGCCCCGCGCCGCACCATCTGACCCGCCCGATCGCTGCCCCGGCCTTCAATACGGCCTCCCTTGGTGTTTGATCCCTCCCGCCCCACAGCCACTGGGCGAGAGTCCCATCCAGCCAGACGTGGTTAGAACCAGGCCGTCGGGAATTCGACCAGTCGGGACCGGAGTATTGCTGAGGGGGCCTCTGGAAATGGCCCGCCAGCCGTGCTGTGTAATTTGCGCGTGAGCGATTCTCCAGGGACCGGAGAATCGCAGGAGTGGTGCTGGACCCAATTCTCGCGTAAACGCTGATTCTCCGCTCCCGCGCCAAACACCATTTTGGCATGGGGCTGTGGAGAATCCAGCCCACGGACTTCAACTTTTTATGCAGATCCCGCACATTCGTGATCTTGATTATGAAAGCTTGGCCATTCGTATCCTGCATGAATAGATATTGTTGGAGAGGACAGTGTGAAACAGACTGGTAAGCTCGAGGAAAGACTTGTTAAGAAGGAAGATGTGTTGGGCATTTTGAAAAACTTGAGGATAGACAAATCCCCCGGGCCTGACGGGATATATCCAAGGATTCTATGGGAAGCAAGAGATGAAATTGCAGAGCCGTTGGCAATGATCTTTTCGTCCTCACTGTCAACAGGGGTGGCACCAGGGGATTGGAGAGTGGCGAATGTCGTGCCCCTGTTCAAAAAAGGGAATAGGGATAACCCTGGGAATTAAAGGCCAGTTAATCTTACTTTGTGGTAGGCAAAATCATGGAAAGGGTACTGAAGGATAGGATTTCTGAGCATCTGGAAAGACACTGCCTGATTAGGGATAGTCAGCACGGATTTGTGAGGGGTTGGTCTTGCCTTACAAGTCTTATTGAATTCTTTGAGGAGGTGACCAAGCATGTGGATGAAGGTAAAGCAGTGGATGTAGTGTACATGGATTTTAGTAAGGCATTTGATAAGGCTCCCCATGTTAGACTTCTGCAGAAAGTAAGGAGGCATGGGATAGTGGGAAATTTGGCCAGTTGGATAACGAACTGGCTAACCGATAGAAGTCAGAGAGTGGTGGTAGATGGCGAATATTCAGCCTGGATCCCAGTTACCAGTGGCGTACCGCAGGGATCAGTTCGGGGTCCTCTGCTGTTTGTGATTTTCATTAATGACTTGGATGAGGAAGTTGAAGGGTGGGTCAGTAAATTTGCAGATGATACGAAGATTGGTGGAGTTGTGGATAGTGAGAAGGGCTGTTGTCGGCTGCAAAGAGACATAGATAGGATGCAGAGCTAGGCTGAGAAGTGGCAGATGGAGTTTAACCCTGAAAAGTGTGAGGTTGTCCATTTTGGCAGGACAAATATGAATGCGGAATACAGGGTTAATGGTAGAGTTCTTGGCAATAGAACATAGAACATAGAACATAGAACAATACAGCGCAGTACAGGCCCTTCGGCCCACGATGTTGCACCGAAACAAAAGCCATCTAACCTACACTATGCCATTATCATCCATATGTTTATCCAATAAACTTTTAAATGCCCTCAATGTTGGCGAGTTCACTACTGTAGCAGGTAGGGCATTCCACGGCCTCACTACTCTTTGCGTAAAGAACCTACCTCTGACCTCTGTCCTATATCTATTACCCCTCAGTTTAAAGTTATGTCCCCTCGTGCCAGCCATTTCCATCCGCGGGAGAAGGCTCTCACTGTCCACCCTATCTAACCCCCTGATCATTTTGTATGCCTCTATTAAGTCTCCTCTTAACCTTCTTCTCTCCAACGAAAACAACCTCAAGTCCATCAGCCTTTCCTCATAAGATTTTCCCTCCATACCAGGCAACATCCTGGTAAATCTCCTCTGCACCCGCTCCAAAGCCTCCACGTCCTTCCTATAATGCGGTGACCAGAACTGTACGCAATACTCCAAATGCGGCCGAACCAGAGTTCTGTACAGCTGCAACATGACCTCCTGACTCCGGAAATCAATCCCTCTACCAATAAAGGCCAACACTCCATAGGCCTTCTTCACAACCCTATCAACCTGGGTGGCAACTTTCAGGGATCTATGTACATGGACACCTAGATCCCTCTGCTCATCCACACTTTCAAGAACTTTACCATTAGCCAAATATTCCGCATTCCTGTTATTCCTTCCAAAGTGAATCACCTCACACTTCTCTACATTAAACTCCATTTGCCACCTCTCAGCCCAGCTCTGCAGCTTATCTATATCCCTCTGTAACCTGCTACATTCTTCCACACTATCGACAACACCACCGACTTTAGTATCGTCTGCAAATTTACTCACCCACCCTTCTGCGCCTTCCTCTAGGTCATTGATAAAAATGACAAACAGCAACGGCCCCAGAACAGATCCTTGTGGTACTCCACTTGTGACTGTACTCCATTCTGAACATTTCCCGTCAACCACCACCCTCTGTCTTCTTTCAGCTAGCCAATTTCTGATCCACATCTCTAAATCACCCTCAATCCCCAGCCTCCGTATTTTCTGCAATAGCCTACCGTGGGGAACCTTATCAAACGCTTTGCTGAAATCCATATACACCACATCAACTGCTCTACCCTCATCTACCTGTTCAGTCACCTTCTCAAAGAACTCAATAAGGTTTGTGAGGCATGACCTACCCTTCACAAAGCCATGCTGACTATCCCTGATCATATTATTCCTATCTAGATGATTATAAATCTTGTCTCTTATAATCCCCTCCAAGACTTTACCCACTACAGACGTGAGGCTCACCGGTCTATAGTTGCCGGGGTTGTCTCTGCTCCCCTTTTTGAACAAAGGGACCACATTTGCTGTCCTCCAGTCCTCTGGCACTATTCCTGTAGCCAATGATGACATAAAAATCAAAGCCAAAGGTCCAGCAATCTCTTCCCTGGCCTCCCAGAGAATCCTAGGATAAATCCCATCAGGTCCCGGGGACTTATCTATTTTCAGCCTGTCCAGAATTGCCAACACCTCTTCCCTACGTACCTCAATGCCATCTATTCTATTAGCCTGCGGCTCAGCATTCTCCTCCACAACATTATCTTTTTCCTGAGTGAATACTGACGAAAAATTTTCATTTAGTATCGCGCCTATCTCTTCAGACTCCACACACAATTTCCCATCCCTGTCCTTGACTGGTCCTACTCTTTCCCTAGTCATTCGCTTATTCCTGACATACCTATAGAAAGCTTTTGGGTTTTCCTTGATCCTTCCTGCCAAATACTTCTCATGTCCCCTCCTTGATCGTCTTAGCTCTCTCTTTAGATCCTTCCTCGCTACCTTGTAACTATCCATCGCCCCAACTAAAACTTCAAACCTCGTCTTCACATAGGCCTCCTTCTTCCTCTTAACAAGAGATTCCACTTCCTTGGTAAACCACGGTTCCCTCGCTCGACGCCTTCCTCCCTGCCTGACCGGTACATACTTATCAAGAACACGCAGTAGCTGATCCTTGAACAAGCCCCACTTATCCAGTGTGCCCAACACTTGCAGCCTACTTCTCCACCTTATCCCCCCCAAGTCACGTCTAATGGCATCATAATTGCCCTTCCCCCAGCTATAACTCTTGCCCTGCGGTGTATACTTATCCCTTTCCATCATTAACGTAAACGTCACCGAATTGTGGTCACTGTCCCCAAAGTGCTCTCCTACCTCCAAATCCAACACCTGGCCTGGTTCATTACCCAAAACCAAATCCAACGTGGCCTCGCCTCTTGTTGGCCTGTCAACATATTGTTTCAGGAAACCCTCCTGCACACACTGTTCAAAAAACGACCCATCTATTGTACTCGAACTATATCTTTTCCAGTCAATATTTGGAAAGTTAAAGTCTCCCATAATAACTACCCTTTTACTTTCGCTCTTATCCAGAATCATCTTCGCCATCCTTTCCTCTACATCCCTAGAACTATTAGGAGGCCTATAAAAAACTCCCAACAGGGTGACCTCTCCTTTCCTGTTTCTAACTTCAGCCCATACTACCTCGGAAGAAGAGTCCCCATCTAGCATCCTCTCCGCCACCATAATACTGCTCTTGACTAGCAGCGCCACACCTCCCCCTCTTTTGCCTCCTTCTCTGAGCTTACTAAAACACCTAAACCCCGGAACCTGCAACATCCATTCCTGTCCCTGCTCTATCCATGTCTCCGAAATGGCCACAACATCGAAGTCCCAAGTACCAACCCATGCTGCCAGTTCCCCTACCTTATTTCGTATACTCCTGGCATTGAAGTAGACACACTTCAAACCACCTACCTGAACACTGGCCCCCTCCTGCGACGTCAAATCTGTGCTCCTGACCTCTATACTCTCATTCTCCCTTACCCTAAAACTACAATCCAGGTTCCCATGCCCCTGCTGCATTAGTTTAAACCCCCCCAAAGAGCACTAACAAATCTCCCCCCCAGGATATTTGTGCCCCTCAGGTTCAGATGTAGACCATCCTGTCTGTAGAGGTCCCACCTTCCCCAGAAAGAGCCCCAGTTATCCAGAAATCTGAATCCCTCCCGCCTGCACCATCCCTGTAGCCACGTGTTTAAATGCTCTCTCTCCCTATTCCTCATCTCACTATCACGTGGCACGGGCAACAACCCAGAGATAACAACTCTGTTTGTTCTAGTTCTGAGCTTCCATCCTAGCTCCCTGAAAGCCTGCCTGACATCCTTGTCCCCTTTCCTACCTATGTCGTTAGTGCCAATGTGGACCACGACTTGGGGCTGCTCCCCCTCCCCCCGAAGGACCCGGAAAACACTAACCGAGACATCACGTACCCTTGCACCTGGGAGGCAACATACCAAACGTGAGTCTCTCACGCTCCCACAAAATCTCCTATCTGTGCCCCTGACTATAGAGTCCCCAATTACTAATGCTCTGCTCCTCTCCCCCCTTCCCTTCTGAGCAACAGGGACAGACCTCGTGCCAGAGGCCCGTACCCCATGGCTTACCCCTGGTAAGTCGTCCCCCCCACAAGTATCCAAAGCGGTATACTTGTTTCTCAGGGGAACGACCGCAGGGGATCCCTGCACTGACTGCTTTTTCCCAGTCCCTCTTACAGTTACCCACCTATCTCCAATCTTTGGTGTAACTAATTCCCTGAAGCTGCTATCTATGACCCCTTCTGCCTCCCGAATGATCCAAAGTTTTTCCAACTCCAGCTCCAGTTCCCTAACTCGGTCTTGGAGGAGCTGGAGATGGCAGCACTTCCTGCAGGTAAAATCAGCAGGGACACTAACTGCATCCCTCACCTCAAACATCCTGCAGGAGGAACATTGCACTCCCTTCCCTGCCATTCCTCTAACTTTCTACCAAAGAATGTGGGCATTGATCCCACTACCTCTCACATGCTAAGCGAGCGCTCTACCATTTGAGCTGATCCCCCAAACTGCAATGTGGAGGAGCAGAGAGATCTTGCGGTCTATGTTCATGCATCTTTGAAAGTTGCCACTCAAGTGGATAGAGCTGTAAAGAAGGCCTATGGTGTGCTAGCATTCATTAACAGAGGGATTGAATTTAAGAGCCGAGAGGTGATGATGCAGCTGTACAAAACTTTGGTAAGGCCACATTTGGAGTACTGTGTACAGTTCTGGTCCCCTCATTTTCGGAAGGATGTGGAAGCTTTGGAAAAGGTGCAAAGGAGATTTACCAGGATGTTGCCTGGAATGGAGAGTAGGTCTTACGAGGAAAGGTTGAGGGTGCTAGGCCTTTTCTCATTAGAACGGAGAAGGATGAGGGGCGACTTGATAGAGGTTTATAAGATGATCAGGGGAATAGATAGAGTAGACAGTCAGAGATTTTTTCCCCGGGTGGAACAAACCATTACAAGGGGACATAAATTTAAGGTGAATGGTGGAAGATATAGGGGGGATGTCAGAGGTAGGTTCTTTACCCAGAGAGTAGTGGGGGCATGGAATGCACTGCCTGTGGAAGTAGTTGAGTCGGAAACATTAGGGACCTTCAAGCAGCTATTGGATAGGTACATGGATTACGGTAAAATGAGATAGTGTAGATTTATTTGTTCTTAAGGGCAGCACGGTAGCATTGTGGATAGCACAATTGCTTCACAGCTCCAGGGTCCCAGGTTCGAATCCGGCTTGGGTCACTGTCTGTGTGGAGTCTGCACATCCTCCCCGTGTCTGCGTGGGTTTCCTCCGGGTGCTCCGGTTTCCTCCCACAGTCCAAAGATGCGCAGGTTAGGTGGATTGGCCATGATAAATTGCCCTTAGTATCCAAAATTGCCCTTAGTGTTGGGTGGAGGTGTTGACTATGGGTAGGGTGCTCTTTCCAAGAGCCGGTGCAGACTCAATGGGCCGAATGGGCTCCTTCTGCACTGTAAATTCAATGATAATCTATGATTAATCTAGGACAAAGGTTCGGCACAACATCGTGGGCCGAAGGGCCTGTTCTGTGCTGTATTTTTCTATGTTCTATATGCCCATTGTTAAATGTTTGTTCACTTCCTGAAATGTTCATTATTTTTACAGTGACTACGTAGCTTCCCGTACCCACCTCGTAATGAAAGGAAAGGTTGCAGGCATTTTCATTGAGTGTGATAGCTTTGAAACATCTCAAAGTGTTGACATACAAATACATTTGAAGCACAGTCATTCTGTAATAACAATGTTCCACAGATCATTATCTGTTTGATGTAGGTTTAAATTGGGCTGAAAGCCAAAACACTGGAGGCACTTTCTATCCTCCTTTGTTTAGTGCTGCAAAGACTTTAACATTGAGAATCACCAAAAGATGGGAATCAGCAGCCTGTTATACACCAGACAAATTTCCCTTTCAGTTTAAGTCATTGGGAAAATAAAATCTGGGTTACGTGTATAATGATCAATCGATTTGCTATTGTCTGCTTTTCATTCCTGCTGCAGTTTAATTTTACCCAGATCTCACAGGATCTCCTTACTGTAGAATGGAGCCCAAAGAGTTCACAAGGTGTTTAAAGTGTTGATTGAGAAACCATATTATCTCCTCCTTTCAATCCCTCTGCTTATAAGACTATAAGACAATGTGACATAGGACCAAAAGTAGGTCAATCAGCCCATTGAGTTTGCTCTGTCATTCAATGAGATCATGACTGATCTGATATGATCCTCAAATCCATTTTCCTCCCTTATCCCTATAACCCTTGATTTCCTTACTGATGGAAAATCAGTCTATCTCAGCCTTGAAATTATTTAATGACCCAGCCTCTAAAACTCTCTGTGATAAAGATTCTCTGAGAGAAATCATCTGTTTGAAATGGATGACCCTTCACTCTGAGATTATGCCCTCCGGTCCTGGACTCTTCCTCAAGGGGAAACAACCTCTCAGCTCGGGTTCTGGGCCATGTGGTCCCTGGCACTCCTGCTGCCACTGGGCACTGCCAGCCTGGCACTTTGGCACTGCCACCCGGGCATCCTGGCACTGCCAGGAAATGAAGGTAAGTGCGGCCTCGGCGGGGCATTCCTTGCCGAGGCCAGAAAAAGAAGTCCAGTTTAAAAGCGGGGTTGTTCTCGGGGCTGCAGGTGATGAGAAACACCCCGCTAAATGCCCCCAAAATGGCTCTCTCCCAGCACTGATCCCTGTGGCACACCACAAGTTACAGGTTGCCATCCTGACCCCTCTTATCTTAACGTTCTGTCTTCTATCAGTTAACCAATACTCTATCCATTCTAATATACCACTCCCAACGCCATGGGCACTGATTATCCTTTTATGCAGTACCTCGCAGAATGCTTTTTGGAAATCCAAGTATATTGGGCGGGATTCTCCGACCCCCCGCCGGGTCGGATAATCACCAGGGGGGGGCGTGAATCCCACCCCGCCGCTCCGGAGCCTGTTTTCGGGCAGGAGCGGGGATCGCGCCGGTCGGGGGCCGTTGACAGCGCACCCCACGGCAATTCTCCGGGCCCCGATAGGCCGAGTGGCCACCTATTTTCAGCCAGTCCCACCGGCGTGAAATAGACAAGGTCCATACCGGCGGGACCTGGCATGTCAGCCATCTAGCGGGGTCCTCAGGGGGTGGGGGGGTGGGGGTGCGGCGGGATCCGGCCCCGGGGGGGGCTCCCACGGTGGCCCGGCCCGCGATCGGGGCCCACCGATCTGTGGGCGGGCCTGTGCCACGGGGACACTCTTTCCCTCCGCGCCGGCCTGTGTAAGGCTCCGCGATGGCCGGTGCGGAGAAGAAACCCCTGCGCAGGCAACACGCCAGCGGTTCTGCGCATGCACCAGAACACGCTGGCAGTCCTGCGCATGTGGCAACTCGTGCTGGCCAGCGGAGGCCCTTCGGCGCCGGTTGGCGCGGCGCCAATCCCTCCAGTGCCGGCCTAGCCCCTGGAAGTGCGGAGGATTCCACACCTTCTGGGCAGCCCGACGCCGGAGTGGTTCACTCCACTCTTTAGCACCGGTACGGGCCGTCCCACTGATTCCAGGAGAATCCCGGCCATTACATTTATTAGTTCCCCTTTATCTACTATGCTCCTGACCAGCGGAAAGAATTCTAATAGATTTGTCAGACATGTATCCACTTCATGAAGCCATACTGACTCTGCTTGATTACATTATGTATTTCTAATTGCTCTGCTATTACATCCTTTATAACGTACTCAACCATTTTCTTAATGACAGAAGTTAAGCTAACTGGCCTATCGTTACCTCTTTTTTGTCTACCTCCCTTTTTGAATAATGCGAGTGTCTAGTGGGCCACGTTTAGTA
Organism: Scyliorhinus torazame; assembly: GCF_047496885.1. Classification (NCBI taxonomy): domain Eukaryota; kingdom Metazoa; phylum Chordata; class Chondrichthyes; order Carcharhiniformes; family Scyliorhinidae; genus Scyliorhinus; species Scyliorhinus torazame. The sequence continues at coordinate 193,942,215 of NC_092717.1, forward strand.
AGCATAACTAGCACTGTGGGATGATCCTGTATTGGCAACTTTCCAATCCTCTGGGATTATTCTAGAATTTAAGGATTCTTCTTGGAAGATTACAACTAGTGCATCCACTGTCTCTGCAGACACTTCCTTTAATATCCAAGGATGCAGGTCCAGGGGACCTATCGACCTTTAGCCCCATTAGTTCCCCGAGTACTTTTTCTGGAGTGATTGTTTCTCTAGTTATTGTATTTCTTTCAATCTCCCGATCTCTTGATTATGTAATATTTTTGAATGCCATTAATGTCTTTGACCGTGAAAACTGATGCACAGTATTTGTTTAACTCCTCTGCCAATTCCTGGTTCCCCATTATTATTTTCCGAGTCTCATTCTCTAAGGGGTCTATGCTCACTTTGGCCTCTCTCTTCCTTTTTATATATAGTGATAATATTAATGGTAATCTTTATTTAAAAGGACTGGTTTAGCTCAGTGGGCTAGATAGCTGATTTGTGATGCAGATCAAGGCCAGCAATGCGGGTTCAATTCCCGGACCAGCTTACCCGAACAGGCACCGGAATGTGGCGACTAGGGGCTTTTCACAGTAACCTCATACTTGTGACAATAAAAAGATTATTATTATTATTATTAGTGTTGCAAGTAGGCTTACATTAACACTGCAGTGGCGTTACTGTGAAAATCCCCTAGGCACCACTCCGCGCCTGTTCGGGAACACTGAGGGAGAATTCAGAATGTCCAATTCACCTAACAAGCACGTCTTTCGGGACTTGTGGGAGAAACTGGGGCATCCGAAGGAAACTCACGCAGGCACAGGGAGAACATGCGGACTCTGCACAAACAGTGACCCAAGCCAGGAATCAAACCCAGGTCGCTGGCGCTGTGAAGCAACAGTGCTTATATTTAAATAAGCTGTCGCTGTCCATTTTTATATCACTTGCTGGATTTGCCCTAATCGTTTATCTTCCCTCAAAACCGGATTGTTTTTCATTACTGCTGTCACGGACTGCTGTTATTTTCATTGAACTACTCAACAATATCCATATCCAAAACAAAAAAAAATGCAACTTTCATTCAAGAGTGGAACATGTCCCAAGGAATTTCAGAAAGGAGAAACCAGATGTTGAGCAGCAGTGCGAGAGCAAGTGATCAAAAGCTGGGTGGAAAAAAAGCATGAGAAAAACAGTCTCAGAAGAAGGGTTCGTCCTTATTAACAAAACACATGGTCAAAGACATGAAACGTGACCTACAAATAGAGCATAGGGAGGCAGCCAGTGTCATTTGTAATGTATTACAGTCCCTCATCACTGAGAAGAATCAATTCATTAGACACGAGGATTAATTCAATCCATGCACATAACGAGGTCACTCACAAAGATAGGAATATATGTAGGTCATTCAGCCCCTCCAGCCTGCTCCATCAGTCCATTAGATCATTGCTGATCTATACTTCGTTCTATTCACCCCCCCCCCCCCCCCACCCCCCCCCCCCCCCACCCCCCCCCTTAGCTTCATTTCACTTGATAGCTTTACTTAACAAATATCTGTCAATCTCAGTTTTGAGTTTGTTCCAGCATCCACTGTATTTCAGGGAAGGGAAAAGAAAGACTTCTCTCGGGTAGACAATTCCATACACGATCATCTTTTCTCCTTCTAAAATCATAGAATCGAAGGTGGCTATTCGGCCCATCGGGTCTGCAGCGACCCTCTAAAAGACAATGCCACCGAAGCTCACCTCCCTGCCCTATCCCAATAACCCCTTAATCTAACCTACACATCTTTCTTTGAACACTAAGGGGCAATTTAGCATGGCCAATCCACCTAACCTGCACATCTTTGGACTGCGGGAGGAAACCGGAGCATCCGGAGGAAGCCCATGCAGACACAGGGAGAATGTGCAAACTCCACACAGACAAATGACCCAGTGAATTAACTCTAATGCTAAAAATATGTCCTTTCCTCCTTCTTGACTCTGACACCAGAGGGAATAGAGGAGGAGAATCAATGGTGTCTCAGTGTTTATTCCGTTTCCCGCTCATGATTTGATCAAGAAAAATCACTGGCTAGGAACTTTGGGATGGTGGAATTACACTGTGAAACTCCTGTCACTTGCAGAAATTAATTTGCAGCCTCCAGTGTCCCATCATCTGTCCATGTGTATAACATATGATCTGGTGAAGAGCACAATTTCATCAATCTGGTGGGGCCAATGTGAAGTATTGTAACTGGGGCTGATAGCATGAATCTAGATGTAATTAGATCAACTGGAAAAGGCATTGACTTTCTGGCCAGTGAAAGAGTCATCTGCAGCTAATAAGAACAGGACATTGCACTGCAAAGGCAAAATGCTCCTTGTTAATATTCAGATTATCTTCATGAACTAATCCAAAACCTGCTCTTCAAACTCGGTGCCAAAGAGTAATCATAACCCAGGCAGTGTTAATGAATTCATATGTCACCCATGACTCAGAAAGGAAGACTTCCAGACAATCAGATTATTTATTAATTTGTGTAGTCAGTCAGCCCTCAGCACAACTTATTTTTTCATTCTGCACAATTTGTTTTAACGTAATAAGGGCAGCAGAGCGTACGTGTTCACATCCTGCACAGTGTTCTAATTCTACTCCAGAGGACTGAACACATAGGGCTGAATTCCCCGTTTTGAGATGCCAGCAATGAGAACCGCGATTGGGCGGAGAATCGTGTGAAATGGGAAAAAATTGTTTTGCGCCCAGCGCCGATTCTGCCACCATGCTCCTGCCTCTCGCTGCCGGTATTATCGAATTTTGAGCCCCACACTGGTTGTCCGTGCAAAACCGTTATTTGCATGGATTTTAAACATTATTTGTGGCTTGAACACTTCTTGCTCTACACCTCTGCGGTGCCCCACCCCTCTTAGGCAGGGGTCTCGCTGGTGTGAATTAGTGCAAATATTTACAAAGTGGTGCCATAGCTGTGGAGAGGAGAGGGAAGCTAAATAAACTCTGAACAATTGCTGGGGGGAGGTGGATGGAGTTGCGGGTAGGAGGGGTGGTGGGTGCTCAGGCTGGGGGCAGGGGGCAGTAGCAGGGAATGACTTGGTGCCAAGTCCGTGGACTCGGTGTGTCCCCCTTGGGGTCGGGCACAGACCGCCATTGCTGCACTAAGTTATTCAAACATACCCCTTTAGTTCTACTTGAAGCTTCCTGGATGCTCATACTGCTTAGTGCTGGATGTGTCCTGTGAATGCTCAGAGAGCCTCTGGTCATCTGGGAGCCCAGCCAGGCAAGTAGTCATTGACCAAGCAGTCTGTTGGGCTTCACTTTGACTGGCTCTTAATGCATCCAGAGTTTTCTCACTTGGATCTCTCTTGTAATCAATCAATGTGGACCTCTTAGCTTCCATTAAAGGTTCCATCACAGTGATATTAACATCGAACCAGTCAATATTTTTCGCTTCCTACTTTCCGTATGTTGAGAGTGTGGAATTGTAGATGGTGGTCATGATTTAATGGCCACGTTGTGCTTAAGTGAGAGTGCGACGAGGCCTTTCGATCGCGGAGTAGGCCGCAAACGAGAACTGCACCGGGCGCCGATCGGTTTGCGATCTAACCGGCCACTCCCTTTAGCGATATCAGGAACCCAGGTAGCGTGGCGAGAAATCGATAACCGCCACTTAAGGCCAATCTCCAGACAATTAACAGGAGTGAACTCCTATCTAACAGCCTTCCCAGTAAGTGGTCACACAAGCGCCGATTGGTACTCCTTTTTAAAAACGCAAAGCTGGCGGAATGGCTAGTGTAGGGACACGAGGAATTGAGTAGCCATCCTCACTCCCCAGGCAATGAGCCCGGGGCCACTGGAGTTACTGCGCCTTTGCTCGGGGACGGGGGAGGCGTCTTCATCGGGGTGTACCACCATCGGTGATGGGGGGGTGTACAACTGAGGGGGGGGTGCCCGCACATGGACTGGGGAGGGGGGAGTGGGCGGAGAAGATGTGTGTGTCAGCAGCCACGGGTCCGTCACGCCACCAGCGCCTTAGTGGTGTGTTCCCATTCCAGGGACAACCCCAGCCCCTGCCTGGCTGTCCCACCGACCACCAATAACTCACACCCACCGCAGAGACCTCTGGCCACACGGCTGAAGGTTATTGCTAATAGGGAATTGGCAATAATAATAATGATCTTTATTATTGTCACAAGAAGGCTTATATTAACGCTGCAATGAAGTTACTGTGAAAATCCCCTAGTCGCCACATTCAGGTGCCTGTTCGGGTACACAGAGGGAGAATTCAGAATGTCCAATTCACTTTACAGCACGTCTTTCGAAACTTGTGGGAAGAAACCGGAGCACCCGGAGGAAACCCATGCAGAAACGGGGAGAATGTGGAGACTCAAGCCGGGAATCGAACCTGGGACCCTGGTGCTATGAAGCAACAGTGCTGACCACTGTTAAATTTAATATAATTTTTTATAATCTTATGGGCCTAAAATAACCCACAAACATTTCTGATTCTGCAACTTATCCTCTGAATGAAATCAGTCCCACAGGGTTTCACACGCACTCCACAGGTGAGTGAGAGCAGGATGGAGGTCACCGGGCAGGGGGGGGGTGTCACAGGAAAGGACAAAGACTCAGCTGCCCCCCCCACAGCTGCCCCTCCTCCCCAGCTGCCCCCCCCCCCTCTTTGAAAGTGGTTTTGCACAATCCCATTTCCCGTCAGATACCTTTGTATCCTTCTTCTATGCTTCTTCTTTAAGTGGTTATCCAGTAGTTTTTTGAATTCTTTAAGCGATTTAACATTGATCACCAAGTGATTTGCATTCCAATGGCTCTGCATGAAAAGTTCCCTCTCAATTCCAGCCTTTCCTGCCTTATTTCATCATTTCCAACAATTGCTCCTCTATCATCTCAGTAGCCACACCGCCTGTTACCAGTTATGTAGCACAAACATCGAGTATATTGTTCTTCTATGAGACAATGTGCAGTGCTTTGTTTTCTGTGAGCCACACAGTGAATCACAACCATGTTATCACTAATCATCTGTCTTGCTGCAGTGTCTGAAATAGTTTCAGATCACATGCTTTCTTCAGGAACTGGCTTGAAAATACACTTCAGTGTCGATTACACAAAAAATAAACATTAGTCTCGGTCTCACTCATTCCTAAGGTAGTTAATGCATGCAGTGAGTTAATGAAAGCAGTGAGAGAAGGGCTGCAACTGTAAGACCTCTGCTTATCGAATGAAAACAACTGTATGGCTGAATACTGCTGAATCTTTCAGATGTGATGTAAAGCAGCAATAAGCTTGGTGTGGGCACGGTTGGGGGGATCTTAATTTGGCGGGAGGCTACAATCAGTTTACCTACGGCAGAATTAAATTCAGGACTTTGAAGGCCAATCACCTTTTATATGCATTTGCAAGTCATGCATGTTCATTTAAAATCCACCTTACCGGAACAAAGCTCCCCTTCTAAATTAAATTCCCTTCCAGCAAAAAATTCTGTATGGAAGTGGTGTGCGCCTGGTGAGCTTGATATCTTTCAGGATTTTGAGGTGCATAGATGCTGCTTTGGTCTTCTTAGCTCCAAAGTCTCAGCTTCTTGAATGATTTCAGGTGCCAGTAGGCCAAGTTGCTGGAAGGCTGGACATGATAGGCAAGCTAATTTTGGAATGGAAGGAAGACAGGGAGAGAGGCAGCGAGGAAATGCGAAGATTCAGGGTCCTCAGGTCTGGGGATCACATAGTACAGCGGGAAAGGAGGTTTACAGGTAGTCTTCGTGAGAAAGAGATGGTCCTAGCGGACAAGGCCTGTGCTATCTATGGTGAGGTCTTGGGCGTTGAGCTGAAATTACTGGGCAGAGAGGGACCAGTCATTGTGAGAAGGGGAGTGGGATACGACATGGTGGCTGGTCTAGTGGATTAGTCGAGTAACTGAATGTTTCAAGGGAATGCCATGGAAATGGCGAAAACAGGTGGCTCAGATAACAGGAGGGGTCAGTGTCAGGGTGGGCATGGGGATGGTAACCGATGTAGGATCAGAGGGGACAGAAGGTACGTGAAGGGTTAGTTGTGGATGCAAGGGTAGCGGGGTGAGGTTCAATGGTGACAGAGGGGAGAGGAATAGTGAAATTTGATGGTTCAAGGGTGATGGGAGGAAATCAGTGGGTTTTAGGGGAGGGTAGAAGGTGGTGGAGCGAGTCTCGAATGTCATGAGCACAATTTTAGGATTCTCAGCTATGCAACATTGTCACTTTGGAACTGTGATCGCTCAAAGTGGGAAGAGAGTTTTTTTGAGTGGTTGAAGTTCAAGGTCAGAGCAATTGGGTGTGTAAAGAGGTACCCGAATCTTAATAAGACAATTGGGTGAGAACCATGCTCAGTTGTGTTGCCCTCTCTATACTGAAGCCCACACGACATCAAACTCCCTTAGTCATGGGTCTCACAACATTGAGATCCCAACAAGATCAGGAGCTGCCATTCACTCTGTCCATTTTCCACTTGCTGCTGCCAGAGGTAAAGGTGAAGTGAGGGAGGAAGGTAGATGCCTCCAAAGGATACGGCTGGTGGAAGGCAGGAAACTCCCGACTCCTGATCATCATCCTCCCAGGTGAATAGTCATGGTTGACAAGGGCTCACGTGTTCAGACTTTCTATGCTGCCTCGGCAATGGTCTCCCTGTAGAGACTCACCAGGTAATGGAGGCAAGCTGAATCGTTTCTCAGGGAGGCTTCTCACACATGGCTGTCATCACCTCAATCAAAGAGCAATGCCTCCACATACAGTCATGTATGATCGGGAGGGAAACTTATTAATGTTCCTCTAGAATGTCCTTCACCTGGAAAGAGTGGGGTGGGGAGGGGTGCCTTGGCCAGATGGAATCCAGACACAGGGCTGTGCACTGGCTTGGAGGCCCTGAGATGGAGGCAAAGCAGAATGGAATATACTTAGTAGATTGATAACTGAAATTTGTTCAGAGATCGATGAGATATCGCTAATGCAGACTCCAGGCAACCCTGCCTTTCTACCGGCTCTCATCCTGATAAGGAGAAGGAGGGCTGTCACATATTGGCAAAGGGCCAGGAGCAACAAGAGGCAGAGGGAACTCAAGATGGGCCGGATGTTGGCAGCCAGGTGCCAGTGCAATGGCAAGCAGTGGTCTGAGAACTCGTGTATCGCAGGTGGTGCACCTTGTGGGCAGCACGGTAGCACAGTTAGTAGCACTGTTGCTTCACAGCGCCAGGATCCAAAGTTTGATTCCCGGCTTGGGTCACTGTCTGTGTGGAGTCTGCACGTTCTCCCCGTGTCTGCGTGAGTTTCCTCCAGATGCTCCTGTTTCCTCCCTCAACTCCCGAAAGATGTGCTGTTAGGTAATTTGGACATTCAGAATTCTCCCTCTGTGTACCTGAACAGGCGCTGGAATGTGGCAACTAGGGGCTTTTCACAGTCACTTCATTGCAGAGTTAATGTAAGCCCACGTGTGACAATAATAAAGATTTTTTTTTTTTAAAAATTGAATTCAATAAAAAATCTGGAATTAAAAGATCCTGACTAAATGATGACCATGAAACCATTGCCAATTGTCGTAAAAACCCATTTGGTTCACTAATGTCCTTTAGGGAAGGAAATCTGCCGTCCTTACCTGGTCTGGCCTACCTGTGGCTCCAGACCCATAGCAATGTGGTTGATTCTTAAAATGCCAATCAGTTCGAGGGCAATTGGGGATGGGCAACAAATGCTGACTTTGCCTGCGATGCCCACATCCCATGAAAGAATAAAGAAAAAAACATGCAAGAGGCTATTGACTGCACACATGTGGCCTTGAGAGCTCCATGGCAACAGGCAGTCACATTCTTCAATAGGAAAAGTTTCTCACCTTTAAACATGCAGTGGGGGTGGGGGTTCAGGTGATGTAAGCACGGGAGTCACTAGGTTTTTCGAGCTCTGGCGCTACTCATCTTTTAATCCTTTTTTTTAAATCCTGTTGCACAACCCAGAATTATTTGATCCTTGTGTGTAGTCTGTGCTATGTTCCTGGAAAATCCTGGTTAAATGTTAGCGATGGAGAGCTGAGTTTAGTCAGGAAAACCCTTGTTCGATTGGGGTGGTCAGAGCTGGGATGGCGGTATCGCTGGTGAACCGGCCTACTCTTCGGCGATGCCGTTGGCGTTGAGACGATGGCTGCCATTGTCAGTAAATTTGTGGACGACAGTCTCAGTTTCCCGGCACAGATTAATGGTGCTTACATTGATGAATGCCATGATATTCTAAAGAGAATGGATGAAGCAGAGAAGAAAATCCTGCCAGCCGATGGGGTAGTTTTCCAGGTGGGGCTCACTTTCAGCCCTTGGAAATCCCGGCAAGGCCGTCACCGCTATAAAACGTTACTGGGTCCACTTAACGGGCCCCCGGGCTTTGCGCCACAAATTATGGTCCCCTCGGCTGATTCTCCAGGACCGCACGCCCCCTGCTAACAATGGAGAGCAGCACCGAAACTGCTCCTGCACAGTCAACTCCACTCAGCCCGCAGCCATGCCGGCGTGAAAACCAGCACCACGATTCAGTGATGCCGACTTGGGCAGATTATTGGATGTGGTAGAGGCCAAACGAGATACCCAAGGGTCTCGGAGGGTCAGCCACAGGGCAGCCAGTGCAGCTGGGAGGGAGTGGCAGTGGTTGTCAGCTCAGGGAGTGTGACCAGGAGGATCAGCATCCAGGGCCGCAAGAAGATCATCGACCTCCACCGGGCCGCATGAGTGAGTTGGCACCAGACATCTGACCACCAACACATCCCCCCCCCCCATTCCCAACACCCCCCGCCCAAAGGGGCCATCTCCTCCCACACCCCCGCCAAACCCCCAGAACCCCCACCCCACTGAGTTCCTCGCTTCCTCTCCACGCCCATGATGACGAATGATACATTCATCGAACAATGCCCCCTCTGTGTCCTCACAGGAGAAGTGTGGATACAGATCACATTGGGAGAGGGCACAGACAGGCGCGTGGTGCCAGACATCAGAGTCCTCACCCCGTACATGGAATGGGACTTGGAGGTCTCAGGGGTGGCCGAGGGCAGATCAGTAAGCAACGTAGAGGTTGGCGTATGGTGCAGAGGTGTGGTAAGGTTCTGCCGGCCCCCACCCAGGTGACATGTCACGCATGAGTTGTTAATGCCATACATACTGACCCATCCCTCCCACTGACCATGTTTTCATTCTCCTGCAGGATCTCCATCCAACAGCGTCAGTCCATCTGGGTTGGTCTCTCTCCCCCACCCCAACCCCACTCCCATGCTCCGAGGAGACCACCGACAAAGTGTCACAGCTGTCATCCCTACCCTCCACCAGTGCTGAGACACGCACCTCGGTGGGCAACGTTAGTGGTCAGGCTTCTGGGGCACATTCTGGTGAGTACTGATGTGTTAAGTAAGTTGGTTCAACGTTGACTGCAACTGGATGCAGTGAAACTAGAAACAGGCTTCCGACACAGGAGATAGTCCAACACGGTTTTATTGAACTTTCTGATTGCTGTACATAGTCTGCTGTGAGTTGACACTCTATCAATCTAACTGATAACCTCCTACTGGCTTGACCAGACTAACTCTCTACCTCATGGTGATAGTGCTCACTGGCTTGTGCACTCTTACTACCTCAGTAGCTGTGTCCTGTAGAGAGAGGGAGAGTCTTAATGCCCTGTGGGCCTTATAGTGGTGGTGTCCTGTCTGGTGATTGGTTGTTATGTGTCGTGCGTGTTCATTGGTTATCCTGTGTGTCAATCACTGCCTGTCTGCATCTCATTATATACATCAGTGGATATTATGACATCGCTCCATTTTGAAGTAAATTTTGGAACGTGGCGATATATATACATGCATGATTATATACAAGAGGTGTGTGAATGAACATATGTACATGGGAAGGTGTCTATCATGCAGATACAGAGCAAACTGAACAAACTTTACAAGATTTAAGTCTATAGATTCAGTCTTTGTGGCGGGCGACAAATTCTTGTTGATCGCCTCAGAGGTGGAGGGGGGGATGCCGGCACTTGGACAGGCGGGATTGCTGCCATGTCGGTGGCCTCATGGAGAGGCGGGATCAGTGGCCTCGTGGTGCGAGGTATCCGGAGGAGGCATGATAACATGCGGAGAAGTGCGGCCAGGCGATGGGCAGGGAACTTTTCGTAGCGCCCTCCTGTTGCGCCGTAGAATGGAGCCATCAACCATTTGGACAACGAAGGATCTGGGGGCAGCCTGGCTGACGACAATAGCTGGGGCTGACCAACCTCCCTCAGGCAACTGGACGCGAACAACATCGTCTGGAGCCAGCGCAAGTAGATCCTTGGCATGAGCATCATACGTAATCTTCTGCTGGTCCCTGGATTACTGCACTTTCTGCAGCACCGTGAAGCGGTCAAGGTCTGGAACATGGATGGCTGGAACAGTCGTCCTCAGGTTGCGGTTCATGAGCAGCTGCACCGGAGACAAACCAGTCGACAGAGGGGTTGCCCTGTATGCCAACAGCACCAGGTTGATGTCCGAGGCTGAGTCTGCAGCCTTGCACAGCAACCGCTTGACAATATGGACCCCTTTTTCGGCCTTCCCGTTTGATTGCGGGTAATAGGGACTGGATGTGATGTGACTGAAGTGGTAGGATCGTGCAAAGTCGGACCACTCTTGGCTGCAGAAACATGGGCCGTTGTCATTCATTCCTGTGAGTGGTATGCCGTGCCGTGCCTGGCAAACGTCTCTTTGCAGGCTTTAATCACTGACTTGGACGTGAGGTCCGACAGTCTCACCACTTCCGGGTAGCTGGAGAAGTAGTCAACCAAGAGCATGTAATCACGCCCATTTGCGTGAAAGAGGTCTATCCCCACCTTGGACCACGGAGAAGTCACGATCTCGTGCTGAGGCAGTGTTTCCTTGGGCTGAGCTGGTTGAAACTTCTGGCATGTTCATGGACAACGCATGTTTTGATGGCGACGGAGAGGGTCAACTGTTAGATTTTGAGGAGCTGCTCCCGCAGGGAGTCGGACTGGACCCCGAAAATGATCTGATCCCGGATCATAGATTTTACAGTGCAGAAGGAGGCCATTCAGCCCATCGAGTCTGCACCGGCTCTTGGAAAGAGCACCCTACCCACGCCCACACCCCCACCCTATCCCCCAAAACCCAGTAACCCCACCCAACACTAAGGGAAATTTTAGACACTAAGGGCAATTTAGCATGGCTAATCCACCTAACCTGCACATCTTTGGACTGTGGGAGGAAACCGGAGTACCCGGAGGAAACCCACGCACACACGGGGACAACGTGCAGACTCCACACAGACAGTGACCCAAGCCGGGAATCGAACCTGGGACTCTGGAGCTGTGAAGCAATTGTGCTAACCACTATGCTACCGTGCTGCCCATGACTGATCATTTAATCAGTCATCAAGTCATAATTACATGACTGCGCTAGGATGCGGAGATGGGTCACGAAGGACTGAAAAGGTTCATCCTTACTCTGAAGCCTCTGTTGGAAGATGTACCGTTCAAAGCTCTCATTCAACTCAATGTCGCAGTGGCTGTCGAATTTCAGCAGAACTTTCTTGAACTTTGTCTTGTCTTCGCCATCGGCAAACGTAAGCGAGCTATAGATGTGGTTGACGTGATCCCCACACAGTCGACAGGAACAGTGCGATCTTTCTGGCATCCGATGCTGACCTCGATGTACAGGAGGAACTTTTGTTTGAAGACTTTCCAGTTGACGCCGAGGTTGCCGGAGATCAGGAGTTGCGAAGGAGGCTGGATCTTCTCCATGCCGCTGGATGGGTGCTTGCTGGTCTTGCTGGGAATAGAGGGATACGGACCCAGGAAGTGTAGAAGATTGTAGTTTAGTCGGGCAGCATGGTCGGCGCAGGCTTGGAGGGCCGAACGGCCTGTTCCTGTGCTGTACATTTCTTTGTTCTTTGTTCTGGTCGTTGAAGATGCACTCGAGGTAGGTTCATTAGGATTAATATCACTCTGGTACCATGTGATAAGTAAGTTGGTTCAACGTTGACTGCAACTGGATGCAGTGAAACTAGAAACAGGCTTCTGACACAGGAGATGGTCCAACACTGTTTTACCGAACTTCCTGATTGCTGTACACAGTCTGCTGTGAGTTGACACACTATCAATGTAACTGATAACCTCCTACTGGCTTGACCAGACTAACTCTCTACTTCATGGTGATAGTGCTCACTGGCTTGTGCACTCTTACTATCTCAGTAGCTGTGTCCCGTAGAGAGAGAGAGAGTCTTAATGCCCTGTGTGTTTTATCGTGGTGGTGTCCTGTCTGGTGATTGGTAGTTATGTGTCGCGTGTGTTCATTGGTTATCCTGTGTGTCAATCTCTGCCTGCCTGCATCTCATTATATACATGAGTGGATATTGTGACAAGTACCACACAGTTGCTGATGCACATCAAGTGGAGGCAGGAACGCCCAGGCGAGACAGACATCGGAGGCCTACTGGATCCCAGGACCCAGGTTGGCGTGCCATGTAGCATGTGGGGGTTATCAGACCGTGATGCCTGAACACTGCGTGAGGCAACACCACGGATGCAGCGGCCAACAAGTGAACCAGAGGTTGGGCCCCAGTACCAGGGACATAACCATGACCAGGTGGTGGGCACGTGCACCGTGGAGGGGACCAGCGCCCGGTACCGTTATGTGCGGGTGCTTGGGGTACAGGGTCTGGGGTTTGGTGAGCAGGAGCTTCCGCTGCAGCCAGAGTATGCCTGGGCGAGGTGAACCGCGCTGTGGGTGGGGTGGGGGGTGAGGGAAGGGAGAGGCATCCAGAACCTCTGTGTCCGGGGAGATAGGGCATGGCATTGGTGCTCGGCCAGCATTGTGGAACAACGTGACAGAGGCGTCATGTTGGTCGAGGTCAACAATTTTTATCATTTAACAAATGTGTTTCTAACTGCCCCAATCCCCCGATGGTGCCGCACCTCCCTCCGACGCCTCCCAGAACCTCCCGACCTCTGCCCCACCCACACAGTGCAACAAACCCCCCTTAACCACCCACCCCTCCCAGAGTCCTGTTAGTGATCCTTAACTTGCCTTCCGTGCTCTACCACTGTGCCTCGGTGTGTTCCCAGGATACACATCATAGATGAAGCAACCTGCAGCCTGAGGTCCCAGTCAGATTCTGAGCCTCTGGACCAAGTTTACCTGCAGCTGATGCAGACGCTAGTGTGTGGCCGTGATATTCAGGGGAGGATGTCAACAAAGCACCAGCAGGTCCATAGCTGGTTGAAGGAGTTCCAGCGGCTACGGGCGCAGGAAATGGGGCTGGCAATGCGTGGCAATGGGAAACGTCATCCAGTACCAGGCAGACCTTGATGTGGCTCTGTGGAGCATGTCCCAGTGTCAGGTGGGCATTGCCGAGGCGCTGCAGAGCATGTCCCGGTCACTGGTGGTCATTTCCAGGGCACTCCAGTGCATGTATCAGGCACTGTCACTGAGGAGCATCGTCGACGACATCGACACCAAACTGCAGACATTGGGGAGCCCCAGTGTTCACACAGCCAGATGGCGCTGGGGCAGCCCAGGCTTGATCCAGCTGCCCCTCTGTCCTGAAATGAATCCCAGGGCACTATGGCAATGGCCTGGAGGATGGGCCAACCCGGAGCCACCCTACAAAGTGGCAAAGGCGGCCACCCGCATCCTCGGCACCTACCCCACTGACAGCGGCGCATCTCGGAGGCAGCACCCGGAACAGGGTGGCATAGCAAGGCATGTGCATCTGGAAGATGTGCCCAGGCCCTCCGGCCCAGAGCTCCAGAGGACGCCCACCAGGGGCATCAATGGTCATGGGACTTGGCAGGCTGCAGGTTGCTTCATCTATGATGTGTATCCTGAGAACACACCGAGGCACAGTGGTAGAGCACGGAAGGCAAGTTAAGGATCACTAACAGTACTCTGGGAGGGGTGGGTGGTTAAGGGGGGTTTGTTGCATTGTGTGGGTGGGGCAGAGGTCGGGAGGTTCTGGGAGGTGTCGGAGGGAGGTGCGGCACCATCGGGGGATTGGGGCAGTTATAAAAATTGTTGACCTCGACCAACATGACGCCTCTGTCACGTTGTTCCACAATGCTGGCCGAGCACCAATGCCATACCCTATCTCCCCGGACACAGAGGGTCTGGATGCCTCTCCCTTCCCTCCCCTCCCACCCCACCCCACCCACAGCGCGGTTCACCTCGCCCAGGCATACTCTGGCTGCAGCGGAAGCTCCTGCTCACCAAACCCCAGACCCTATACCCCAAGCACCCGCACATAACGGTACCGGGCGCTGGTCCCCTCCACGGTGCACGTGCCCACCACCTGGTCATGGTTATGTCCCTGGTACTGGGGCCCAACCTCTGGTTCACTTGTTGGCCGCTGCATCCGTGGTGTTGCCTCACGCAGTGTTCAGGCATCACGGTCTGATAACCACCACATGCTACATGGCACGCCTACCCACCAGGATCCATTTGGGAAGTATGAGGTGCTCACATAACTACGATGGCTAATTCCTTATTAGCAGTAGCGTTCAGCCGCGCATCAGAGGCCTCCACGGTCAGTGGGAGTTATGGGTGGTCAAGCGGGCAGTGGCTGGGGTTGGCCCCGGAACAGGACCACATGATCCAGGAGTGGCCATGGCAGAACTGTTGGCGTTGAGACAGCTATCTCCGCCACCGCTCGCTCCCCCCCCCAGCCTAGCTCATGGGCGACCACCCCCCTCCCCGATGGCAGCTCATCCCGGCCATGGCTGGTCCCCAGGGGCTTTCCCCTCCCCCCACTCCAAGTACCGGAGCAGCATTCTCAGTACCCCCTGGCTCATTGCCCCGGAACAAAGATGGCTACTCATCTCCTCGTATCCCTACAGCAGCCCTTCTGCCAGCTTCATGTTTTTAAAAAGGAGTGCACGCGACCACTTGCCGAGGCGGCTGTTAGATCATGGGGGTGTCATTAGATAGGGGGTCGGTCCCATTAATTGCATTGACATTGGGCTTAAGTGGTGATTATTGGTTTCTCGCCGCGCTGAGGCGGGTTCCTAATTTTCCCAAATGTAGTGGGCGGCTGAGATCACAAATCGATCGGTGCCTGGCACGTTTCTCGATTTTGGCCTCTCCCGCGATTTAATGGCCTCTTCGTGGTCTCGCTTATCTGCAAAGCGGCCATTAAATCACACGCAGAGTCTTTCTTTGAGTGAAGATTAGGTTGGGTGGAGATGTAAGTCGCCCTCCTTCTTCATAGGGACTTCCAGACTGCCCCCTTCTTAAAGCTTGGGCTTTGCTAAGTGGGGGACGTCACCTGTTTCTTCTGAGGTTCTGCTGTCCTGTTTCTGATATCCTTCCTGCTTCACCATCTGGCTAATCCTAGTACTCCTCTCGCTCCGGGCTTTCCTTTCTTTATCTGGGTATGTGAAGTACTGATGCTTGGTGATTTGTTATATTTAATTCTAGAGGTTGTCCCTTATCTTGTCGGGAAGAGGAGAATCATAATTTTCCCCAAGACGCCTCATTGATGGATGTCTTGACGATACTTATCCTTGAAGGTGGGATACCTTGGTGGATAGAGGTTTAAGTTTTTCAGTTATGGAGGACATGAACGGTGCTTTTGATTTGACTGGAGCGGAGTGCGCTGTTGTGTTGTGAGTCTTGGCATGGTTGAAGAATCCTGGGCTTACTGACTCCTGTATATAAGAGTGTACACTGTCGGGCCAGGTCTTGCACTGATTGCAGCATCCTGGTGCTCCCCTTTCTCTGGGGTATCTTTTTGTTGCTTACAGGTCTTGGGGTTCTGAGTTGGGACCCGATTGGATGTATTTTACCCTAAAAATGGATCCTGTGTAAAATGTAGCTCTGTCTTTGTTGTTCTGTAGAGGAGGGGTGCACCATGGTACAGTGTGCTCAGGGCTTTATCCTGTTTTCCTCATATCCCCCACTCTGTCTAGCCTCCTTTCATTATCTGTACGAAAGGAAATGCCGATTACAACATTTACAATGCTGTACGCGTATTTGCTGGTCTTTACCGTATGTATATGTGGAATAATCATCACTCCGTACTGTATAGAATTTGGGATTTGTTGTGTCTTGTGGTTAAATAGAAAATGGAAAACCTTCAATAAACATATTCATTAAAAAAAACATGCAGCTGACATGTGATCACAGAAGACCAATCCTGGACGTTTGTGCGCAGTCCCCAGGGAGCTCTCATGATGCCTACATTTTGTACCACTCCCAGGTGCCAGAGGTTTTTGAAGGACCTTGGAAATTGTAGGTCTGGATCCTTGGGGACAAGGGATATCTCCGGAATATCTGGCTGATGATGCCAGTTCAGAATGCTGCTGACGCGAGCTACAATGGTTCACATGCCTCCAGAAGGTCTATTGAGCAGACATTCGGCCTCCTGACGATGAGGTTCAGATGTTTGGACTGTTCAGGTAGTGTTTTCCAATACTCATCACAGAGAGTGACCGAGAATGCTCTTCTCTGTTACCCCCTGCGCAACCTCGTGCTACATTGAACAAAGAACAAAGAACAATATAGCACAGGAACAGGACCTTCTCCCTCCAAGCCTATATCAGTCATGATACCACCCCTGGTCAAAACCCTCAGCAATTCCTAGTGCCGTATCCCTCTATGCCCCTCCTATCCATGTATTTGTTGAGATGCCTTTTGAACGCCGTTAATGTATCTGCTTAAAGAACCTCCCCTGGCAGCGCGTTCCAGGCATTCACCACCCTCTGTGTGAAAAACCTGCCTCGCACATCTCTTCTAAACTTTGCCCACAGACCTTAAACCTATGCCCCCTGGTGATTGACCCCTCCACCTTGGGAAAGAGTGCCTGCCCATCCACAATCCATGCCCCTCATAATCTTTTAGACCTCTATCAGGTTGCCTGTCAACCTCCATCATTCTAATGAAAACAATCCAAGTCTATTCAGCCTCTCAGCACAGATAACACCCTCCAGACCAGGCAACATCCTGGTAAAGCTCCTCTGCACCCTCTCCAAAGCCTCCACATCCTTCTGGTAGTGTGGCGACCAGAATTGTGCGCAATATTCCAAATGCGGCCTTACCAATGTTCTGTACAACTGTAGCATGACTTGCCACTTCTTATACTCGATGCCCCGTCCAATGAAGGTAAGCATTCCGTATGCTTTCTTGACTACTTTGTCCACTTGTGTTGCCACTTTCAAAGATCTGTGGACCCACACGCCCAGATCACTCTGACTTTCTATATTCCTAAGAGTTTTGCCATTTACGGTATATTTATAGTATATAGTGAGAAGTCTTGGTGAGGGAGACCTAGAGGGGTAAGATATCTCCTCCAGCGTTGAGGATGGTGAAGGGGTTAGCTTTAATGTCTAGGACGTCGTGGAGGCACATGTAGAGGCCATTGCAAGGAAGACAGGCACAATCTGAGAGCTGCTGAGACATTTCTTGGACTATTTGGTTTTCTATGTTCTGATGGCTGGCAGACCCCAGCTTTTATCTTCTGACATTATACTTTAATATACCTTGATTTAGGATATCTGAATTAAAGTGCACTACATAACATGTGCCCTGCCGGTGCTAAATACGCATATAAAAGCTTCAAAGCACTCTGTTCTCCTGCAACCTTGGGCATCGTAAGTAGAATTGTGATTTTACCCATGTTCTCACAAAATCCGAGTGCACAGCAACTTGAAAATCAATCTCGTCTTGGCAGGGGTGCAACTATGTGACCCATATACTTGCCCCCAGTGGGGGACAGACCTTGAAGACAGTTCTTTTAGGCAGAACCAGAGAGGTCAGGGACGATTGGCTTCCTGTCCTCACCCATGATTGTCACTCGCCTATAGTGAACCCATACTCCTTAACATCTTTATCATATGTGGAATATTTTCTATTTCATTTCCAGTACAGTCACTGCCTCACCTGCACTCGGGTTTGTTGAGCAGGAAGCACTCGAAGCCCGCTATTCACAGATATTCCTTCAAGTCTCAGTTTGAGCTGGCCTTAGCATCAGTGCGAGGCTGTGATCTGTCATTGTGGAGACTTGATGGCCGAATGTCCTCCTTCTGGACTATAAGGATTCTATTCTATTCTCCTTCCTTGCAGCCTTCACCTGCAATTTAGCTCAAAATGACAAATCACCAAGGACGGAGAATTACCACAGCTTCCTCCAGACATGTAGGAAAGGAAAACAACATCTCCCGCCTTTCCTGGATGGCCTGGGGGAGATTTAACTGAACCGTGGGGCCACAAGTTGTTGGTTTTGCAATATCCTGGTCTCGGCATTGCCTTATCGATTCAGCACTGATTGTACTTGATGACAGCTTGTTTCAACGGTCCAAAGCCAAGTCAATAAAACCAGTGGAAAAAGTTAGGAAAGTAAACTTTAGATTAAATTAACAGCGATCTCACAACAATCCCTGCTTATCTGTTATTTTGCTCTTGGACAGGCCTCTGTAGTATTGGGAAACTTCAGTGAACAAAAAGGAGAAGACTTGCATTTATATACCACCTCTCACCCACACAGCATTTTATAGCAAATGAAATGCTTTTGAAGTGTTGTTACTGTAATGTAAGAAGCACGGCAACCAATTCACGCACAACAGGCTTCCACAAATAGCAATGTGATAATGGCCAGATGAATATTTTATGCGGTGTTGACTGAGGGGCAAATATTGGTCACCAGGCAGAACCCCCCCCTACTCTTTGGAATTGTGCCATGGGATCACTTACGCCGATCTGGAAGGGATCCCGGTTTGATATCTCACCAAAAAGACAGCAGGACTCTCTCAGTACCACACTGAAATGTTAAGCTTGATTTTTTTTGTGTGTTTAAGTCCCGGAGTGGAACTGCGAACCCACAAACATCTGACTCAGAGGCGAGAGTGTAACCAAGTGAGCCATGGCTGACAACAGTGAGCGAGCCTTTCAGATGAGGCCTGCCTGTTCTGGTGTTGCCGTCGTATGTATTGACTCTTCCATGAGGGCAAACAAAGAAAAGTAGAGAATTCCCATGTTTTTTCAGAGAGTAAGAAAGACTTCACCCCAAAAAGTCGTTTAGAGCCAATGAAGTACTTTTGAAGTGAAATCACTATTCTTAATTTTTCTGAAGATTACACCAGAAAGCAGCAATGTAATATTGATAAAATAATCCATTTCAGGAGTGTTGTTTGAAGGATAAATATTGGCGAGGACACAGGGATGAACTTCCCTACTCTTCTTCAAAATAGCACCAAAATATTTTATGTACACCTAAGGTGGCTCCTTGGTTCAACATCTTGTCGTGTTCTGACAATGATATAATACCAAATCGCTCAGAAGGGACTGCGTACAGCACATTTGTTAATACTTAGGACATGAGAGCTGCCTTACGTAGTTTTACAGTTTGCAGACATTAGAAGCTGCGTGCCTATAATCCGCTCAAAGCTAAAGTGAAACTAAGGCTGGATCCAATGACACACTTCCCTTCTAGTGATGTCATGCTGTTATCCCTTAAAGTCATATTCTGACACATCACATTCCCAAAGATGAAACACCAGCAGTGCCACATTATCTCAGTACAGCGCTGAAATGTCAGCCTGAAATTTGAGCTGAAATGTAAATTATTTACAGTTCTCCACCAGTGTGCTTGTTGGTGGGGAAGTGTTTTTGTGGCCAATCCTGCCCGAACGCAATTGGGAACAATTTTACAGGGGGATGAGCTGGGCATAGGTAAACCCACCCCCCCTCCATCCCCAATGCCCATCCCAATTGAGGCCCCCAAGTGGCCAATTAAAGTATCACTTCTCGCTTGGCTGTAATTATTAGGCCAGTGATATGAGGTCAGAGGTGGCTGGGTTGGAGTGGAATTCCTGACAGGTAAGCCTGTTTAAGTCTCGAGTGGGAAGGGTTTGACCTCCTCACAGGTCCCCTTTCCCAATGGTGGGTTACCCCTGACACCTGTATCATCTCCCTGGGTGTACCCTCCTCTCAGTCTCCCAGTGCCTCACACCCCAACCCTTCTAGATCCTCCTCTTCTAGCCCCATTATGAGACCCCTGGAGTTACCTCCATACTTGGATCCCAGAACCTTGTTCTGTTAGACTGCACACAGTGCCAGCAATGGCTACTGCTCCTGGTAGTGTAACAGGGACTAAAGGGCTATCAGCTGGCTGGCAGCTCTCAGAGGCAAGTCTTCCTCCTCAGGAGAAAGTGGAAGGCCTATTTCCAGCCAATTAGTGTCCCTCAGACTTTGGTTTTCTGGAATGGAACTTGTGATCCCGTGATTCCTACCTGCCTCACTACGGGGTGTG
Organism: Scyliorhinus torazame; assembly: GCF_047496885.1. Lineage (NCBI taxonomy): Eukaryota > Metazoa > Chordata > Chondrichthyes > Carcharhiniformes > Scyliorhinidae > Scyliorhinus > Scyliorhinus torazame. Next base: position 193,962,483 of record NC_092717.1, read on the forward strand.
GGCCCTTGGATTGGCAGTGACAGCGGGTCTGGTCCATGGGATCATCACGATCCGCACTGTGATGAGCTCTCGTGTCTGACTCCTGCCCACGGTCCGCCTGGGTGATCCCTGCATGCGAGTTGGCCATTCGATCACACAGTCCCGCTGAAACCTTGAGGTGGGGATGGAGTGTGGGGTACCGGGGTGAAGTCCAGTGTTCAACCTCTGGGTCCCGCTGGGTCCCGCCCTCCCCCCCCCCCCCCCCCCCCCCCCCTGTCCAGGCACCCCCTCTGCAGCCATCCCAGCCCAGCCCATCCCGCACACCCTTCTGAAAGCGCCCCAAGGCAGTTTGAAAATGTTGTGAACAGGTGTTTATTTTGAACATAACAGGTGAACATCTCACTGACAGTTTGTGCCCTCGCCCCTAATGCTATACTGTGTGCTGCAGCCGTGCCAACTTAACTGATGTCTACCTTTCTGGCCTTACAGGCCCTAATGCTACGTCTTGGTGGATCCCCAAGCGGTACATCAGGAGTGGAGGCGGCCAGCTGCGATTTCCTCCTTGTGAGCTGAATCCTCTTTAGCAGCCGGCCTCTGGACCAACCTGACCTGGATTTGCCCAGCAGTCGTTCGGGTGTCCCAGATGGCATGGTGCTACCCTGTTCTGCTCGCAGCCCGTTGGATGCGCCAGGGACAGGAGAGGGGAAATGAAAGCGCCGTGTGGTGTACCGGCACTTCCCCTACGATAATCACTGGCATGGGCCCCATCACCTTTTCCTCCCTTGGAATGCCCGGTGGCCCACGGGCTAATCCTTGGGACAGGGATGAAATCAAAGTAAACTCCTGGGGCTCCTGCGCACTGCCAGTCCTGGAGGTCCGCTCTGGTCTCGACCAGGATCTCCATGCTCGGGGCTATCGAGCACAGGGACTGTTCCACCTCCCTCTGGGACTGACTCAGGTCAGCCAGCGCCCGGGCAATGCCGTTGTGACAGGGCCAAGCTCTGGAGCGCCGCTGCAATGCCCAGGTGGCACTGGTACTTAGCTACCTGTGACAGGACAGCCTGTCCTCTGCCTCAGCCACCGCCTGCAGAGTACCCCAGGCCTTGGAGATCCTGACCCATGGCCGAACCTTCTCTCCCAAGGCCTTTACCGTGGACGCCACCCGTGTGGTGTTGGCCTGGGTGGCACGCTTTGTCGGCAACGCCTCGTGATCCTGCAGGCAGTTGGACTCCTCCAACTGCACCTACAGGCTCTGGATAGTTGCTGATAAACCACTAATATAGTCCCCGGTTCTGTATCTGCATCTCTAGCATCGGGGACTGCCCTTTCCAGAAGCCCGAGACACATTTGGATGGCAGCTAGTCCCTGGGGTCGGGCTGCCCTCCAAACGTCCACCCCCTTGGGGGTTCCAACCTCCACCTGATGTACAACTGCACGTGTGTGGTGCGCACCTGATAATACCGCATGAGCTTCTTCACTTGCATGCCGGACCAAGGTGAGTGTCTCTGGGATGGTGGAGCATGTTGGTGACGGGTGTGACAGAAAGTCAGTCTCATCCCCAGACTGTTGCTCCAGGGTATGTCGGGCAGGTATTTGGGGGCTCGCGTTGCTGTCCATTGCCGCTTCCTTGCTAGAATCTGCCTGGAGTTGGATTTGGGGGACACCAGAAGGACCTATGTCATCGCCAGGTGATCCTGCAGGACACAAGGCATGATTGGATCACGGGTTAGGATGGTGAGTGGTGTGGGGGTGGTGAGAAGGTGGTGTGGGGGTTGTGCGGAGGAGATAGTGGGGGGCAGTGAGGGGGTGGTGAGGGGGGCTGGTGAGGGGGTGGGGTGAGTGGATCATGGCACATGTGTCATTGGGACGCCACAACTCAGCGAGGGTTCACTTGGTTGCTCGATGCCAATCTCCTCCTCCGCGACTGCCCTCTCGCCGGGCCCACTGACCAGATCCAGTGCCCACTGCTTTGCGACAGTGAGTGGCCGCAAGTCCCCCTCCGGTCTTCTCTCTCCCTCTCTGCAATTATGGAGGCAGTGTGGGGGAGAGCCAGAAAGCGCACAGTGTGCAGTCAGATGCGTGCAACACGGGGTGGGCAGCTGGTGGCCTTTGTGAACAGGACACTCGGCCATGGTGAGCGGTATGGGTGCTGCCATGTGGTACAAGGTGGGTGTGCGCACTGGCGACGGGTGGGGTTCGGTCGCCTTCCTGGTTGGAGGGTGGGGTTACGGGTGTGTGGGACGGGGGTTGGAGCCAAGGGCAACGTTTTCCATTGGAATCGACGTGGCGTTGGTACTACCCCAGTAGCAGAACATGAATTGCTCCAAGTCTGGTGACAATTTGGTAGAAGTCCACCGATTTTGTTCCGGTGTCCACACAGAGGGCGCGATTGAACGGCCATGCTGAGCTTGAAAATCAGTGCGCCATGGTGCAGCATGGCTAGTAGAAGCCAGGAGACTCCGCTCCCGGGGTCTACATGTTGCGCAACCCCTCGAGAGATCTAACGTGATCTCGCAAGACGTTGCGAGGTAAATCCATTGTGGGCGGAATTACTTTTTAGAAAATCTGCACATTAAAGTGAGACAGATTTCCAAGTTACCCGAGGCATGGGATCAATCTCCTTTGTCTTGGAGACCTCGGGCAAGTGCTGTTCAGCACTGCCTCCGGAAACGGGGACCAGACAGAATGGCACTCGTGGAGGTCTCCCAGGGGATGGGAGGCCCCCAGGTGCATGTCCTCTTGGCAGGGAGGTCTTCTGGCACTGCTGGTAACAGCCTGGCACTGCTTGCCTGGTACCCTGTCAGTGCCCCTTCGGTGCCATCCTTGCACTTCCAATGTGCCCACGTGGCACTGCCAGCTGATATGGGCACTGCCAGGGGAGGCTGAGCTCCTCAGTGCACAAAATGAGGCTATGTGCGGCCTCAGCCGTGCATTCCCCACTGTGGCCCCTTATCTAATGTGAGTGGCGTTTTATAGCCATGTGTTTCTCGGCGCTGAGAGCACCAGGAAACACAAGGCTAAACACGCTCGCGATGGGACGTTGTTCCCTTTTAGTAATTCGCACCCTTAGTTTCTGAAACAGAGAATCCCGCCCATGAGCTCTCTGTCTTCTTTCAAAATTGTACCAAATTTGTTTTTTCAACTGTGCTGTCGGTTTACTATGTCCGACATTTTATCATTCCTTTGTCCCGTTGAGCCTTCTCTGTGCCCTCTTGTTAATCATTCCTTTTTCATCAATACAGATGTAAATACAGTTATTTGCTGCAGTTATGGCTGGGGTTAACTTCTGCCATCCTGGGCCGGGCAATCCAACAATAACAGAATATATAGGCACGGGCCAGCTCATTGTATTGATGTTAATTCCCAACATAAAGTCAACATTTGATCAATTAGTCAGGACTTGCAGCTTGTGTGGACCTTGATAAGCAGCAATATGAACAAGTTGGGTGAAAAGTAAGAAGATAAAAAATATGAGACCATTCAGCCCTTTGAATCTGCTCAGGTTCAAAATGATTATGAATGATCTTCTTCCTCAACTCCACTTTCCTACATTACCTCCATATCCCTTGATTTCCTTAGTACAGCATCCAAAACTCTATCGATCACTATAATTGTTTGGTCGTCCAGAAGTTGAGTATTGCTGACAAAAGAGGCATGCTGTCAAAGCTTTTTGCCTTGCACTCATCAGGACAGATTCACAAGAATACCAATTGTAAAGGTAACAATATACATTGCATGAGGAAAGAGCACTGATTGGTTGGCAAATGGACTCCGATTGGGTAGAGATTTTGCCATGGAGAATGCCCTAGGGAACAGTTAACTGCCAAGTTTCTATTAAATCCAAACCAGGCATGTCAACTCGGATTGGTCAAGGCATTCATATGGGTAAACACTGATTGTTCAGCGCATTGCCATGGGGAATGAACCAGGAAATGGCTTTTCCCCAAGCTTTTGTGTAGTTGAAAAAGGCACAATGTGTGGACATGCTCCTTCTGTCTGCAAAAGACAGGGCCCTGTGTGTGAATATATATAGATTTTATCATGTGTAAGTAAACAACATTAAGATCCCAACTGATAATCCTAAATTGGTTGTCAATGTAATTCTTAGTACAATTGTTTCTTTTTTTCGTTCCTGGGTTGTAGGCGTCGCTGGCTGGGACAGCATTTATTGTCCATCACTGCTGGCATTTAAGAGTCCACAACATTGCTGTGGATCTGGAGTCACAAGTATGTCAGACCAGGTAAGGATGACCTGAAGGACATTAGTGAACCTGATGGGTTTTTTCGACAATGAATTTATGGTCATCTTTAGACTTTTAATTCCAGATATTTATTGAATTCAAATTTCACCATCTGCCATCGATACATAGAAGATAGGAGCAGGAGGAGGTTTTTTGGCCCTTCGAGCCTGCTCCGCCATTCATCACGATCATGGCTGATCATCCAACACAATAGCCTAATCCTGCTTTCTCCCCATAGCCTTTAATCCCATTCTCCCCATGGGGGGATTCAAGCCTGTGTCCCCAGAGCATTAATCTGGTTCTCTGGATTACTAGTCCATCAGCAATACCATTACGCCACTGCCTCCCCCATCAGGATTGTTTAGCAAGTACCATCAAATCGCAGAATCGTATCTACTGTTGGACACTATTTTGAGTTTTGTAATCAGCCGAGGTTAGGCATGGAAAACACTTTGCCCATTGCCAACAGTCTAGGGTTGTTGTTTGAAAGGATCCACCAGTCATTGGGACACACAGCCTACATACCTGAAGTCACACCAGCATTGAAATTCATACAGCACGTTATACATTTGTGAGGTAAGTGGAACGTTTTTTCGACTTGACAGAAGCATCCTGCCGCAAAACATCCCTGCTTACATATTTCATTCCCCTTGCAATAAACAATAACATTTCATTTGCCTTCCTAATCACTTGCTGTACCTGCATTTTAACTTTCCCTGATTCATGTACCAGGTCCCCTGTACTGTAATCTCTCTCCATTTCAATAAGGTGCTGCTTTTCTATTCTTCTTGTCAAAATGGACAAGTTCACATTTTCGCACATTATACTCCATCTGCCAATTTATTACCCAGTCAATTCGCTTTTGTCCCTTTGCACATTCCTTATGCCTCCGTCATGACTTACCCACATTTGCTACAGCAGCAAATTTAGCAAACATATATTGAATCCTTTCATCCAAGTCATTGCTGTCAACTGTTGAGGCCCCAGCACTGATTCCTATGGCACTCTACTTGTCACATCTTGTCAAATTTTCATGTTTTCTGGGTTATCCTATTTGAATTTTGAGGCCTTGGAGTTTTGGAAAAAGATACTCACACTGAAGACTCATTGACAGATACAATTTAAATTCAGATCCTAGTATTAGCAACTTGAGATATCTGCAAAATAATAGAAAGATGTGTTAATCCCTTTTGGATTTCGGCGGCAGCGGTGCGCAGGGGCCCTCTGGGAGGTGAGTAGTGACTTTAAAACCACTTACCTTTACAGGAGCAGCCCTTTGGATTTCGGCGGCAGCGGTGCGCAGGGGCCTTCTGGGAGGTGAGTACTTACTTTAAAAAGCCTTGCCTTTACAGGAGCAGCCCTTTGGATTTCGGCGGCAGCGGTGCGCAGGGGCCTTCTGGGAGGTGAGTAGTGAATTTAAAAACTCTTACCTTTACAGGAGCAGCCCTTTGGATTTCGGCGGCAGCGGTGCGCAGGGGCCTTCTGGGAGGTGAGTAGCGACTTTAAAACCACTTACCTTTACAGGAGCAGCCCTTTGGATTTCGGCGGCAGCGGTGCGCAGGGGCCTTCTGGGAGGTGAGTACTTACTTTAAAAAGCCTTGCCTTTACAGGAGCAGCCCTTTGGATTTCGGCGGCAGCGGTGCGCAGGGGCCCTCTGGGAGGTGAGTACTTACTTTAAAAAGCCTTACCTGGTCCCGTGTCTGTTCTTCTTTTCTGTTTTATTTGTTTTTATATAAGGCGGGAACCGGAAGTTCGACCCACAGACCTCTGGGAAGTCCCCCCCCCCCCCAACCAATAAATTCTGGTGGAGAGGAAACCCGAGACACTACACGTGTAGTGTCTCCCACCCGCCCTCCTCCTCTAACCTAATAATAAGACCCATTGGTGTAAGGTAAGTGCCATATTATATTATTATTATATTATTAGCATTGTGCAGGTCAGGGTTCGGAGGTGGAGGAGCAGTCTCTGTCAGCGAGAGAACCTGAGAACGTCTAAGACACTCAGAAGGTAAGTAAGTGATTTTTACTTATTTTTACTTTTATACCTTTCTTCAAATTGTGTGTGTCAGGGGGAAACTGAAGTGACATCACAGAAAAGCTGTGGCCAGAGTGGCTGGTTGGGATTCTACCCTAAATTTTTAAAAAAATTTGAGTATTTGGTAACTATTAAACACAATAACTTAATTATAATTTAGAGGGATATCTAAGCCAGAGATCGGAGAGTATTATAGTTAGCTATTGCATTTCTATTAGAAATCTAGTGCTAGGAAACAGATAGTTGACAGTAACTATGAAATTTTTTAAAAAATATTTAAAAAAAAAAGACAAATTTTAATTTTAATTTTAATTAATTGACGCAATGTCAGTTAGAGGGGTGCTGTGCTCTGACTGTGAGATGTGGCAGGTCCGGGAGGCTTCCAGCGTCCCGGATGGCTTCATCTGCAGAAAGTGCACCCAGCTGGAGCTCCTCACAGACCGCATGGTTCGGTTGGAGCAGCAATTGGATGCACTTAGGAGCATGCAGGTGGCGGAAAGCGTCATAGATCGCAGTTATGTAAATGTGGTCACACCCAAGGTGCAGGCAGAGAAATGGGTGACCACCAGAAAGGGCAGGCAGTCAGTGCAGGAATCCCCTGTGGTTGTCCCCCTCTCGAACAGATATACCCCTTTGGATGCTGTCGGGGGGGATAGCCTATCAGGGGAAAACAGCAGCAGCCAGAGCAGTGGCACCACGGCTGGCTCTGATGTTCAGAAGGGAGGGTCAAAGCGCAGAAGAGTAATAGTAATAGGGGACTCTATAGTCAGGGGCACAGATAGGCGCTTCTGTGGACGTGAAAGAGACTCCAGGATGGTATGTTGCCTCCCTGGTGCCAGGGTCCAGGATGTCTCCGAACAGGTAGAGGGAATCCTGAAGGGGGAGGGCAAACAGGCAGAGGTCGTTGTACATATTGGTACTAACGACATAGGCAGGAAGGGGCATGAGGTCCTGCAGCAGGAGTTCAGGGAGCTAGGCAGAAAGTTAAAAGACAGGACCTCTAGGGTTGTAATCTCGGGATTACTCCCTGTGCCACGTGCCAGTGAGGCTAGAAATAGGAAGATAGAGCAGATAAACACGTGGCTAAACAGCTGGTGTAGGAGGGAGGGTTTCCATTATCTGGACCACTGGGAGCTCTTCCGGAGCAGGTGTGACCTGTATAAGAAGGACGGGTTGCATCTAAACCGGAGAGGCATAAATATCCTGGCCGTGAGGTTTGCTAGTGTCACACGGGAGGGTTTAAACTAGTATGGCAGGTGAGAGCATTGAGGGAGAACTAGGGAATAGGGACAGTGTGGCTCTGAGGCAGAGCAGATGGGGAGAAGTTGCTGAACACAGCGGGTCTGGTGGCCTGAAGTGCATATGTTTTAATGCAAGGAGCATTACGGGTAAGGCAGATGAACTTAGAGCTTGGATTAGTGCTTGGAACTATGATGTTGTTGCCATTACAGAGACCTGGTTGAGGGAAGGGCAGGATTGGCAGCTAAACATTCCAGGATTTAGATGTTTCAGGCGGGATAGAGGGGGGATGTAAAAGGGGAGGCGGAGTTGGGCTACTTGTTCGGGAGAATATCACAGCTATACTGCGAGAGGACACCTCAGAGGGCAGTGAGGCTATATGGGTAGAGATCAGGAATAAGAAGGGTGCAGTCACAATGTTGGGGGTATACTACAGGCCTCCCAACAGCCAGCGGGAGATAGAGGAGCAGATAGGTAGACAGATTTTGGAAAAGAGTAAAAACAACAGGGTTGTGGTGAGGGGAGACTTCAACTTCCCCAATATTGACTGGGACTCACTTAGTGCCAGGGGCTTAGACGGGGCGGAGTTTGTAAGGAGCATCCAGGAGGGCTTCTTAAAACAATATGTAGACAGTCCAACTAGGGAAGGGGCGGTACTGGACCTGGTATTGGGGAATGAGCCCGGCCAGGTGGTAGATGTTTCAGTAGGGGAGCATTTCGGTAACAGTGACCACAATTCAGTAAGTTTTAAAGTACTGGTGGACAAGGATAAGAGTGGTCCGAGGATGAATGTGCTAAATTGGGGGAAGGCTAATTATAACAATATTAGGCGGGAACTGAAGAACATAGATTGGGGGCGGATGTTTGAGGGCAAATCAACATCTGACATGTGGGAGGCTTTCAAGTGGCAGTTGAAAGGAATACAGGACCGGCATGTTCCTGTGAGGAAGAAAGATAAATACGGCAATTTTCGGGAACCTTGGATGACGAGTGATATTGTAGGCCTCGTCAAAAAGAAAAAGGAGGCATTTGTCAGGGCTAAAAGTCTGGGAACAGACAAAGCCTGCGTGGAATATAAGGAAAGTAGGAAGGAACTTAAGCAAGGAGTCAGGAGGGCTCGGAGGGGTCACGAAAAGTCATTGGCAAATAGGGTTAAGGAAAATCCCAAGGCTTTTTACACGTACATAAAAAGCAAGAGGGTAGCCAGGGAAAGGGTTGGCCCACTGAAGGATAGGCAAGGGAATCTATGTGTGGAGCCAGAGGAAATGGGTGAGGTACTAAATGAATACTTTGCATCAGTATTCACCAAAGAGAAGGAATTGGTAGATGTTGAGTCTGGAGAAGGGGGTGTAAATAGCCTGGGTCACATTGTGATCCAAAAAGACGAGGTGTTGGGTATCTTAAATTGCGGATTGCAATTTATTCCAGTAATTCATAGTCCATGGGGCTGCATTCTCTGCCCCGCCATGCCACTTTTCAGCCTCAATCCGCCGACGGGATTCTCCGTTACTCCGGCCGGTCACTGGGGTTTCCCATTGTGGGCAGGCCCACGCCGTAGGGAAATCCTTGGGGCCGGCAAAATGGATAATCGTGTCCCATATAAATACACTAGTTTCTGAGATTTGTTGAGTCATATTTTTAAACTTTCTCACGATTACGCCCAAGTCTCCAGACAATCTAAATCCTGCTGTATCCTCCGGCAGTCCTCATCGCTATCCGCAATTCCACCAACCTTTGTGTCGTCTGCAAACTGACTAATCAGACCAGTTACATTTTCCTCCAAATCATTTATATATACTACAAAGAGCAAAGGTCCCAGGACTGATCCCTGTGGAACACCACTGGTAACAGCCCTCCAATTAGAAAAGCATCCCTCCATTGCTACTCTCTGCCTTCTATGGCCTAGCCAGTTCTGTATCCACCTTGCATCCCCTGAAGACAGCGAGGATCCAAAGATTTCTGTCAAGGCCTCAGCAATTTCCTCTCCAGCCTCCTTCAGTATTCTGGGGTAGATCCCATCAGGCCCTGGGGACTTATCTACCTTAATATTTTTTAAGACACCCAACACCTCATCTTTTTGGATCTCAATGTGACCCAGGCTATCTACACACCCTTCTCCAGACTCAACATCTACCAATTTCTTCTCTTTGGTGAATACTGATGCAAGGTATTCATTTAGTACCTCGCCCATTTCCTCTGGCTCCACACATAGATTCCCTTGCCTATCCTTCAGTGGGGCAACCCTTTCCCTGGCTACCCTCTTGCTTTTTATGTACGTGTAAAAAGCCTTGGGATTTTCCTTAACCCTATTTGCCAATGACTTTTCGTGACCCCTTCTAGCCCTCCTGACTCCTTGCTTAAGTTCCTTCCTACTTTCCTTATATTCCACGCAGGCTTCGTCTGTTCCCAGCCTTTTAGCCCTGACAAATGCCTCCTTTTTCTTTTTGACGAGGCCTACAATATCTCTTGTTATCCAAGGTTCCCGAAAATTGCCGTATTTATCCTTCTTCCTCACAGGAACATGCCGGTCCTGAATTCCTTTCAACTGACACTTGAAAGCCTCCCACATGTCAGATGTTGATTTGCCCTCAAACATCCGCCCCCAATCTATGTTCTTCAGTTCGCGCCTAATATTGTTATAATTAGCCTTCCCCCAATTTAGCACATTCATCCTAGGACCACTCTTATCCTTGTCCACCAGTACTTTAAAACTTACTGAATTGTGGTCACTGTTACCGAAATGCTCCCCTACTGAAACATCTACCACCTGGCCGGGCTCATTCCCCAATACCAGGTCCAGTACCGCCCCTTCACTAGTTGGACTGTCTACATATTGTTTTAAGAAGCCCTCCTGGATGCTCCTTACAAACTCCGCCCCATCTAAGCCCCTGGCACTAAGTGAGTCCCAGTCAATATTGGGGAAGTTGAAGTCTCCCATCACCACAACCCTGTTGTTTTTACTCTTTTCCAAAATCTGTCTACCTATCTGCTCCTCTATCTCCCGCTGGCTGTTGGGAGGCCTGTAGTAAACCCCCAACATTGTGACTGCACCCTTCTTATTCCTGATCTCTACCCATATAGCCTCACTGCCCTCTGAGGTGTCCTCCCGCAGTACAGCTGTGATATTCTCCTGAACTAGTAGCGCAACTCCACCTCCCCTTTTACCTCCCCCTCTATCCTGCCTGAAACATCTAAATCCTGGAACGTTTAGCTGCCAATCCTGCCCTTCCCTCAACCAGGTCTCTGTAATGGCAACAACATCATAGTTCCAAGTACTAATCCAAGCTCTAAGTTCATCTGCCTTACCCGTCATACTTCTTGCATTAAAACATATGCACTTCAGGCCACCAGACCCGCTGTGTTCAGCAACTTCTCCCTGTCTGCTCTGCCTCAGAGCCCCACTGTCCCTATTCCCTAGTTCTCCCTCAATGCTCTCACCTTCTGACCTATTGCTCCCGTGCCCACCCCCCTGCCATACTAGTTTAAACACCCCCGTGTGACACTAGCAAACCTCGCGGCCTGGATATTTATGCCTCTCCGGTTTAGATGCAACCCGTCCTTATATAGGTCACACCTGCCCCAGAAGAGCTCCCAGTGGTCCAGATAACGGAAACCCTCCCTCCTACACCAGCTGTTTAGCCACGTGTTTATCTGCTCTATCTTCCTATTTCTAGCCTCACTGGCACGTGGCACAGGGAGTAATCCCGTGATTACAACCCTAGAGGTCCTGTCTTTTAACTTTCTGCCTAGCTCCCTGAACTCCTGCTGCAGGACCTCATGCCCCTTCCTGCCTATGTCGTTAGTACCAATATGTACAACGACCTCTGCCTGTTTGCCCTCCCCCTTCAGGATGCCCTCTACCCGTTCGGAGACATCATGGACCCTGGCACCAGGGAGGCATCATACCATCCTGGAGTCTCTTTCACGTCCACAGAAGCGCCTATCTGTGCCCCTGACTATAGAATCCCCTATTACTATTGCTCTTCTGCGCTTTGACCCTCCCTTCTGAACATCAGAGCCAGCCGTGGTGCCACTGCTGTGGCTGCTGCTGTTTTCCCCTGATAGGCTATCCCCCCTGACAGTATCCAAAGGGGTATACCTGTTCGAGAGGGGGACAACCACAGGGGATTCCTGCACTGACTGCCTGCCCTTTCTGGTGGTCACCCATTTCTCTGCCTGCACCTTGGGTGTGACCACATTTACATAACTGCGATCTATGACGCTTTCCGCCACCTGCATGCTCCTAAGTGCATCCAATTGCTGCTCCAACCGAACCATGCGGTCTGTGAGGAGCTCCAGTTGGGTGCACTTTCTGCAGATGAAGCCATCCGGGACGCTGAAAGCCTCCCGGACCTGCCACATCTCACAGTCAGAGCACTGCACCCCTCTAACTGACATTGCGTCAATTAATTAAAATTAAAATTAAAAAAATGTTTTTTTTTTAAATATATATTTTTTAAATTTCAAAGTTACTGTTAACTATCTGTTTCCTAGCACTAGATTTCTAATAGAAATGCGAAAGCTAAATATAGTACTCTCCGATCTCTGGCTTAGATACCCCTCTAAATTATAATTCAGTAATTATGTTTAATTAGTTACCAATGCTTAATTTTTTAAATTTAGTGTAGATTCCCAACCAGCCACTCAGGCCACAGCTTTTCTGTGATGTCACTTCAGTTTCCCCCCGACACACACAATTTGAAAAAGTTATAAAAGTAAAAATGAGTAAAAATCACTTACTTACCTTCTTACCTTCTGAGTGTCTTAGATGTTCTCAGGTTCTCTCCCTGACAGAGACTGCTCCTCCACCTCCGAACCTTGACCTGCACAATGCTAATAATATAATATAATAATAATATAATATGGCACTTACCTCACACCAATGGGTCTTATTATTAGGTTAGAGGAGGAGGGCGGGTGGGAGACACTACACGTGTAGTGTCTCGGGTTTCCTCTCCACCAGAATTTATTGGTTGGGGGGGGGTGGTGGGGGGGAGGTTGGTGGGGGGGGGGTCTTCCCAGAAGTCCGCTGGTCGAAAAAAATAAAACAGAAAATAAGTGTTTTTTTAAAAGGATAAACTTACCTCCCAGAAATCACTTGCGCACCGCTCCCGCTGAAATCGACTGGCCTGTTCCTGTGAAGGTAAGTGTTTTTAAAGGATAAACCTACCTCCCAGAAATCACTTGTGCACCGCTCCCGCTGAAATCGACTGGCCTGTTCCTGAGAAGGTAAGTGTTTTTAAAGGATAAACTTACCTCCCAGAAATCACTTGCGCACCGCTCCCGCTGAAATCGACTGGCCTGTTCCTGTGAAGGTAATTGTTTTTAAAGGATAAACTTACCTCCCAGAAATCACTTGCGCACCGCTCCCGCTGAAATCGACTGGCCTGTTCCTGTGAAGGTAAGTGTTTTTAAAGGATAAACTTACCTCCCAGAAATCACTTGCGCACCGCTCCCGCTGAAATCGACAGGTTGGAAGAGCTGTCTCACAGACCAGTCTAACGTCAATGTTCGTAGCTCACTGGCACGTGCTGCAAAAAGAGGCTGTGGCTTCTGCGTAGATTCCTTTCGCTGATGTCTTCGAGATCTCCCGCGCTGAGTCAGTTCTGCAGGAACCTCCATTGGAAAATCGCCCAGGAAAAGTGAAGGAAAGTAGTGGGTAATCTTTTGTCTGATCAGGGTTGAAACATTTGGGCCTTTGTTGCACTGGTAATGAGTGAAAAAGATTGCTGGTTCATTAACAATAACATCCCAAAAGATGTTAAACATAAAAACAAATTAATGGAAAATATTTTAAAATTCATATATAGAACATTTTACTCAAAAAGGTTCAATTCCAACTCCAGAGATGGGTGCTATCTTTCAGGTGAGCCATTCAACTAAGGCGCCGTCTGACTGTGGGGAGGGGACTTTATGAATATGGATATATGCATTATATTTACAGTTGCATAATGGTAACATCACAGGACTATAATCCAGAGACTCAGGCTAATGCCTTGGAGACAATTTAAAATCAAATTTTAATAAATCTGGAATATAAAACCAGTCTCAGTAATGGTGACCATGAAACTATCATCAATTGTCATAAAAACCCATCTGATTCACTGATGTCCTTGAGGGAAGGAAATCTGCCCTCCTTACCTTGTCTGGCCAACATGTAACTCCAGACCCATAACAATGTGGTTGATTGTTGACTGTCCTCTGAAATGGCCGAGCAAGCCCCCTAGTTCAAGGGCAATTAGGGATGGGCAATAAATGCTGGCCCAGCCAGCGACAACCACATCCCATGAAAGGGTAAAGAAAATACATGAATAAGGCACAATTAAAAATAGAGCAGGAAAATGCTCTCTCCACTTCTGACCAATAAAACATTATATTGGAAAAAAAACAGATTTTCTGGTCATTACCACATTATTGTTAGCCTGGATACAAATTGGCTGCTGCATTTCCTGCACTGCAACAGTGAATGCACATCAAAGGGACCTCACGTGCATTAAAGCACTTGGGACATCTTGCTTGTGGATGGCACTAAGTGCAAGCTTTGCCTCTTTCCATCGTTTAAATATTGCTGTGCAAACTTCAACATCCCTTGAACAGAACAATGCTGCCAAGTTGAACATCTGGCAATGCAGCAGTCCCTCAACACTGTAATGGTGTGTCAGTCGGGATTATGTACTTAAATCCCGGAGTGGGGTTTGAACTTCCAAAGTTCTGACTCAGTGGAGAGTATTACCAATTGGCAGAAGAAAAACAAATCGACAAACACTGTTTGCATTGAGTATAATGCAGAGTTTAAAATTGGCTTATATAGCTCAGTGCTCGGCTGAGCAGGTCAGTTAGCGACAAGCTTTGAATTGTGCCAACAATATGGTTATTTATCTTTCAAGTCCCTTGACTGTCAGATACAATGAGAGGGTGTTTATTTGTGGGTTGGAGCATCTGATTTTCTATTCCACATGTACTGATGGATCATCTGTGCCAGTGACTGGAGTGTGATTATTTCTTCCTGCAGGACAAAAGCTTTGACAGTGCGTGGAAAATTACTGTCGTGTGTGACCAAACAATTATCAACATATCAATTAAACAAATTCCCTCCCTCAATCAATGAGCAGACTATCTTCTAAACACTGTCACTGCAGCTTATAATATGAATTCTTTGAAGCAACATTGACTTTCTGCCAAGAAGTACTTGGAACAATTAATGCTGAGGATTTCATTTTGACCTTGACACTCAGTGGAAAGTTTGAGCTTGGGCAGTGTCTGACAGACCGATTACGTTCCAGCCCGCAGACCTGCTCTGTCTATTTTTTCCCCATAGCCTTTGGGCAGCTGGATGTGTGTCAAGCACATACTCATCACTGTGCCTAAACCTTCCCAATGAGTGCACTCCTGCTCCATAATCCAGGAGCTTTGGAAAAGGAGTAGGCCATTCAGCCTCTTCAGTCTATTTCTCATTCAAATAGAGCATTGCTCAACTCAACCTTCACTCCAATTACCCACTTTTGCTTGATATTCCTTGACACTCTTACCTCACAAACATCTGAGTTTTTACACTTTCTACTGACCAAGCATTCATCAGCTTTTGAAGGGGTTAGTACGGATTTTAACTGCCCTTTCTTGTGAAGAAGTGCTCCCTGACTTCACTCCTGAATACAAGCCACAGAGACACCGAACCCATGATTCTAGGCTCAAGTTAAAATAAGCCCGAGTTAAACTCAGCAGTCTCACACCCTGGCAACATCCAGGAGTACTATCATCATCATGTATTCTCTGCCTGAAGGCAGGTCCTTGGCTCATTGCCTGCTGATGCTTCCCCTTGAGCTGTTTTTGATAGTGGTGTTTGCCAGTGGCTTTCAAGCTCCAGGGCAAAGGGAGACCCAAAGTTTACCTCAGCCAGAGTGGGAATCGAAGCCAGACCGTGGTGTTATACTAAAGCACACACTTAGTCAACCAGTCAACATCCACAAATCTATTGACTCTTTAAACTTAGGAGTTGCCGGGTGATTTATTTTGACTAATGTTGGCTGATGTACATCTGACCCTTAATTCTCTTATGATTGCCAGTATATAACAAAACATCTTTCTGCTGCTACAAATAATATTAATTTGTGATAACAAATGTTATACCAAGGAAATATTCATAATTTTATCAGTGACAGAACCAAGGGAGTCATCAATTCCAAATTTGCACATGCCGTATAGATGATTGATATGTTAGAGGTGATGAAAAGTCATCAACCTGAAAACGCTGTTTCTCTCTACGACGGCCTGAGCTGCTGAGTGTTTCCAACCCTTTTTGTTGCTATTACAGATATCCAACATCTGATGTGGTTAGTTGTTGTTTTGGTAGTTTTGCTTAATGAGACTTTGGAAAAATGTTGTTTCCCCTGTCCTCAGGTGAGTTCGGAGTTGGCGGTGAAGGGGGAGGTGGAGCACTGGGGCTGTGTGAGTTCCCTCCCTCTAATTAAGTCTGGGGTAGGGAAGCTTGCAGGCAGCTTTCCCACCCTGAGGCCAGTTGAGGCTGGCAATGTAAGGGCTTTATCCCGACCCCGCAGATATTTAAGCAGGTGGGGGACTTGTCATTCGGGGAGGCTGCCCAGTAAACTCTGTCAGATTTGCCAATGGTCTGTGGGGAAGGGGTTCCCTTCATTCACTGGCACTCTGCCTGATCAAAGGATCCAGCATTGATAAAGGGTACCCTGTAGGAAACCATCCCTTTCCCCTGTTACGGACCAACCTACCCCACTCTTGCAGGCTTCACTAAAGTTCCATTGTGGTGCTACCAGTACTGCAGAGCTATTGGCTTCTGATTTGCCAACACCTCTCAGGGGTAGAATTTCCTCCCCACTGGGCGCTTAATCAGATGGGAGGCTCTACATTACCGGATAAGTCCCTGATTGGAATAAAATAACATGGGCCTTCTGGAGAAAAGCTCCCACCGATTCTTCAACTAGTGGGTGCCAATGTGGCTTCACAATGTATTGTGACAGAATTTTTCCTCAAATGAAGTGTGGCTCATAGAGATTAATTGTCCAGTTGTTGGGTAAATGGTCATGTAATTTCCAAATGCACATTGGTGCCCAGGTTTTAAAAGTACCGTCTGTACTGTTAACGCAACACAGCATTTGTCCTTTGAGAAGCAGACTACTGACACAAAGGTGAATGATGTCTATTCACAACTTCACTTAAGGTAGCTGCTGGACTGGAAGTGTGGTGCCGATCACTTTGGTCGTCAGAAAAGAGTAGCAGAATTTTTTTTTTTAATGGCGTGAAACTACTAGATGTTAATGCTCAGAGATACTTGGTTGTACTTGTACAAAGAACACAAAGTTAGCATGTAAAAACAGAAAATACTGGACAATCTCAGCAGGTCACACAGCATCTGTGGAGAGAGAAGGGAGCTAGCGTTTCGAGTCTGGATGACTCGTCGTCAAGGCTTTGTCAAAGCACAAAGATAGCATTCAAATGGATGCTATCCATTCAAATGGATGCCCCTCCATTCTGGGGAAGCACGGTAGCATGGTGGTTAGCACAATTGCTTCACAGCTCCAGGGTCCCAGGTTCGATTCCCCGCTGGGTCACTGTCTGTGCGGAGTTTGCACGTTCTCCCCGTGTCTGCGTGGGTTTCCTCCGGGTGCTCCGGTTTCCTCCCACAGTCCAAAGATGTGCAGGTTAGGTGGATTGGCTATGCTAAATTGCCCTTACTGTCCAAAATTGCCCTTAGTGCTGGGTGGGGTTTCTGGGTTATGGGGATGGGGTGGAGGTGTGGACTTGGGTAGGGTGCTCTTTCCAAGAGCCGGTGCAGACTCGATGGGCCGAATGGCCTCCTTCTGCACTGTAAATTCTATGTATTCTATGTATCTATGTAAATACAAGAAGCAATTAGGAAGGCAAAAGCCATGTTAACTTCTGTTGCTTTGGAACTTGGAGCAAGGAAGTCTTTGTACAATTATATCGGGCTTTGTTGAGGCCACACCTGGAATGTGCAGTGTTTTGGTCTCCATATTTAAGGAAGTACATACCTGCCTTGGAAGCAGCAGAGCAAAGGTTCGCTAAATTGATTCCAATACATAGAAACATACATAGAAAATAGAAACAGCAGTAGGCCATTCAGCCCTTCGAGCCTTCTCCGCCATTCATTATGATCATGGTTGATCATCAAGTTCAATTCCCTGATCCCGCCTTCCTCCATATCCCTTTAGCCCCCAAAACTATATCTAATTCCTTCCTAAAATTACACAACATTTTGGCCTCAACTACTTTCTGTTGTAGCAAATTCCACAGATTCACCATTATCTGGGTGAAGAAATTTCTCCTCACCTCAGTCCTCGTACCCCTTATCCTCAAACTATGTTTGATCAGGCAGAGTGCCTGTGAATGAAGGGAACCCCTTCCCCACAGACCTTTGGCAAATCTGACAGAGTTTCCTAGTTCTGGACTCCCACACCATTAGGAACATTTGTTCTAAATCTACCCTGCCTCTCACTCTTCTAAACTCCAATGAATATAATCCTAACCAACTTAGTCTCTCCTCATATGACAGTCTTGCCATCCCAGGAATTAGCCTGGTAAACCTGTGCTAGACTCCCTTCATAGCAAGAACAGCCTTCCTCAGATAAGAACACCAAAACTGCACACAATACTCCACGTGTGGCCTCACCAATGCCCTATACAATTGCAGTAAAACATCCCTATTCTTAGACTCAAATCCTCTCGCTATAAAGGCCAACATAACACTTACCTTCTTTATTGCCTGCTGTAACTGTGTGCTTATTTCAGCAACTGATGCATTATGACATTAAGGTCTCGTTGAATATCCACCTCTCTCAATTTGCACCCATTCCAATAATAATCTGCCTTCCTATTTTTGCTACAAAAGCGGATAACCTCATTTATCCACATTATACTGCAACTGCCATGCATGTGCCCAGTCACTCAGCCTGTCTAAATCCCTCTGAAGAATCTCTGCATCCTCCTCACGGCTCACCGTCCCACTCAACTTTGCATCATCTGCAAATTTGGAGATAATAGACTTAGCTCCCTCATCCAAATCATTAATTAATAATGTGAACAGTTGGGGTTCTAGCACAGATTCCTGTGGTATCCCACTAGTCACTGCCTGCCAATCAGAAAAAGGCCCATTAATTCCAACTTTTTGCTTCCTGCCTACTAACTAGCTTTCTATCCATCTCAAGACACTACCCACAATTCCATACGCTTTAATTTTACATAGTAACCTGCTCTGTGAGACCTTGTCGAAAGCCTTCTGAAAGTCCAAATAAACCATATCCACTGGTTCTCCCTGATCAACTCTACTAGTTACAAATTCAAAGAATTCTAGCAGATTTGTCAAGCAAGTTTTCCATTTTGTAAATCCATGCTGCCTTTGGCTGATTATACCACTCCTTTCCAAATGCTGTGCTGTGAAATTCTTGATAACAGACTCTAGCGACTTCCCTATTGCTGACGTTAGGCTCACTAGTCTATCGTTCCCTGTTTTCTCTTTCCCTCCCTTTTTGAATTAGCTACCCTCCAATCTGTAGGATCCATTCCAGAGTGCAAAGAATTTTGGAAAATGACCACCAATGGATCTACTATTTTGAGGGCTCATTAAGTACTCTCCTATAATGAGAGACTGTGTAAATTGGGTCTATACTATCAGGAATATTGAAGAATGTGAGGGGATCTCATTGAAACATATACAATTCTGAAGGACAATAAGAAGTCTTACAACACCAGTTTGAAGTCCAATAGGTTTGTTTCAAATCACTAGCTTTTGGAGCACCGCTCCTTCCTCAGGTGAAATCTGAAGGAGTTTGACAGGATAGACAGTAAGGTTGTTTCCATTGACTGGAGTACCTAGAAGAAGGGGCCATCATCTCAGGATAAGGGGTCAATCATTTAGGATTGAATGGAGAAGAAACTTCCTGACTAAAAGGGTTTTGAATCTTTGCAATATTCTACCCCAGAGGGTTGTAGTGCGCACCAACATTCAAATTAGTCAAGGCTAAATAGATTTGATTTCCTGGGGAAGCAAGGAAAATAGGGTATGGATGAGAAAGTAAGTTGGAGGCAGAAGTTCAGCCGTGATCATGCTGAATTGTGTAGCAAGCTCGAGGGTCAATGTGGTCTTCTCCTGCTCCTCTTTCCTATGTTTTTATATTAATTGTACAAACCAAATCCGCTATCATATTCCAGACTAACCCTTGTTTTCACAACCTTTTAAAAGAGACTGCTTGTAATTGGCACTGCTGTATGAAAACCAGGGAGGGGAGATTTTGGGAATGCATGAGGGGTAATGAAAGGGCTTTACTGTTGTGAGAGGACTTGTAGAACGGCAGTACGTGTGGAGCAAGTTAATAGGAAAATTATTTGACATCTGGTAGATGGCACCACTGGGTATTCTTCACCTTGCCAGATTTTGCACAGTGTGCCATTACTTTTTCTCAAATGTTTTAATTGGTCAGCTCCTAGCAGGCTAGGTGTACTGCCAGCTTGCAAAAAGAGTTCTTGAGTTAAGCCAGGGCTAACATTCATCACATCCACTTCATCCATCAACCCATTCTCTGTACTGGTGTCAAGCAGGCATCATTGGCTCGGCTACTCCATAGAATGCTCACATATTGGACTGGATTCTGCGTTTGGGAGACTATGTTCCGTATCCCATGCCATGCAAATGAGGAATATGAGGAATTCCGAAGGGGGTGACCCAACACCTCCCCCCCCCCTCCCCCCACCCCTTCCAGGGACCCCCTAATGAGGGAGACCCCCTCTATAGGCTGATGCCCCTTGCTTGAGGTTGGCGCAACAGGCGTCAAGGACATCGTCTCTGTTGAAATTGCCTCTGCTACAGTGGGATCGCTGCATCTCAGGTGGTCCAGGTGTTTTTTCAAGGGCTTCTTTTGGACCTTGACATTGTGAGAAACTGGAACAGTCTTTTACAGCACAACTCTTGCGATCCATTGGAAGTCATCTCCAAATCGCCACACATAGACCTGTTCTGAAGGTCCTTTCAGGTCTTCTGGTGTCATACTTCCTTTTTTGGGTCTCCTACTTTGACTCCACCATCCCACCCAAGTTGAAAAACAGCAAGCTTGTGCATGGTCATTGTCCCATTAACAATCCAGCTGGTGCGACAAGGCACAAGGAGAACTGCTTCTCCAGATTCTCAATGTCTGTATCGAGTCCAGGGCACCAAACATAGCTCCTTGCTGTATTTTCATCTTGGATACCCTGGGGTGTCCATTGTGTAATTCTGTCTGGATTAGGTGCCAACCTGGGCAAGGGACGATTGCTCGGGCTCCCCACAGAATGATGCCACTTCCACACTTTATTCTTGTCGTTTAGTGAGGAAGGGCTTCATGTCATCCGGGGGTGTCTTCGGATTCCATCACTGAGTATTATATGGCGCACATTTGCCAATGTGGGGTCCTTATTGTTCCACGCATGAATCTATTTCACAGATACTGAAAAGGTATCCAGAAGTTTTGAAGAAATTTTCTTCCAATATTGGCAGAGGCGCCAAGCCAGTGGGCAGTGGGAGGCGACTTTGGTCATCCGTGTTGGCAATATGCATTCCTCAAGAGAGCATTTGTAGGCCGCTAACGATAATACCCAGCATTGTATCTGAGCCGAGGCAATTTGCTTTATCCTCTTTGGAAAGGCTCAGCAGGGATTTATGGTCTGTTATGATTGTGAAATGTTGGCCTAGACATGTGGGTGAAATTTCTTCACCCCAAAAATAACAACCACTCTTCCTTTTTGATCTGAGAATAGCGTCTTTCCGCCAAGGTTCTGAATGCACATGCTACAGGTCTCTCTGTGCCATTGTCCCGTCAGTGAGAAAGGACTGCCCCTACTCCATACGATTACCAGTTCACTCTTGAGTAATGTCCAGGATGTTTGATGATAGTAACTGCTGCCTCACCGTCACAAAGGCTTTTTCCTGCAGCACCTGTCCGAACACTTCTGGTACTTTTTTAACTGTGCATGCAGGGGTGACAATACAATAGCCACGTTTGGGATAAATTTCCCTTGGTTGTTTACGAGACTGAGGAAATATTTTATTCATAATCTTCAAAAATTCCCCTCTATATGTGGCCAACCTGTCTCACAGGCCTAGGAGCAAGATGCCCATCTGCAGATGCCAGATGGTCCGTTCTCCGATGTTGGAGATGGAAGCTCCTGTATCCACCTCCATTTCTGGACAATGGCCATTGATCAACAATGCTCTCTTTATAGGGGGATATGATGCAGTTTAGCTGCACCATTTCATCCTCTACGGGCTGATAGACATGCAAGGCTCGGGCCTGAGGTGGCTTTGGCTTCCGGCCTAAGTGGCACGTGTACTGCTGATTCTGGCAGCCTTGCCGATGTTTGCAGATTGGGGGAATTAGCTCAAATGGTAGAGCGCTCGCTTAGCATGTGAGAGGTAGTGGGATCGATGCCCACATTCTCCACTTTCATTTGTGGGCAGCACAGTAGCATAGTGGGTAGCACAGTTGCTTCACAGCTCCAGGGTCCCAGGTTCGATTCCCGGCTGGGGTCACTGTCTGTGTAGAGTTTGCACGTTCTCCCCGTGTCTGCATGGGTTTCCGTCAGGTGCTCCGGTTTCCTCCCATAAGTCCCGAAAGACGTGTTGTTAGGTAAATGGACATTCTGAATTCAGCATAGCACATGACGAGGTAGTGTTGATCCTGTGAAGAGTCGCACTCCAAAACTGGACCCAGTTCACCCTCCCACTTCCTCTTCACCTCATCCAACAGGGACTGCTCCACAGAAAGGATCTGGCCATAAATATCCTGAATCCTCCCCTCACTTGCATCAGCCAGAGATATATTCAAGAGAGAGGGCGATGGTGTCAAGAGAAATGAAGAAACCACCTGAGCAAGAAATCGCGAGCCTGGAAATACCTTAATGAATTAATCCTTGGGAGCTGGAATTTGTCCAGCAGCTCCTCAAAACCGGCAAACCTACCCTCCATTAACATTCAATGGTGCAGAAACCAAACGGCCACCCAATTCCCTTACCTGTACAATCTCCCGGGAGACAACCAACCCCTCAGCTGGTGGACTAAAAGGTGACTGGCTTTCTCCCTGTATGCACTGAATGTCCCTTTCAGGTATCGCAGCTGGCTCACCACCTTACCCTTTGAGAGTAACTCAAATTGTGTCTGCAACTTTTTCCTACTCGTCAGCAAGTAGAGTGCAGGGACAAGTGAGAGCTGATGGTCCACCTCATGGATGAAATCCACTAGCTTCTGTCTCCCAACCCTCTGATAGAAACCTATTTTATTATAGGCAATAAAGGTTTAAGGGAATAAATAGTGACATTATACCATTAAAAATCATGTATTAAGACATGACAGCAGAAAATGCTGAGAGCATGGGAAAAGATCTGATAGGAAGTCAGTATTCAAACTGACTATCCACGTTGCAGAATAGACTCAGTGTTATCATTACTGGGCAAACATCCCAATTCTAGAGAATATGGTGGGAA
This sequence comes from Scyliorhinus torazame, assembly GCF_047496885.1. Lineage (NCBI taxonomy): Eukaryota > Metazoa > Chordata > Chondrichthyes > Carcharhiniformes > Scyliorhinidae > Scyliorhinus > Scyliorhinus torazame. Next base: position 193,985,474 of record NC_092717.1, read on the forward strand.
ACAGGTGGGTTGATCACACCATATTATAGAAACAAAGAGAAGTTTTCCCATGCCATATTATCTTTTGAAACTTGATAGATAGACATTTCGGTCAATTAGATGAATAATAATTATTTTAACCCAATCACAGTCAGAAAGGGGTCAGAGCCTAAAAAGATTATGATTTCTTTAAGTGACCGGGAGAAAACCTTGGCTCGCGGTCTCTGAATTCATCTTTAACCTAACCTTTGAAACCTATTTCTACTTTGCTTTGCAAACAGCTATTTACTTTTGTTTCATTTTTGTAATGTGCATTTTGATCTGAAGAAATTACCCCGAACTGAATTATATTTTGAATTCAACTCAACCATCTGTATTTGCGTTGGACAACCAACTTTCTAGATTGTGTATTCGTAGAAAATTTGACTTGATCAATAGACTTTGAAATTGGTATAAATAAAGCTATACTTGACTTCACCCAAGAAGCTCAGTCTCGAGTTCTGTAAGATTGATAGATAGTGCGGCGACACATAAATATATTAGCAAAATACAGATCCATCAATTGGCGTAGTTGGCGAACGGTCGAGGGGAGATTTGACGAAGTCGGACAAACGGAAGAAAAACGGAGCAGCCCGAAGACAGACCGTGCCGGAGAGGCCCCCTGAAAACCACAGATGTCAGACTGGGAACCGTGCCGGGTACAAGGCGTGGATTCATAGGCTAAGTGGCCGGATGACAGATTCACAGACCGGACGATCGGAAAAGTTCGCTCTGAAAGTCAATTGAGGTAAAACATCAACTTTGCCTCATTTCAAGCCGCAATGGCTTCCCCTACCGACAAAAGAACCTTAGGAGAAAAGGCTGAGATATTGGGGTTGCAAGTACTTTAGTCAGTTATTTATCGGAAGAGTTAGGAGGGATGACAGTACATAGTTCCCACTGCTTCTAAGTTGTACGGAAGAATTATGGGGGGGGTGATACTCTTACAAAAGCCCCCATTGCTTCCAGGGGGGCAGCGGAGCTTCCCACAACCGTAAAGGATGGCTGAGCTCCACCAGATGTGTCTGGTGAAGATATATTCAATGATATCAAAGCTACTATCTATCAGCATTATAATTTGTTCACAGCAAATAAGGAGATTGAATTGAAATACGCAGCATGGTAGCACAAGTGGTTAGCACTGTGGCTGCACAGCGCTAGGGTCCCAGGTTTGATTCCCTGCTGGGTCACTGTCTGTGCGGAGTCTGCACATTCTCCCTGTGTCTGCGTGAGTTTCCTCCGGGTGCTCCGGTTTCCTTCCACAGTCCAAAGACGTGCAGGTCAGGTGGATTGGCCATGATAAAATTGCTCTGAGTGACCAAAAAGGTTAGGAGGGGCTATTGGGTTACAGGGATAGGGTGGAAGTGAGGGTTTAAGTGGGTCGCTGCAGACTCTTCTGCACTGTATGTTCTATGTTCTATTACTAACGGCCAATTGTCCTTTGAAGATATTAGAAAATTGGGGTAAAACTACTCGTATGAAAAATAAGGAGTGTATTAGATGGTCCCTTGTGGTCATGCAACAGCTCCGTAAGCGATGGAAAACAATCCTTCAAACTGACCACGATAACGCACTTCAGTCTGCCAAAAATCAACTCCAGACAGTCTCTGCGCTATTGCAAGATTCAAATGCTAAATTCGAGAGAGTCGATCAAGCTAAAACATTTTTACTTTGTCAGAATAGTGAGCTCCGTACACATATTAGTGAGCTTCAAAAGCAGAACACCGAGCTTCAGAATGTCATCAGTGATATTCAAAATAGAAATACAGATCTTCAGAATAAAAATTCCGATCTTCAGACTGTTAACAGCGATGTTTAAACAAACAATACCGAGCTTCAGAATATAAATAGCAATTTTCAAAAGAAAAATGATAAGCTTTACAGTGAAATTACTGACCTGCAAAAGAAAGATTCTGACTCGGACTCCACAGTTCGACAATTAACGTCACAATATGATGATTTGCTTTCCCAAGCAAATGGGCTCCAAAAGGAAAATACACAATTACTGAGAGAGAATTTGGAGACTAAAATGGCCGACTTGGAGACTAAAATGTCTGACTTGGAGACTAAAATGGCCGACTTGAAAACTCAATACAAATTGTTGCGCAAAGATTTTAAATCATTTAAATCGGCAGTCGCCTACAATGCGGATATTGTCGGCCAATGTACCACGCAGATACCGGTTAAAAAAACTTCCCGGATCAGCTTAAGCAGGCTCCAAAACCGTTAGAACTACACGAGGCGCCAAACAAAGAAAGCTTGTTAGCTTGGATGAGGATAGTGACGGAAGTGATGCACATAGTGACAGCTTTAGTGATGTTCCTAGCGCCAGGCCTACTGTAATCTAACTCGCCCCATTGCGCACCAAACGAGTTAAAGTTGAAGTGACAGAGACGACCGATAACAATGTATCGGTCACTAGATCTCAATATGCCCGCCATTGGGTTCATGATCCTGCTGACCCTGATAAGGTTGATCGATGGTCCAAAGAATTCCCACATCCTAAAAAGGGGAGTTTAGCCACTTGGGATCAGCTGCAGCGTTTACAGCATATTTACAGTTTACATCCGCTAAATGGTTTATAGGTCCTGTCTGTGATGATTGGTTCCCGCGATATTAAAAGACTGTCGACCGAGGTTCAGAGAGGTCTGGACGATGATTTACAAAATGTAGAAGAGGGATGGCAGGCAATTAAAGGATGGTTGTTAACATTCAACCCAGCTACGACTGATTGGACAAAAATAACATCCTGTATTCAGAAAAATGTAGAGGATGTGCAGGACTATGAGGAAAGGTTCAGAATAATTTGGAAGGAGCACTCAGGAATGGTACTCCAGGCAGGTGAGCGGAATTGGGATGAGAGTACCTTAGGACCATTTAAAACCGCTTTTGGCAATGGTTTAAGACCCAAACTGTCTAAAGCTTTAAACCTGGTCCTTCCTGACTGGGGACTAGTGGGTACTACCTACAGGGCCTTAGTGCAATGATGTATTCAAATTGAACGCGGATTGGCAGTTAAAATCCGTGACAACCAACAGGCCTGGTCCGAAGCAGCAGCAGCTGTGAGTGTCGCAGCGACCCCGGCAGTAATTACTCCTCCTCCTCCGGTAACACCAACTCCAGCTCCTCTCCTCGCTCCATTAAAGGATTCCAAAACAACAGGTCAATGTAATTTCTGCGGAAGACAAGGCCATTGGGAATATAAATGTTGTTTCAGATTACAGGGAAAAGACTACAACATTGTCTCGTTTTACAGGGAACTGCCCCACAACTCATACTATCGAGAAACACCCCGCAACTATTATACGGATTCGCCCAGAAACACGTATTATGACGATACGTTCCGGGAACAACTTAGACCCCGCCCACGTTCACCACGTAGAGACGACTTTGATGACGATGACGCATTGAACGACAGGTTTGCCAGATTAACCCCACAACACAAGAGAACACTACTTGAGAGGCCAAAAAACTAGTCTACCCCACTCTCAGTGAGCCCATTCGAACAGCGTTACACGCTTTAATTAAAACCAAATCGGATGACTGTATATCATAGAATCATAGAATTTACAGTGCAGAAGGAGGCCATTTGGCCCATCGAGTCTGCACCAGCTCTTGGAAAGAGCACCCTACCCAAGCCCATACCGCCATAACCCAGTTACCCCACCCAACACTAAGGGTAATTTTGGACACTAAGGGCAATTTAGCATGGCCAATCCACCTAACCTGCACATCTTTGGACTGTGGGAGGAAACCGGAGCACCCGGAGGAAACCCACGCACACACGGGGAGGACGTGCAGACTCCGCACAGACAGTGACCCAAGCCGGGAATCGAACCTGGGACCCTGGAGCTGTGAAGCAATTGTGCGAACCACTATGCTACCATGCATGCCCATATATACCATTGAGAGTGGGAGGACAACAAATTGATTTCTTTTTTGATACTGGAGCAGAATTGACCTGTGTTCCAGAAAGTTATGGCAAATTTTTCTCCTTAAACAGAAAAGTGATTGAAGCTTACGCAGTGGGAGCTGACCCATTAACCCTTCAACGGACAGAACCTATACTGCTTGAATTTGGCCAATATCAAATGAGAACCTCAATCTGGATAGGCTAAATAACACAAGCCCTTTTGGGCATGGATATAATATCAAAATTGAATTCTTCTCTTAATTTTGAGGATGGAAAAGTCACATGGTCCCTCAGACACATCAAAAAGAGTGAACTTGAGCAACACCCAATTTGGGCTAAAGAACAAAAATGACTGTGGTCTATTGAAAATGGAACCAGCAACCTTTACTGGTGTGGCACCACCATGGAACAAACAATATCCTATTAACCTCTCCTCAATTCAGGGAATATGCCTCGAGTGCAGCAATTGGAAGAGAGAGGAGTTTTAATTAAAATTCATAGTTCATCAAATGGTCCAGTGTGTCCTGTCAAGAAGGCTAATGGCAAATGGCGCCTAACTATTGATTATAGAAAAGCCAACGAATGCATTGACAGAAAAGCTCCTTTGGTGGCTGATCCATACACTATCTTTAATGCCTTTACACCAGATCTTGAATGGTTTTCAGTTATAGACATGGCCAATGGTTTTTGGTCAGTGCCAATGGCAGAGGAAGTGCAACCATGGTTTTCTTTCACCGTCAGACAACAACAGTACACATGGACCAGACTGCCACAAGGATTTCACAACAGCCCTACCATTTTTCACATGGCCCTACAGGACCACCTGAGAGAACTACCTGATATACCCTCCACCATTATTCAGTACATAGATGATGTTCTGATAGTCCCCATTAATGAAGAAGATCATGAGAGAGATTTATTTTTACTTTTAGACCACCTTAGCTACAATGGCCACAAAGCCAGCCTCACCAAAGCACAAATTTCCCAGGATGAAGTTGTCTACTTAGGTCAGAACATATCGAAAGGTACAAGAAGAGTTACCCAGGACAGGACGGCAGCAATCAGAGATGCCAGGGGGCCTACCGCTGTCCAGGAGGTGAGATCATTTTTGGGACTATGAAACTTTAACAGAAGTTGGATTGATTCATTTACTCAGCTGGCTCAACCATTGAATAATCTCATAAAAGGAAGCCGAAAGTCAAAGGACACCGTTAACCTCACTGCGGAACAGAAAGAGTTATTCTTGAACCTGAAACAGGCATTGTGCTCAGCGCCTGCCCTTGGTATTCCACACAATGGAAGACCTTTTACCATGTTTATTCATGAGAAAGAAAGGTACATGATAGCAGTACTAGCCCAAGAACATGGTAACCAGCTAAGACCAGTAGGATACTATTCTGTCAAACTAGACAACGTGGCCCTGGCATATGGCAGTTGCCTCAGAGCCATGGAGGCCACATGTCGAGCCGTGATGGCTACAGCAGGCCTTGTCCTCGACCAGCAGTTGACCATCAAATGCTCCCATGCAGTCCATTCTCTACTCTCCATGAACAGAGTATCACAAGTCACATCAGCCAGATGGACCAGATGGACAGCAGTTTAGGAAGCACCTAATCTTTACTTCCACCGAGCAAGTCCAGTAAACCCATCAACTTTGCTCCCACTTCCCGAGGAGCAAAAGGGGGGAGAAAATGAAGAACATGACTGTGTGGAAGTAACAGAGGAGATGGAAGAGGCACATCTGGTAGAAGAAGAACCACTACACAACCCAGATTTGATTCTATTTACAAATGGTTCCTCCTTTATTGACAAAGATATCAGAAAGGCTGGATGGGCAGTCACCAGCCTGTACGAAGTTATGGCAAAAGGAAGTTTGCCCCAAGGAACATCAGCTCAACAAGCCGAATTGAGAGGACTAGCAGAAGCATGTCGTGTGGCAAAAGATCAAACAGCTAACATCTATACAGATTCCAGATACGGTTTTGGGGTGGCCCATGATTTTGGTCACTTGTGGAAGAAAAGAATATTCCTCACTACAGCAGGGACACCTATCCGGAATGGTAAGGTAGTACAGGACCTCCTCGAAGCCATAACCTTGCCAAAGGAAGTATCTATTCTACAATGTAAGGCCCATACTCAAGAAAACACTATGGAATCAAAAGGAAATGCCCTTGCAGACCAAGCAGCAAAGACAGCTGCCTCCCACTGGTATTTTTCAGCAGAACCAAGCCACATCTACAAATTAGGAGCGGCCAAGTTATTACAAGATTTACGTGAAATGCAACATAAATCTACAAATGAAGAAAAATGGTCATGGTTAGACTCAGGTATTGAGGTGTATGATGATGATATTTAGAGCAAGTTCAGACTGATAAACCAGTGGCACCATAGGCACTGATGCCATTCCTGGCACAACAGATCCATTCATAGGGACATCTGGTCCTTCAACAGATGATGGATCGATTCCAGAGAAGTTGGTGTGGCAAAGGATTTAAAAAACATGCACAATTGGTATCAGACCGCTGTGTCACATGTCAGAAGAACAACTTAGGACCTATAACAAAAATGCCTCAGCTAAAAGCTCCTACCCCTGCAGGACCATTTCAGAACATACAGGTCGATTACATCACCCTTCCTCGATGCCAAAGGTACACTGAGGTCCTTGTGATAGTAGATAAATTTTCTAGGTGGGTAGAAGCTACTCCGGCTAGAAAGGCTACAGCCACCCATACAGTCAAAGTCCTATGCACAGACTATATTCCCAGATGGGGAGTACCAGCTAGCATTGATTCAGACAATGGAACCCACTTTACAGGTGCTGTATGCCGGGAGGTGTGCAGATTACTGGACATTGATTAGAATCTACAATGCCCTTATCATCCAGAATCATCAGGACTAGTGGAACGCATGAACCGGACTTTTAAAGAACGACTGTTCAAATACAATCAAGAAGGCATGAATTGGATTGAAGGCTTGCCTCTAGTGTTGTGCAGTATCAGAGCAACCCCAAATAGAACCACAGGCCTAAGCCCATTTGAGGTCATCACTGGCAGACCCATGTCTCTGCCAGGAACCATTGACTGATGAAAGGCAGACTGTCATTTGATGAATGATGCTTTACTTAGTTATTGTCAAAATCCAACAAATGCTGTTAGCTCTGCTTCTCAACAGGTTTCAGTGGCCTGGGGCGACGCTGAAGGAGGTCACGACTTAATACCAGGAGAAGCAGTCTTTTTTAAAAAGTACAGAGAGATACCCTAGGGGTCAAGTGGGAAGGCTCCTACCTGATTCTCCTGACTACACCGTCGGCCGTGAAACTCCAAGGAAAGAAACCTGGATTCACGCGTCGCATGTGAAGCGTGCGCATCAGGATTATAATCCGTAAAAATGTTTGCCACAATATTGATTTTCTGTTACATGGTCTGCCTAGCAGGTCGTACTAAATGGTTACATGACAATACCTTTCTTCAAATGTCTAATGTTTATGCTGAAAAGTTTAACATCTCCAGTTGTTGGGTATGTACTGCAATCCCTACCCATTCAGAGGGAGGTATCCCTCCTTCAGAAACAGCAGAATGGTATATTTTCAGAGCACCACCCGCTCTTCACAGATCCGTGCAGGGGCAGACACATGTTGAAAAACCAAATGGCAGGTTAATTTGAATAATAAAATCCATTATTGGAAATCTGCAGGCTATTCATTACACACTTTTTCAGGATGGTTTCAACATAACTATGACAGAAACCAAAATCCTCCCCACATCAACCTCCCCTCTTCTCTTAATCTGGAAGGATCAATATGCTTAGTGAGTTATCATCCTACAGGGATGAAGATGGGATATTGTCATGTGAGAGTACCTTTAAGAAATGGGTGTTTATAAATGGGTGTGTATATAAATATCTGTAATGAGAGTACCTTTAAGAAATGGGTGTTTACGATTGCAGTGATGTCAGAGAGTGGGTGGAGCTAGGCTGTCTGTCAGCTTTTTACTTTCGTTTTTGAGCAGGCTGCAGGTGTGTTTTAGTTTCGTTTTCAGTGTTGGAGCTGATGCCAGACAGAGCAGGTGCACTGTTGATCTCTCTGCCATCAAAAGACTATCTCTTGATCATTTGGTGAATTCAAAATTATAAATGTTCTCAGTAGTGAATGTAAACCTAATGTGTTGAAAGGTGTTTCTTCTGTCTTCTGGATGTTGTTTGGGAAGTTATTAAGCATTACTTAGTGTTGTATTCTTTGGGGGTTGTATTTGAATTAATGGTTGCTAAGATGTTCACTGGATGTTTTAAAAAGGTTAACTTGAGTTCATAGAATAAACATTGTTTTGCTTTAAAAAATACTTTTCCATTTCTGCTGTACCACACCTGCAGAGTGGGACGTGTGCTCCCCATACCACAATCTAGTAAAAGATGTGGGTCAGCTGAACTCCATGATGCACTTTGGGGTTCTCTAAACCCTGGCCCATAACAATATAGTAACTGTACTAATTATTTTAATGTAAGCAGAGCTTACAAATGTGCCTAATACCTGGCACAGAGAGTTATTTATTCCTCAGTATTAACAGGTCTACAAAATCTCACTGGTAATACAACATTTTCAGATCGATGGTACTTAGAGGAAATTACCCATTTCACTCCCGATAATGGAACTTATTTGATCTGTAACAAGGCATGTTCCTGGCTTCCAAAACTTTGGTCAGGATCTTGCTATTTAGCATACTTAATACCACCCATCCATCATCTTCCTTCTCTTTCAAGATCACCAGTTCAAAGAAACAAGCGTGCTGTCATGGCACGCGATAGAGTTCTTGCCTATCTTGTTCACTTTTATTGGCATGAAAAATTAGCCTACGAGATAAATAAAATAACAGACATAATAGAACAAGTAGCCAATGATACCTCTACTGCCCTAGTTAAAATTTCTGATGAAATTTTAGCTATTCGAACTGTTGCGTTATAGAATAGGACGGCACTTAACTATTTGCTAGCCGCGAAACGTGGCACCTGTGCCCTGATTGGTGCAGAGTGTTGCACCTACATCACATATAATTCAGAAGATGTCAAAGACTTGGCAATCCACATCCAAGACGAAGTTAAAAAACTTGACCAGCCCCCTGATTACACTATTTGGGGTTGGCTTTCCAGATGGTTGGGTGGCACAGGAATGTCCATCATTCAAGGACTCCTCTTATTTTGTGTGGTTGGATTTACCCTTTATGTAGTGATCGTGCTGGCCAAATGCGCATGCCAATGTATGGCTGCCCATAGTGCCCCAAAAATCCGGGTGGCACATAGTGATCCACATCCGCCACCAGCCAATAACTATGAAATGAACAGTTTCTGTTGATTTATTATTTAGGGTATTATTATTGCATTATTATTCCTTTTATTACTGAATTATATAATTAATTTTAATAATCATTTTACCAGCTATTACTAAATCATTTACTCAACTTCAGTTATTCTACTGTATAATCATTTTATTTGTGTACATGAAATATTACCAGAATGTTTGTAATGCTTTGCCCACTCCATTGTTTCATTTTTGTATTGTGCATTTTGATCTGAAGAAATTACCCCAAACTGAATTGTATTTTGAATTCAACTCAACCATCTGTTTGTGTTGGGCAACCAACTTTCTAGAGGGTGGTGCTCTGAAAAAGCATTCTGCTGTTTCTGAAGTGTTAAAAGGAATCGGTAAGAAAGGGATACCTCCCTCTGAATGGGTAGGGATTGCAGTACATACCAAACAACCTCCCAATCCTTTCCTGATGTGCCTGTAGGAGATTATCTCCCCTCTAATGACCACCTTAATGACCTCCCACAATGTAGAAGGTGAGAGAGACTCACTCTTGTTAAACGCAATGTGCTCCTCAATGGCGGAGGATATGTGCTCGCAAAATCCTTTGCCAGCAGCGCCATGTCCAATCTCCACGGCGGAACCCGGCTCTATTACCAAATCCGCAAAATGTGGGGCGTGATCTGAGATCACAATTGCCGAGTATCCTGCACTCTTCCCCCAAGGAAGGAGAGACCTATCCACCGCAAAGAAGTTATCCGAGAATAAACCTGATGGACATGGGAGGAAAAAAGAAAAATCCTTATCACTCGGATACAAAAACTGCCATGGATCTGCCCCTCCCACCTGCTCCATAAAACCTAATAAAGCCTTTGCCACCCCAGATGGAATCAGAAACTTAGGTCTCAGTCCAAGCAAGGGTCCAAAACACAATTTAAGTCCCCCCCTAAAATTAGCTGGAGTGAGTCCAAGTCAGGAATAGAAGCCAGTGGCTTGTTAATAAAAAACTGCATCATCCCAGTTTGGCTCATACACGTACAACCACTGAGATGCCTGCCAAAGACCCACTGGCAATCACATGTCTCCCATTGGGGTCCACTAAGATCTTAGCCACCGAAAGAGGAACCCTTTTATTAATCAAAACCGCCGCCTCTCCGGGCCCTGCTATCAAAACCTGAGTAGAATACCAGTCCCACCCACCTCTTCCATAACCTTCCATAACCTTGTCCGATCCCTGACCTGCAAATGAGTCTCCTTCAGAAACACCACATCGGCATTCAAACTTTTCAGGTGAGAAAGTATTTTTGATCTTTTCACTGGGCCGTCCGACCCCCTTACATTCCAAGTGACCAGCCAAACTGGGAACCTTTCACCCCCCCATTGTTGCCACCGCCCCCCCCCCCCCCCCCGCCACCGCTTCCATCAGCCCCTCCCCCCCCCCCCCCCCCCCCCCACCGAACCAGAGAGAGCAATTTCCACTAAACAGGGTAATGCAGCAATTACTTAAAGAGTACAGGCACTGGGCCCACCCAAGATGGTCGCTAAACCTTCCATCAAGTCAAAACCAAGTACAAACTGTAGTCACAATCAGAAAACTAGCCCTACCCTCCATCTTCCACCCCCTACCTTCCCGCTTCCCAACAATACTACACCCAAATAAACAATCACAAACAAAAGGTGAACAAAGCCCCCTAGCCACTACCTCAACTATCCTAACCACAAACAAAACAAAGACACTAAGCTCATTATCTAAAACTACAATAAAATAATGATGTTTAGTTATCCCCACCACTCTGCTCCCTTTTGCTAACTCTTCAGCTAGCAGGGCGAGCCCTGGCTAGAGAGAAGACAAATAAATAGCTATAATCACTGATCCAAATCCAGCTTCAATGATCAAAGAAAAATATCCCTTCCACACAAGAACAAGAAAATGCAAATTTGCACAAGATACCTCAACAATTCCCTATAACCACATGCCTTCCCCAAATATATAAAGGCATCGTGAAAATTACGATTAACTCGTGTCCAAAAGCATTTGCCTCCTTCGGCACATCAAAATAATAGTCATTGTAAAAAGTCAATCTGAGACGTGCAGGGTATACCACCCCAAATCAAACTCAGAAACACAGAATCACAGAAAACTGCAGTGCAGAAATGGCCCTTCGGCCCATCGAGCCTGCACCGCCGCATGAAAGGCACCTGATCTGCAAATCCTAATCCCACTTACCAGTACTTGGCCCATAGCCTCGCATGTTAAGATGCGCCAAGTGCTCATCCAGGTACTTTTTGAAGGATGCGAGGCAACCCGCCTCTACCACCCTCCTAGGCACTGCGTTCCAGACCGCCACCACCCTCTGGGTAAAAATGTTTTTCCTCAAATACCCCCTGAACGTCCGCCCCCTCACCTTTGTCATGTGAGAGTACGTTTAAGAAATGGGTGTTTAAGAAATGTACCTTTAAGAAATGGGTGTTTATCAGTGATGTCAGAGTGTGGGTGGAGCTGGGCTGTCTGTCAGCTTTTTACTTTCATTTTAAGCTGTTTGCTGCAGGGTGTGTTTTAGTTTCGTTTTCAGAGCTGGATAGCTGCAGTCACAGCCATAAGGTGTATTAGTCTCTCTGTAATCTAAAGACTGTAAATCGATCCTTTAGTGATTTAAAACTAATAACAGCTCTCAGTAGTCAATTTAAACCTGATCTTTATGTTTTAAAGGTTTTGTTCATGTATTATGAATGTTAAAAGGAAAGCTTAAAGGATTACATAGTGTTGTATTCTTTGAGGGCTGTATTTGAATTGATGGTTTGTTATGGGCCAGGGTTTAGAGAACCCCAAAGTGTATCATGGAGTTCACCTGACCCACAACCTTTAATAGATTGTGGTATGGGGAGCACACGGCCCACTCAACAGGTGTGGTACAGCAGAAATGGAAAAGTATTTTTTAAAGCAAAACAATGTTTATTCTATGAACTCAATTTAACCTTTTTAAAACATACAGTGAACATCTTAGCAACCATTAATTCAAATACAAGCCCCAAAAACTACAACACTAAGTAAACCTTTAAGCTTTCCTTTTTAACATCCATTCGACTTAAAAACAAAACCTTTATCAGAAGCACGTCAGGTTAAAGTCACTACTGATACATTTATAATTCTGAATTAACCAAATGATTAAGAGATAGTCTTTTGATGGCAGAGAGAACAGCAGTACACCTGCTTGGTCTGGCTTCAGCTCCAACACTGAAAATGAAACTAAAACACACCCGGCAGCCTGCTCAAAAATGAAAGTAAAAAGCTGACAGACAGCCCAGCTCCACCCACTCTCTGACATCACTGCAGTAGTAAACACCCATTTCTTAAAGCTACTCTCAGTACAGATATTTGTATACACACCCATTTATAAACACCCATTTCTTAAAGGTACTCTCATACGACAGGTTGATAAGATGTCCACTGCATGTTTTAAAAAGGTTAACTTGAGTTAATAGAATAAACATTGTTTTGCTTTAAAAAATACTTTTCCATTTCTGCTGTACCACACCTGTACAGTGGGCCGTGTGTTCACCATACTATTAAAAGTTGTGGGTCAGGTGAATGCCATGATAGAATTTGAGGTTCTCTAATCCCTGGCCCATAACACCTTGAACTTGTGTCCCCTCATAATCGATCCTTCAACTAACGGGAACAGCTGCTCCCTCCACCCTGTCCTTCCTTCGCATAATCTTGCATATCTCGTTCAGGTTGCCCTCAGTCTTCTCTGCTCCACATTGTATTTTTTCTTCTTACAGCCTAATACTATCCTTCATTCCCTTGGTTAACTATGGTTGATTTATCTTCATCGTAGAATCCTTCTTCCTCACTGGGATATTAATAAAAACACAAAGTGCTGGTGAAACTCAGCAGGTCTGCCAACATCTGAGGAGAGAGACGCAGAGTTAACATTCCGAGTGCAATATGTCATAATCACTTCTAAACAATGGGCGGGATTCTCCATTCCTGAGACTAAGTGTTGACACTGGGGCCTGATTCATGGACTTGCACGACAGCAAAAGTGGTGCCGTACCTGGACTGATTCAGCGACCATTGAGGGACTAGCACCAGCTCCATGCGGAACATAATCGATTCCAATGAGAAACAGTGCGAGATTCACCTGATTCATGAATGACACTCAGGAAGCTGACAAGCTGCCGCCGCATATACACACTTCACTTCCCACACACCCTCATCGCAGCCAATAAGATGGTACTGGTTGAGTTGGAGCTCGTCCATCCCGCAGGTGGATAGGCTGGGGCCCGAGGGCACCTAGGGGAAGTGGCCTGGGGGGACATCCATATGACCCGTGGCACTACGTTCGCAGTGCGCAGCTGCATGGCTGCCTTTCCGGCTGCGGCAATGGTGTTCCATGCCCATCCATCCCACCTCCTGGCCACCCCCAATACTCCTCCCAGACCTGACAGGAGCCCCCCAGCCAGCAGCACAACTGTCAGCAAACTATGGGCGGGATTCTTCACTCCCTCTGCCTCCCTCAGCAGCCGTGGCCCGTGTTTCACGATTTTTAAAAGCACAAATGAACCTCACCTCTGGGAATTCCCCCAGTGGAGGCGGAGAATCGCGGAGGCTCTGGAGAATACTGGGTCAGGCATGCTAATGATATGCCAATGGTGTTTACTGCACGTGCAGAGTGGAACCCATTGAAGCCACTGTTGAGGCACTGGTCGTATGAGCCAAGGTTTAGAGAACCCGAAAGTGTATGATGGAGTTCACCTGACCCACAACTTTTAATAGATTGTGGTATGGGGAGCACACGGCCCACTCTACAGGGGGGTACAGCAGAAATGGAAAAGTATTTTTTTAAAGCAAAACAATGTTTATTCTATGAACTCAAGTTAACCTTTTTAAAACATACAGTGAACATCTTAGCAACCATCAATTCAAATATAACCCCCAAAGAATACAACACTAAGTAATCCTTAAGCTGTCCTTTTAACATTCATAAGACCGAAACAAAACCTTTAAACAGAAGCACATCAGGTTAAAGTCACTACTGAGAGCAGTTATTTGTTTTAAATCACCAAAGGATCGATTTACATTCTTTAGATTGCAGAGAGAGAGACTCATACACCTTCTGGCTGTGACTGCAGCTATCCAGCTCGGAAAACGAAACTAAAACACACCCTGCAGCAAACAGCCTAAAACGAAAGTAAAAAGCTGACAGACAGCCCAGCTCCACCCACACTCTGACATCACTGATAAACACCCATTTCCTTAAAGGTACATTTCTTAAACATCCATTTCTTAAAGGTACTCTCATATGACACCGGAGAATTGCACTATCGGCGTCAAAACCGATTCTCCGCCCAATCGCATTTCCCAATTCTGGCGACCAATAACTCTGCTTCTCTCTCCACTGACGCTGCCAGACCTTCCGAGTATTTCCAGCACTCTCTGTTTTTATTTTAACATGGATGTCAGTTCATAAGTTGACCTTTGAAGCCTCGAAAAATCCTTCCCAAAAATTGGAGTCACCTTATCTACTGAGTATAAAAGTGAACTGTCAGCATGGGTGGTCACCATCTTTGTTGTCTGCCAGACGGGGTCTGCTCTGTGTGGACGTATTTCTAACCCCTGCACACCTTTGCAACCTATTGCTTGCTTGATCCCTCATTCCATTAAGTAAAATATTCATTTGAGGTGTGAAAAAGGAGGGTGCCTACTACTGCCAGTGTAGCATGTCATGGTTGAAAAGGGTGGGCCGAATTATACACCAAATACATTCATAAACAGTATAACGGTATGTTATATTGGTAATGAGGGCAGTTTAAAAGCCACTGACAGATAGGCAAGGCCAACTTCCTGGAACACCCCCCACCCCACCTCCTGACCAGTTCCAGGAGTTTGGAAACTTAAACTCCAGTTCAATGTTTGCAATGGAAGCTGACCTGTCAAATTCCTGTCAAAACCCTGCCTCAATCACCGATAACTAATCTTGTAAAAAAAGTTCTTTGATGTCCATCAGAGCCCTCTAAAAACTGGAACATAAGTTTAGCTGGACAGACGCACACACAGATTTAGGCATTCAACAACTAAATTGATACACGTTGTGCCTGGTTTACCCGTGGGAAGCAAATGCAACACATGCCAATTTCTAACCCGAAAAGCTGAGTGAACCTACTCTTACATGGTGTCGCAACTATAGTCCACATCCCAGAAAATATCCAAATGCTTTCACAGCCCCAAGTTTCTTCATGAGAGTTGCGTGAGGCACTAGGTTCACAGTCTTAGAAAATTCAATTAAAGGAATGCAAGTGTGTTTCCCCTGAGCCTCGTTACATTTCATAACCTCGTAGAAATCTCCTTGGATAGTCTTTTCCACTGACACAAGCTAATTGGCAGTCACACCATATATAGTAATGCAAAATAATTGACAATCCTATCCATATATGACATTGTGAGACTGACAGTGGGATCCATTGTTTTTCTTGGCAATTTTTTTTGAAATCGACTCTTGCTTTTCCACAACATTTCAAGCACAGGGGCTTGGCAAGGACGATTTGACTCCTGCACTTGATCCCCTGTTTAAGGGTGCTTGCCAAATTGCATTGGGTATTTCTGTGTTCCCTCCGGGCATCACAGCACTCTGAAGGGCCTCATCAATAAAATAGACTTTCTGCACATTAGTCTCACATCAGCATTGCAACTGGTACCCTTCACAGCTGGATTTCCACATGAACTATAATTTACCATGCCAACTTGTAATCACAGTAGTTTATCAGAAGATTTAATGGCAGTACTGTAGGGTGTTACCTTACTGGCTGCACAGTTGTGCATCAGTTAGGAAGCATCCAAGTCCCAAGAAAGCACAATGAGTAAATCTGTTTTTTTTTTAAAAGCATACTATTTAACTATTATTTAATGCACAATTGTGCAGTGAGCAAATTGGATCCAGGAAATCTTGAACTGCCAGAGGCAAGAGTGTAGTTGGACAAAGAGAAATGATTCCGACTGTGAAATTAAAATCAGCTGTCCCTTTTGTGAATGTAGTTACTGGTTCCGCAGCGTGCGATTAATGGTACTTTCTGTCAGGAAGACAAAAGAATAGAAATGTAGGTACAGGAAGAGGCCACTCCGTCCCTCAAACTGTTTGGCTATTCAATGAGATCATGGCCGATCCTGGCAACCTAACTCCCCCAGGGACAACTTTGCCCCATTTCTTATAGTACCCTTATTTAACCAAATTCTATCAACTGATCTTGCATCAATTGCGTTTTTGCGGCAGTGAATTCCAAACTTTTTACTTGTGAAATTGTATTTTAATTTCACCCCTGAACGGACTGTCTCTTATTTATAGCCTATGCCACCCCACCGCCCACCCCACCCCCACCCCCTACACGCCCACATGCCCCTACTCCTGCCTCCCCCCAACTCCCCATTCCTAAACTTCCCAACCAGCATAAATAGTTTCTATCTATGTTTCTCTATATATCAAGATAGTAAGTTGCCCTCAATATCCATAAAGCTTAGATCAACTAACCATTTGACCGAGAATGGCATGAAGGAGCTCCAGCAAAGTTGGAGTCAATGGGAATCGGGGAAAATTCTCCGCTGATTGGAGTCATACCTGGCACAATGGAAGATGATTGTGGTGGTTGGACGTCAATCGTCTCAGTTCCAGGACATCATTGCAGGAGTTCCTCAGGGTGGTGTCCTAGGCACAACTATCTGAGCTTCTTCATCAATGACCTTCCTTCCAACATAAGGTCAGAAGTGGGGATGGTCGCAGATGACTGCACAATGTTCAGCACCATTTGCAACTCCTCAGATAATGAAGCAGTCCATGTCCAATTGCATCAAGACCTGGACAATATCCAGGCTTGGGCTAACAGCTGGCAAGTTACATTCACGCCACACAAGTGCCAGGCAATGACTATCTCCTACAAGAGAGGATCTAACCATCACCCCTTGACATTCAATGGCATTACCATCACTGAATCCCCCACAATCAATGGGGGTTACCATTAATTAGAAACTGAAATGGACTAACCATATTAATACTTTGCCTACCAGAGCAGATCAAAGGCTAGGAATCCTATGATGAGGAACTCACCTCCTGACCTCCCAAACCCTGTCCACCATCTACAAGGCACGTCAGGAATGTAATGGAATACTCTCCACTTGTCTGGAGGAGTGCAATTCCAACAACACTCAAATAGCTCGACACCATCCTGGACAAAGCAGTCCATTTGATTGCTGCCCCTTCCACAAGCATTCAATCCCTCCACCACTGACAAATAGTGGCAGCCATGTGTACCATATACAAAAGGCTACAGGAACTCGCCAAGGTTCCTTAGACAGCACCTTCCAAACCCACAACCACTACCAGGGGCTGTTTAGCACACTGGGCTAAATTGCTGGCTTTGAAAGCAGACCCAGGCAAGCCAGCAGCACGGTTCAATTCCCGTACCAGCCTCCCCGAACAGGTGCCGGAATGTGGCGACTACGGGCTTTTCACAGTAACTTCATTGAAGCCTACTTGTGACAATAAGCGACTTTCATTTCATCTAGCAGATATCTGGGAACCCACCAACTGGAGGTTCCCTCCAAGTCACTCATCACCCTGACTTGGAAATATATTGCCGTTTGCTGGGGCAACATCCTGGAACTCCCTTCCTAACAGCACAGTGGGTATACCTACACATCAAGGACTGCAGCAGTTCAGGAAGGCAACTCACCACCACCTTCTGAATGGCAACTCGGGATGGGCACTATATGCTGGCCTAACCAGCGATGACCACATCCTGTAAATGAATTTGTTTTTAAAGTCCCTGGGAAGACGACCTTAGTTTGTGTTCACTTTCCTCAAACGTTGACCCTTGGAGTTTGGGTATTGTTTTTAAAAAATTTATGTTGCACTTTCTCCAAAGCTAACATAATCCTTTCAAAGGTGTGATGCCAAGAACCACTCGTGTCAGGTAGTCCAACTGGGGCTTTGTTTGGCTGAAACATAACTCCTACTTCATCATATTCTCGTCTTCTAGATATAAATGTTGGTATTCCATTTGATTTTTGATTATTTTCTTTATCTGTTTGTGACATTTGAATAATCTGTGCACCTAGAACCCCAAGTCATTTTGGATCTCCACTGGTTCCAGCTTTTTGCCATTTAGAAGTATTCCAGAAGATCAGCGCCTCTGTGGGGTTGGCTTCGCCACTATAAACAAACTAGTTGCCCATCTCTGGGAGTCCTCTTGTGGGGCAGCACGGTGGCACAGTGGTTAGCACTGTATATTCACAGCGCCAGGGGCCTGGGTTCAATTCCGGCTTTGGGTGACTGTCTGTATGGAGTTTTCACTTTCTCCCCGTATCCACATGTATTTCCTCCAGGTACTCCAGTTTCCTCCAACAGTCCAAAGAAGTGCAGGTTAGGTGGATTGGCCATGCCAAATTGCCCCTTAGTATCCAACGATGCACAATTTAGGTGGGGTTATGGATATAGGGCGGGGAAGTGGACCTAGGTAGTGTGCTCTTTCAGAGGGTTAGTGCAGATTCGAGCCGAATAGCCTCCTTCTGCAGTGTAGGAATTCTATAAACACATGCCCCATGACCCTTTGGCCCACCCTAGCTCAGAGCTAGTCCTGTAGTCCTCAGCGCATATGCCCCAGCACTGGAAGCTACAGAAGAATCCAAAGAGGAATTTTACTCCTGCCTCAAACAATCCTTGGCCCAAGTCCCAACGGGTGATAGCTGATCCTACTTAGTGACTTCAACACGAGAGTTGGAAAGGACACAAATCTCTGGATATGTGAAATTGGCAGAGACGGGGTAAGGAATTCCAACACAAACAGTAACCTGATCCTTACATAGTGTCTAGAACATAGCCTTGTCATAAGCAACACCTTGTTCTGTCAGACAGAAAAGTACAAGGCCTCATGGAAACA
This sequence comes from Scyliorhinus torazame, assembly GCF_047496885.1. NCBI lineage: Eukaryota > Metazoa > Chordata > Chondrichthyes > Carcharhiniformes > Scyliorhinidae > Scyliorhinus > Scyliorhinus torazame. Next base: position 194,004,631 of record NC_092717.1, read on the forward strand.
CCCTTGCTTCAAGCACTGATACCTGCTTGACTGCGTGATCATCTGAGCAAGGTACTGCAAGGACGCACATCACTCACGCCAGGACAGGAGCTGACGACTGCTGGATGGAGCACCATTGAATCTGTTCTGTGATCACCATTAATGTGACTCCAAAGCAGTGGTGGCAGCAGAATCAAAGCTGCAGGAAGATCAATGCTCAGGTCCTCAAAGACCCTGAAAGAGAACCTTATCCAGCCAGCGCCACACTGCCAACCTGATGACTTCTGGTGATCCAGAGATACAGTGTCCACCGCATCTGGTCTGTCCTTAACGCCTTCATAATCAGCATCTGCGAGGAGACAGTTGGTCACTCGACCAAGAAACACCAAAGACTGGTTCAATGATGATCACCAGGAGACCCGGAGCTGTTGAGCCACAAGCACAAGGCTTTCCTGAACCTGTTAGCCAACAATCATGGTCGCGCAAGGTCTATATAGCGCAGTCAGGATTATCTGCGGCCCAAGCACCTAAGGCCTCATCCCACTGCTGGCCAGGAACAGAGAGGTTCTCATAAAGAACAGAGAGACAGTCAGTGCCTGCTGGAAGGAGCACTTTGAAGACCTCCTCAATGAAAACTCTGAACACCACCTGAATGTCCTTGACCCCATCCCGCAGAAAGTTACCCGCCACTATCTCAGCTCAACCCTAACCCAGCACTGGGTAGAAAATCCACCTGACAGCTCAGGAAGAGCAAGGCATCAGGAGCAGATGCCGAAGCACTAAAACATGGCGGAGAAGTGCTTAAATTAAAAAAAAAAAAAAAAATTTAGAATACCCAATTATTTTTTTTCTTCCAATTATGGAGCAATTTAGCGTGGCCAATCCACCTAACCTTCACATCTTTGGGTTGTGGGGGTGAAACCCACGCAGATATGGGAAGAATGGGCAAACTCCACATGGACAATGACCCAGGGCTGGGATTCGAACCCAGGTCCTCAGTGCCGCAGTCCCAGTGCTAACCACTGCGCCACATGCCACCCGGAGAAGTGCTTTTGATTTAGATTTATATTTATATTTTAGATTTAGATTTATTGTCATGTGTACCGAGGTACAGTGAAAAGTATTGTTCTGCATATAGTCCAGACAGATCGCTCCATACATGAAAACATAGAACATGCGATAAATACACATTGTACATACATAGACATAGATGTTGGGTGACGCATACAGAGTATAGTGCTACAACTGTAGAGAAGATGTGTAGAAAGATCAGTTCCGTCCATAAGAGGGCCATTGAGGAGTCTGGTAACTTGGTGTTTGTCCTCAAACTTTTGTATCTTTTGCCCAATGGAAGAAGTTGGAAGAGAGAATAACCTGGGTGGGAGGGGCCTTCGATTATGGTCCCTCCTTACCCTTTTTTAAAATAAATTTTGAGCACCCATTCTTTTTTTTCCAATTAAGGGGCAATTTAGTGTGACCAATCTACCTACCCTGCACATCTACAGCGGGGACGAAGTTGTTTTTCAATCTGATAGTGCGTGTTCTCAAGCTTTTGCACCTCCTGCCTGATGGAAGAGGTTGGAAAAGAGAATAACCTGGATGGGAGGGGTCTCTGATTATGCTGCCCGCTTTCCCAAGGCAGTGGGAGGTGTAGACAGAATTAATGGATGGGAGGCGAGTTTGTGTGATGGACTGGGCTGTGTTCACAACTCTCTGTAGTTTCTTATGGTCTTGGGCCAAACAGTTGCCATACCAGGCTGTGATGCAGCCAGATAGGATGCTTTCTAGGGTATATCTATAAAAATTGGTAAGAGTCATTGTGGAATTTCCTTAATTTCCTGAGGAAGTATAGGCGCTGTTGTGCTTTCTTGGTCGTAGCTTCGACGTGAGTAGACTAGGTCAGATTGTTGGTGACGTGCACACCTAGGAATATGAAGCTGTCAACCATCTCCACCTCAGCACCATTGATGCATACAACACTTCGCTTCCTGAATTCGATGACCAGCTCCTTAGTTTTGTTGACATTGAGGGAGAGATTGTTGTCACTACATCATGCCACCAGGTTCTCTATTTCTCTCCTGTACTTTGGCTTGCCGTTGTTTGAGATCCAACCCATACGGTTGTGTCACCAGCAAACTTGTAAATGGAGCTGGAGTCGAATTGTGTCACACAGTCGTGTGTGTGTATCGGAAATATAGTAGGGGTCTAAGTACGCAGCCTTGTGGGAGCCCGGTATTGAGCACTATCGTGGAGGAGGTGTTGTTGTTTATCCTTACTGCTTGTGGTCTATGGGTCAGGAAGTCGAGGATCCAGTTGCAGAGGGAGGAGCCGAGTCCTAGGTTTTGGAGCTTTGATAAGAGCTGGGCTGGGATTATGGTGTTGAAGGCGGAGCTCAAGTCAATGAACAGGAGTCTGACATAGGAGTCCTTGTTGTCGAGATGTTCCAGGGATGAGCATAGGGCCAGGGAGATAGAGTCTGCGGTGGAGTGGTTGTTGCATTATGCGAGTTGCAGTGGATTAAGGTATTCTGGGAGTATGGAATTGATATGTCTCATGACCAACCTCTCGAAGCACTTCATAATGATAGATGTCAGGGCCACTGGGCCTCATTGAGGCACGTTGCCTGGTTATTCTTTAGTATGATAGTGGTCTTCTTGAAGCAGGTGGGAACCTCGGAAAGGAATAGGAAGAGTTTGAAGATGTCCGCAAACACACCCGCCAGTTGTTCCACACAGGATCTGAGTGCGCGACGGGGAACTCTTTCAGGAATCATTGCCTTCCATGGGTTCACTTTCAAGAACGTCGATCTGACTTCTGTAGCGGTGACGGTAGGTATGGGTGTGTCTGAGGCTGCTGGTGACATTGGTTCATTTGCTTCTTGCCCAAATCGATCATAGAATGCATTGAGTTCATTGGGGAGGGATGCTCTGTTGCCAGAGATTCTATTCAGCTTTGCTTTGTCGCCCATTATATTGTTAAAGCCTTGCCACAACTGACGAGGGTTCATGTTATTAGTCTGGGACTCTAACTTAGGTGAGTATTGTCTCTTGGCGTCCCTGATGGCTTTGCGGAGATCATACCTAGATTTCTTGTATAGGTCAGGGTCACCCGTCTTGAACGCCCCAGAGGTGGACTTCAGCAGAGAATGGATCTCCTGGTTAAACCATGGTTTCTGGTTAGGGAACACATGGACTACCTTCTTTGGAATGCAGTCCTCGACACACTTGCTGATGAAGTCTGTGATGGCAGTGGCATACCCATCGAGGTTGGCCACTGAGTTCTTGAATATGGAGCAGTCCACTGACTCCAAAAGGTGCATGGGAGCTCTTCTGTTACCTCGGACCAACATTGCACAACCTTCTTAACAATCTTCCCACTTATGTTTCTGCTTGTTTCTGCAGGAGGAGCACCTTCTTGTGGTCCGATTTTCCGAAGTGCAGTTGGGGGATGGATCGGCAGGTGCCCTTGGTGATTGTCTAGCAGTGGTCAAGGATGCTGGGCCCCTGGTGAGTCAGAAAGTGTGTTGGGAGAATTTTGGCAGTACACTCTTGAGGTTGAAGTTCCCGGCCACGATGAAAAAGGCCTCCAGACATTCCATTTATTTTGGGTATACTCCGGAAATTTTGGCACGGATACATCACATCATTTCCGTTATCTGGAAGGAGTAGAACATGCCAGGAGATGTCAGAGACGTCGGACTCGTGACCATCTTCAAGAAAGGTGCCAAGTCCGAATGCAGTAACTACCGAGGAACTCCCTTGCTGTCAGACACAGGGAAGGTCATCGTAAGAGTCCACTTTAATCACTTTCTTCTGAGTGATTCCTCCCAGAGTCTCAATGTGGATTCCACCCACTAAAGGGTACAACGGACATGAACTTAACTCTGCAGCAACTGCAAGAGAAATGCAGGGAACAGCACCAACCCTTGTACACGGCCTTCTTTGAACATGCAAAGCCTTTCACACTGCCAACCATGAGAGGTTATAGAGTGTCCTCCTCCATTTCAGCTGCCCCAAAGGTTGTCATCATTCTCTGCCTGCTCCATGATGACATGCAAGCTGTGATCCTGACCATTGGATCCACAACAGATCCAATGCACCTTTTGAACTGGGGTCAAGCAAGGCTGTGTCATTGCACCAACACTCTTCTCAAACTTCCTTGCTGCAATATTCCATCTCAGCCTCAGGAAGTTCCCTGCTGGAGTGGAGCTAAACTACAGAATAAACAGGATTTTTTTCAACCTCTGCCACCTGCAGGTCATATTCAAGGTCACCCCATTCTCTGTCATTGAATTACAGTATGCAGAGGATGCTTGTATATGTGCACACCCAGAGACCGGACTCCAAACGATTCTCAACCGATTCTTCACCGAGGCGTATGAGAGCATTGGCCTTACACTAAACATTCATAAGACATAGATCCTCTACCAACCTCCCACACCACACAGCACTGCTCCCAGGTTATCAAAATCCATGACGAGGCCTTGGACAATGTGGACCATTTTCCATAACTTGGGAGCCTACTGGCAACAAGGGCTGATGTTGACAATGAGGTTCAACACCGCCTTCAGTGTAGCAACACAGCCTTCAGGTGCCTGAGGAAGACAGTGTTTGAAAAGCAGCACCTCAGTCTACAGAGCAGTAGTGATACCCTCTCTCCTAAATGACTCAGAGGCATGGACAATGCGCAGTAGGCACCTTAAAGCCCTGGAGAAACAAGTCCTCTACTCAGAGCTTCTACACGGCAAGCGAGCTCCAGGAGGACAGAGAAAATGATTCAAGGGCATCTTCAAAGTCTTGAAAATGTGCAACATCCCCACCGACATCTGGTAATCCCTGGCCCAAGGCTTCCCAAAATGGAGGAAAAGCATCTGGGAAGGAGTTGAACCCCTTGATTTCCGGTCTGCTGCTCGGTAGCCTTAATTACTGGCCAGTGACTCATGCTAGGATGTGTTATCTTCATTAATAAATTAACGATAGCTGCATGGGAAGAAAAAAGGTGCCTTAGAGACTAAAATTTAAAAGAAAAAGACTTCAAGGTTCATGAAAGGATAAACATCGGTGTGCGCTCCCTGTAGTATTTGTAAATGATTATATGTTATTGTTATATATATATTCTAAAGTATTTTGCAGTAGGACGGTGAGCAATAAACTCGACACCCCTCACAGGTCGTCCCAAAGCCTCGGTAAAGACATCCAGAGTGAGAAAGAACTCCTTAAAGAGGACAGATAAGGGCGTCAAAATGAGTAAGAAAATGAAAAGAAACAACCGTAAAGCAACGGAATGAGGTAGGAAAACCTATATGTCCTGCATAGGAATCTAATGAAGCTGACCCCCTCTCAAAAGAAAAAACAGGGGAGTAAAAGTAAATAGAAGATTAAGGTAAAAGCGTAACAAACGGGTTCCTGTAGAAAAAGGGAATTCAGATTTGTCTGTAGCCGTGAGATGAGGCTACCGGTTAACTGTGATATTTGTGAGCTGCGAGAATCTGTGTGTTTTGTTTAACCAATTAATTTTAGTCAAAGCATGAAGTGCTAAGTGGGTTGTATTTTTTATCATCTGTCATTGTGAGTCAGAGATTATAACTTAAGTGATTTTTGTTGCGATTTCTCCAATGAACTGAAACATATGGAAATTAAAATCAGTTTAAAAGAAAGAAAGTGCCTTTACGAATAAAAGTAATTGAATATGAATAAGTTTTTAGATTACATGAAAAGACGTAAATGGCATCATTCCAAGTTCTCCACCCCTCAGGTTCTGCAGGAAACATTAACCATTTCAGCAGACAGCTGACCTTTTCTGAATTGACAAAGAACAATATATGTCTCTAAGAATAGCTAATGCCTATAAAATCAATCATTGGAAATTGACTTAAATGTGTGCTATTTATAGCCCCCGCCCAGGGGATGTTTTGCTGCTTCTAAAATACTCTTATGGTGCATCGTGGCCAGCTTTGAAGGATGGGATTGCAGTCCCACCCGGCAGAAATAGGGGCTGGTTTCCCAATAATGATAATCATTTGAATGAAGGAAATGAGTCCCTCGAACACTGGTTAGCAAATAGAGGGAAAGAGGCTATCATGCAAGGGGCCAAGAAGCATTTAACCCCCAGGAAGGATGTACCCCACCTAGCGACACATTTCCCTATTAGGCAGACAGGCACTCTGCAAACTAGGAGCGGTAATACATTGCATTGATAATGGAATGTTTATAGAAATGCCTCAAATACAAGCTCACCAGCTGCAAAATTTAATTCCTTTTGAGCCTGCGCCCGATCGCTCTGTGTCTGTGTTGTATGCTGCCAGCTAAACGGTAACCCTTACAGTACCACTGTCAAAAAGGTTTTTTTAAACTGCAGGAAGACTTACAAAAGATTAATGAACCTTGGGCACAGATATTAAAACACCTAATAGAATCCAGACGAGAGAATATAGTGACCCATTGCACGGCTTGGTATGCCCGTGAGGATGAGCACGCATATAAATTACAAACACAAAGTCACTTAGGAAAGCAGGCCTCATTGCATATCACTCCTTTTTATTTTTTGGTGTTGTGGGATTAGGAATGTTAGTACAGTTGACCCATAGTCAGAGGGACCTTTTTAAGATAGGTTTAACTTCAGAACCCCATTTAACATTGGCCGTAAGACATCCCGCTAAGGCAAAGCAAATAGGAGAAGTGATTAAAGAGGCCAAAGGAAAAAAGTAATACATGGGATTTATATTGAAATGGATGGACAAAATTGCCTGATAGAATTTTATGGCAAACAGGAGGGTAAAGTAACCTGGAAAGAGGAGCAATGGCCCGCTATATTTGAAAGACAACAACTTCCCCGAGGGGGCCATCATTTACTCCCTTCAATCCTGGCCCAGGTACTGGCACATCTATGGGCCCAACATAAAAATTATGTTGGAAAAGTACATTCTGCCCTAGCGCACAGGGTGCAGTTACAGAAGAATGTTGCCCTGCCCTGGTTAAAACTGTATAGGTTGGCACCGGAAGCAGAAAAAGGGATAGAGGGAGTGATCAATGCACTATTACAGCAAGGGGTGCTGAAGAGAACACAAAGCCCCTGTAACACCCCTATACCCCCCATTCCTAAGGTAGGAAGACCCAACGAGTGGCGGTTTGTGCAAGATCTTAGAGCCATCAATAAAACTGTTATCACTATTGCTCCATTGGTGCCGGACACAAATGTCATTTTGTCTTCGATACCACCAACAACGGATACTTTCTCAGCCTTTTTCTCCATACCATTGTACCCGGAAAGTCAATATCTATTTGTCTTTACATATCGGAATTAACAGTATTAAAAGACACTTGGACGAGTGCCAGTTGTCTGCAGGCTCAACATTCCCTCAATATGATGACAATTTATTGATAGCCTCAGAGGGAGGGCTAGTTTGTCAACAGAATACCTGTTTGTTATTATCACATCTGGCAGAAAGAGGGCATAGGGTCTCAATGGACAAACTGCAATTCTGTCAGGAGACAGTTCAGTATTTGGGATTTCAGCTGCAGCAAGGACAGTGGAGGCTTGGGTCTGAAAGAATACAGGCTGTAGCAAGGGTTACAACTCCGCGCACGGAAAAGGAGAGAGATCCTTACCTTCCTCGGAATGGTGGGTTATTGCAGGCAGTGGATACCGGGCTATAGAGAGATGGACACAGTATTGCGTAAGGCTACCCTACAGGATACCCCTTCAGTTGTTACCTGGATCCCAGAGAGGGAACAAGCATTTCGTAATTTGAAACAAACCATGATTAGCGTCCCTGCCTTGGGACTTCCTAATTTCAGCAAGCCCTTTACTCTTTATGTGAATGAAGCAGGGGGATTTGCAACAGGGGTCCTGGTGCAAGAACATTGAGGAGGGAAAAGACCCCTTGCCTATTACTCGGTGGCTCTATGTGCTGTGGTAAAGGGTATGCCAAATTGCTTAAGAGCAGTAGCAGCCACAGCGGCCATAGTAGAAAAAAATCAGTTTTGCTGCTGCTTAATTCATCTGCAATGTAGCATTTTACTGCGGCTCGACACACTGGGTACGAAGTAATCCTCTCTAAAACCAACTTTACCTACAAGCGAGCGCCAGCTGTCAACCCTGCAACACTCTTGCCCACACCCTCGGAAGCAGAACATATGTATGATCATGACTGCTTACAATTGGTTGAAGCCACCACAACCCCTTGACCTGATTTATTGAGTCACCCACTAGAAAATCCAGACATCATCTTTTTCACCAATGGGTCAGCAAACCGACCAAATGATATGACCCACCTGGCTGGCTATGCAATAGTAACTCCATTCAAGATAGTGGAAGCTTTTGCTCTGCCTTCAGGAATGTCTGCTCAAGCGGCCGAATAGTTTGCCCTTACTAAAGCATGTATTCTAGCTAAAAATAAAACAGTCAATATTTATACTGATTCCCGATCCGCTTTTGGGGTATTACATGATTTTGGCCAATTATGGAAAAACAGGGGATTCATAACTTCCTCCGGCTGCAGTTGAACTTCCATCCATCATAACAGAACCAAAGTTAAAAAAGGTACAGGAGCAAGCCTCCCTACAGGCGCATCGCTCTTGGCTAAAAGCAGGTTGCTATCAAGATGGCATACAATGTTGACAAATGTGAGGTTATCCATTTTGGTAGGAATAACAGCAAAAGGGATTATTATTCAAATGATAAAATATTAAAACATGCTGCTGTGCAGAGAGACCTGGCTGTGCTAGTGCATGAGTCGCAAAAAGTTGGTTTACAGGGGCAACAGGTGATTAAGAAGGCAAATGGAATTTTGTCCTTCATTGCTAGAGGGATGGAGTTTAAGACTAGGGAGCTTATGCTGCAATTGTAAAAGGTGTTAATGAGGCCACACCTGGAGTATTGTGCTCAGTTTTGGTCTCCTTACTTGAGAAAGGACGTACTGGCATTGGAGGGTGTGCAGAGGAGATTCACTAGGTTAATTCCAGAGCTGAAGGGGTTGGATTACGAGGAGAGGTTGAGTAGACTGGGACTGTACTCATTGGAATTTAGAAGGATGAGGGGGGATCTTATAGAAACATATAAGATTATGAAGGGAATAGATAGGAAAGATGCGGGCAGGTTGTTTCCACTGGCGGGTGAAAGCAGAACTAGGGGGCATAGCCTCAAAATAAGGGGAAGTAGATTTAGGACTGAGTTTAGGAGGAACTTCTTCACCCAAAGGGTTGTGAATCTATGGAATTCCTTGCCCAGTGAAGCAGTGGAGGCTCCTTCATTAAATGTTTTTAAGATAAAGATAGATAGTTTTTTGAAGAATAAAGGGATTAAGGGTTATGGTGTTCGGGCCGGAAAGTGGAGCTGAGTCCACAAAAGATCAGCCATGTTCTCATTGAATGGTGGAGCAGGCTCGAGGGGCCAGATGGCCTACTCCTGCTCCTAGTTCTTATGTGCTTATGTTCTAAGACAATCATCAAATCTGGATCCACTGAGATACCCGCGCAGCTTGCCCATGGGCAGGTTCATGTGGGAAAAGGAGGAATAACACATGCCATATGTCAACAATGGTATGCTCGAGGTATTTCGGTAACAATTGAAAAAATAGCCCACATATGTATGATTTGTCAAAGGAATAATCGGTGATGGTGGGCATGTTTTCCCGGTGGATAAAGGCTTTTCCAACCAAAAGAGATGATGCTAGAACAGTGGTAAATATTCTGTTGAAGGAAATAATACCTATGTTTGGGATACCAATGGGTATTAACAGTGACAGGGGAACTCATTTCACTAGCAAATTGACCAAAGACCTAACAGAAGCCATGGGATTTGATTGGAAATTGCATATCCATTATCAGCCACAATCCTCAGGAATGGTGGAAAGGGCGGATGGAATAATTAAAACTGCAGTTACAAAAGTGTGTCAACAAAATGGGCTGCTATGGCCAGATGCCATACCCATAGTAATGTATGCCCTGAGAAATCAGAGAAATCGTAATACGGGTTTAACCCCGTATGAGATATTAATGGAACGTCCCATGACAACTGGAACTAAACCCCCAATGACTCCAGCGGCAGTAGCCTTAATATGGGTGGATGAGGCATCACTAAAATATGCCCAGGCCATGTGTGAAACCGCTGAAAAAAAACCATGAAAAGGTGCAAGAGGCTCAGACGCATCCAAAAGAGGGAAATACACACCCTTTAAACCTGGAGATCAAGGGGGCGATTCTCTGAGCCCCGCGCCAGGCCCGAGAATCGCCGCAATCGCGCCATGACGCCCCGACGCCGGCGCGCGATTCTCCCAGGTGCGGAGAATCGGCGCCATTGCACCGGCGCATTTGGCGCGGCGCCAGCGCGGGGGCCTCCGATTGGGTCAGGCCCGCGATCGGAGCCCACCGATTGGTGGGCCGGCCTCTCCCCCCCGGCCCCTGAACACCGACTCCATCTTAGACGGGGCTGACGTGCTAAAGAAGTCCCCCGTGCATGCGCAGGATTGAGCTGGCCCAACTGCGCATGCGCGGATTGGCACGGCGTTCACAACGGCGTTCACTCTTGGGCTCAATATTGGAGAATCGCCCCCCAAGTATATGTGAAAGCACTAAACAAAGAGTATTTTTCTCCTAGGTGGAATGGACCCTACCAAGTGCTGCTAACAACCCGAACAGCCGTTAAAGTAAAAGAAAAGCCAGATGGGATCCACACAACTCGTGTAAACTACATCATACGGAACTTTGAGTTGTAATTTCCACGACAGAAGCTAAAGAAGAATCTTTGGAATTCCTTCCCTAAACCTCCCCACCAATCTTCCTCTCTTTCCGTCTTTCTCCCAGCTCCTTGTAACCTTCCTTTTAAGTTATGTGCCTAATATCTCCTTTTGTACCTTTGGAAGGTCGTCACTTCTGGAACGTTGGAAACACTGCAGCTAATCTCCATATATCGAAGTCCTATCAACAGTGATATGATAGCGATAAAATAATCTGGGTTTTTTTAGCGATAACCTTAACCAAGAAACAGGGAAGTACTTCCCAGCCCTTCTCCGAAATCGTGCCGTCCGATATTTCATGTCCACCTGAGAGGGAAAATGGGGGTCTCTATTGAAATTTTGATCTTGCTGAACAGTGGCATTGTGGTTAGCACTGTTGCTTCATGGCGCCAGGGTCCCAGGTTCGATTCCCGCCTTGGGTCACGAAGAACAAAGAACAGTACAGCACAGGAACAGGCCCTTCGGCCCTCCAAGCCCGTGCTGAACATGCTGCCCGACTAAACTACAATCTTCTACACTTCCTGGGTCCGTAACCCTCTATTCCCATCCTATTCATGTATTTGTCAAAATGCCCCTTAAATATCACTAACGTCCCCACCTCCTCCGGCAGCGAGTTCCAGGCACCCACTACCCTCTGTATAAAAAGCTTGCCTTGTACATCTACTCTAAACCTTGCCCCCTGCACCTTAAACCTATGCCCCCTAGTAATTGACCCCTCTACCCTGGGGAAAAGTGTCTGACTAACCACTCTATCTATGCCCCTCATAATGTTGTAGACCTCCATCAGATCGCCCCTCAACTTCCAGCGTTCCAGTGAGAACAAACCAAGATTATTCAACTGCTCCTCATAGCAAAAGCCCTCCAGACCAGGCAACATCCTGGTAAATCTCTTCTGCACCCTCTCTAAAGCCTCCACATCCTTCTGATAGTGTGGCGACCAGAATTGAATACTATACTCCAAGTGTGGCCTAACTAACGTTCTATACAGTGAGGCACGATCAATTTGGCTGGAGACGAAGTTGGATTCAAACTAAGACTTTATTAGTATCAGATATGTTCTATAGATGTGTGGCCTCCCACAGCAGCTGGCGAAATGGCTGCGAGCTGGAGGCCACGCATATTTATAACCCGCCTCCTGGGCGGAGCTAGCATGCAGGGGCCACAGGTGAACCTGTAGTGCAGGTTCTACCGTACAACCTCTAATATCAGAACACAGTGGTTTACCACATTCACCCCATGTTAAAATTGAGACCGGCGGGGGTGGTGGATAACTATATACAATTAGTAATTTTTAATATTTACAGAGCAGTAAAAAAAGTGTCGCTGGTCATCCGGTGGGCCGGTCAGAGGTTCAGTTGGTCCGGCACCTTCATGGTCCTTTGAGAGCGACGAAGTGGTGACAGCGATGTTGGCGCTGTCGTGGTCGAAGTTGACTCCGGGAGCGTGCCAAAATCCTCTTCATCAACGGGGGTGGGCAGGGGGAGGACGGACGGTCCTAGGTGGGGTGATGGGGGCGGCGGGGGAGGGGAGGGTGGCACTGGGGGCGACGGGGGTGGTGTGGGAGTGGAACCTGCTGGTGCCAGGTCCCTGAGGGAGACGGTATCCTGGCGGCCATCGGGGAACGCCACATAGGCGTACTGTGGGTTTGCATGGAGCAGGTGCACCCTTTCCACCAACGGATCCGCCTTGTGGAGCCGCACATGTTTACGGAGAAGCACGGTTCCCGGAGCTGTCAGCCAAGTTGGGAGCGATACCCCGGATGTGGACTTCCTGGGGAAGGCAAAAAGACCTTCATGCGGTGTACTGTTAGTAGCAGTGCAGAGTAATGAGCAAATGGAATGCAGTGCATCAGGAGGATCTCTTGCTAGCAGGAGGCCGGGAGATTTCTGGACCGCAGGGCCAGCTGGACGGCCCTCCATACCGTCCCATTCTCCCTTTCTACCTGTCCGTTTCCCCGGGGGTTGTAGCTCGTCGTTCTGCTGGAGGCGATACCCCTGCTGAGCAGGAACTGACGTAGCTCATCACTCATGAATGAGAATCCCCTGTCACTGTGGATGTAGGCGGGGAAGCCAAACAGAGTGAAGATAGAATTAAGGGCTTTATTGACGGTGGCAGACGTCATGTCGGGGCATGGGATGGCGAAGGGAAACCGGGAGTATTCATCGATCACATTGAGGAAATATGTGTGTCGATCGGAGGAGGGGAGGGGGCCTTTGAAATCCACGCTGAGGCGTTCAAAGGGGCGGGAGGCCTTCACCAGGTGCACGCGGTTCGGCCGGTTGAAGTGTGGTTTGCACTCAGCACGGACCTGGCAGTCCTTGGTGATTGTCCTTACTTCCTCGACTTGAGTAGGGCAAATTTTGTACCTTAATGAAATGGTACAACCGAGTGACCCCTGGGTGACAAAGGCTGTCGTGCAGGGCCCGGAGTCGGTCTACCTGTGCGCTGGCACATGTACCTCGCGATAGGGCTTCTGGGGGCTCGTTGAGTTTGCCAGGGCAATACTTAATCTCGTAATTATAGGTGGAGCGCTCGATTCTCCACCGCAAGATTTTATCATTTTTGATCTTGCCCCGCTGTGCGTTGTTGAACATGAAGGCTACCGACCGTTGGTCAGTGAAGAGAGTGAATCTCCTGCCGGCCAGGTAATGCCTCCAATGTCGCACAGCCTCAACGATAGCCTGGGCCTCTTTTTTGACGGATGAGTGCCGAATTTTGGAGGCATGGAGGGTGCGGGAAAAGAATGCCACGGGCTTGCCTGTCTGGTGAGGGTGGCGGCAAGGGCGACGTCCGATGCGTCGTTTTCTACTTGGAAAGGAAGTGAATCATCTACAGCGTGCATTCCAGGTTTGGCAATATCAGCTCTGCTCCGGGCGAAAGCCTGTTGGGCCCCGGCCATCAGGGGGAAATGAGTGGACTGTATGAGTGGGCAGGCCTTGTCCTCATAGTTTGGGACCCACTGCGCGTAATATGAGAAAAACCCCAGGCAGCTTTTGAGGGCCTTGGGGCAGTGGGGGGGGGGGGGGGGCCTCCATGAGGGGGCGCATGCGGTCGGGATCGGGCCCCAGAACTCCGTTCTGGACCACGTAGCCGAGGATAGCTGAGCGGTTTGTACGGAACACACACTTCTTGTTATACATGAGGTTGAGGAGAGTGGCGGGTGCGGAGAAATTTATCGTGGTCCTGCTGATCATGGCCGCAGATGGTCACATTGTCTAGGTACGGAAATGTGGCCCGCAAGCCGTACCGGTCGACCATTCGGTTCATCTCCCTTTGGAAGACCGAAACCCCATTGGTGATGCCGAAGGGGACCCTAAGGAAGTGATATAGCCGGCCGTCTGCCTCGAAGGTGGTGTATGGCCGGTCCGATTTACGGATGGGGAGCTGGTGGTAAGCCGATTTCAGGTCCACCTTTGAAAAGACCCGGTACTGTGCAATCTGGTTAACCATGTCAGATATGCGTGGGAGTGGGTATGCGTCGAGCTGAGTGTCCCTGTTGATGGTCTGGCTGTAGTCCACGACCATTCGGTTTTTATCTCCAGACTTAACCACTACCACTTGAGCTCTCCAGGGGCTGTTGCTGGCCTCGATGATGCCCTCCCGAAGCAACCGCTGGACCTCGGACCTGGTGAAGGCCTTATCCTGGGTGCTGTACCGTCTGCTCCTGGTGGCGACGGATTTGCAATCTGGAGTTAGATTGGCAAAGAGGGAAGGAGGATCAACCTTTAAGGCCGCACACAGTGAGGAGTGGTAAGGATCCGCCGAATTTAAGGGTCAGGCTCTGGAGGTTGACCTGGAACTCCAGGCCGAAGATAAGTGCAGCGCAGAGGTTAGGGAGGACGTAGAGGCGAAAGCCGTGGAACTCTTCGCCTTGGACTGTGAGCATGACCGTGCAGTACCCCCGGATCGCTACGCGATGGGATACGGAGGCCAGGGAGACACTTTGATTGGTAGGGTGTACCTTAAGGGAGCAGCGCCTTACCGTATTCGGGTCTACAAAGCTCTCAGGGCTCCCGGAGTCCTGTAGGCAGGAGGTCACATGGCCGTTACCTTTCACGCTGGTGGATGCGTTGGTCAGATTGTGTGGTCGGAACTGGTCGATTGCCATGGAGGCGAGCCGTGGTTGATCGTCGGGTTGTGAGGCGACCGTTGAGTTGAGGTCCTGGAACGCCGTTGGTGTCCATGTGCTGCGGGGTGGACAACATGGCGGCGCCCAGAGATCCTAGGGCTAACAAAATGACGCTGCCTATGGAACGCACGTTACGGGGGTGGAACAAGATGGCGGAGCCCATGAAACGCATGTGTTGTGCGGGGGAAAAGATGGCAGCGCCCATTGGTCACACATGGCCTGGGGAGGAGAGGAGGATGGCGGCGCCCATTGTCCGTGACGGGGGTGGGGGCGACCGCGGTCACTGAGCGGGCCTGGCACACCGCAGCGAAGTGGCCTTTCTTCGCGCAGGCCTGACAAAGGGCAGTGCGGGCCAGGCAGCATTGGCGGGGGTGTTTTTGCTGGCCGCAAAAATAGCATCGGGGCACCGCCGGAGATCACTGGCTGGCGCATAGGGTGGGTATTGGGTGGGTAGCGCCCCCGCTGGGGCGGCTGCATGTGGGGCCCATGAAGCGTAGGAGGAGTGGGCTGCGTGGTTGGGGGCGTAGGAGTGGACATTGCGCAGGGCGACCGTCATGGAGAGCGCTAGCGTTTTAGTCTCTGCGAGGTCGCGCATGGCCCCTTCTAGGAGCCGCTGCCTGATAACATCAGAACCAATCCCAGTTGCAAAAGCGTCCCGCATAAGGAGATCCGAGTGCTCCTTAGCTGTAACGTCCTGGCAGTCACAGCCACAGACTAGTGGGATCAGGGCCCTCCAGAAGTCCTCGATTGACTCACCAGGTAGTTGAGCACGAGTTGCGAGCGCGTGTCTGGCGAAGAGCGTGCTCGTCTTTTGTTCATAATTTTCTTTGAGTCGAGTCATGGCATCAGCATAATTGGGCGCATGCTGAATCAGCAGGAAGACTTTGGAGCTGAGTCTGGAGTATAGTATTTGGATCTTCTGAGCCTCAGGAACAGGGGTCGGCGCCGCGTTGATATACGCTTCAAACCAAGCTAGCCAGTGCTGGAAGTCCTTTCTGGCGTCGCTTGTGTGTGGATCCAGCTGCAGGCGATCTGGATTAATCCAGAGTTCCCTCTTCTGAATCTGATTCTAATAAATTGAGGCACGATCAATTTGACTGGAGACAAAGTTGAATCTAAACTGAGGCTTTATTAGTATCAGATGTGTGGCCTCCCACAGCAGCTGCCGAAATGGCTGCGAGCTGAAGGCCTCGCATATTTATAACCCGTCTCCTGAGCGGAGCTAGCATGCAGGGGTCACAGGTGAACCTGTAGTGCAGGTTCTACCGTACAACCTCTAATATCAGAAGACAGTGGTTTACCACATACAGCTGCAACATGACTTGCCAATTCTTATACTCAATGCCCCGGCCAATGAAGGCAAGCATGCCATATGCCTTCTTGACTACCTTCTCCACATGTGTTGCCCCTTTCAGTGACCTGTGGACCTGTACACCTAGATCTCTCTGACTGTCAATACTCGAGGGTTCTACCATTCACTGTATATTCCCTACCTGCATTAGATCTTCCAAAATGCATTACCTCACATTTGTCCGGATTAAACTCCATCTGCCATCTCTCTGCCCAAGTCTCCAAACAATCTAAATCCTGCTGTATCCTCTGACAGTCCTCATCGCTATCCGCAATTCCACCAACCTTTGTGTCGTCTGCAAACTTACTAATCAAACCAGTTACATTTTCCTCCAAATCATTTATATATACTACGAACAGCAAAGGTCCCAGCACTGATCCCTGCGGAACACCACTAGTCACAGCCCTCCAATTAGAAAAGCACCCTTCCATTGCTACTCTCTGCCTTCTATGACCTAGCCAGTTCTGTATCCACCTTGCCAGCTCACCCCTGATCCCGTGTGACTTCACCTTTTGTACCAGTCTACCATGAGGGACCTTGTCAAAGGCCTTACTGAAGTCCATATAGACAACATCCACTGTCCTACCTGCATCAATCATCTCTGTGACCTCTTCAAAAAACTCTATCAAGTTAGTGAGACACGACCTCCCCTTCACAAAACCATGCTGCCTCTCATTAATAGGTCCATTTGCTTCCAAATGGGAGTAGATCCTATCTTGAAGAATTCTCTCCAGTAATTTCCCTACCACTGACGTAAGGCTCACCGGCCTGTAGTTCCCTGAATTATCCATGCTACCCTTCTTAAACAAAGGAACAACATTGGCTATTCTCCAGTCCTCCAGGACATCACCTGAAGACAGTGAGAATCCAAGGATGTCTGTCAAGGCCTCAGCAACTTCCTATCCAGCCTCCTTCAGTATTCTGGGCTAGATCCAATCAGGCCCTGGAGACTTATCTACCTTAATATTGTTCAAGACGCCCAACACCTCGTCTTTTTGGATCTCAATGTGACCCAGGCTATCAACACACCCTTCTCCAGACTCAACATCCACCAATTCCTTCTCTTTGGTGAACACTGATGCAAAGTATTCATTTAGTACCTCACCCATTTCCTCTGGCTCCACACATAGATTCCCTTGCCTATCCTTCAGTGAGCCAACCCTTTCCCTGGCTACCCTCTTGCTTTTTATGTACGTGTAAAAAGCCTTGGGATTTTTCTTAACCCTATTTGCCAATGACTTTTTGTGACCCTTTTAGCACTCCTGAGTCCTTGCTTAAATTCCTTCCTACTTTCCTTATATTCCACACAGGCTTCGTCTGTTCCCAGCCTTCTAGCCCTGACAAATGCCTCCTTTTCCTTTTTGACGAGGCCTCTCGTTATCCAAGATTCCCAAAATTTGCCGTATTTATCCTTCTTCCTGACAGGAACATGCCGGTCCTGAATTCCTTTCAACTGACACTTGAAAGCCTCCCACATGTCAGATGTTGATTTACCCTCAAACATCCGCCCCCAAACTAGGTTCTTCAGTTCCCGCCTAATATTGTCATAATTAGCCTTCCCCCAATTTAGCACATTCACCCTAGGACCACTCTTATCCTTGTCCACCAGCACTTTAAAACTTACTGAATTGTGGTCACTGTTCCCGAAATGCTCCCCTACTGAAACTTCTACCACCTGGCCAGGCTCATTCCCCAATACCAGGGCCAGTACAGCCCCTTCCCTAGTTGGACTGTCTACATATTGTTTTAAGAAGCCCTCCTGGATGCTCTTTACAAACTCTGCCCCGTCCAGGCCCCTAGCACTAAGTGAGTCCCAGTCAATATTGGGGAAGTTGAAGTCTCCCATCACAACATCCCAGTTGATTTTACTCGTTTCCGAAATCTGTCTACCTATCTGCTCCTCTATCTCCCGCTGGCTGTTGGGAGGCCTGTAGTAAACCCCAAACATTGTGACTGCACCCTTCTTATTCCTGATCTCTACCCATATAGCCTCCCTGCCCTCTGAGGTGTCCTCCCGCAGTACAGCTGTGATATTCTCCCTAACCAGTAGCGCAACTCCGCCACCCCTTTTACATCCCCCTCTATCCCGCCTGAAACATCTAAATCCTGGAACGTTTAGCTGCCAATCCTGCCCTTCCCTCAACCAGGTCTCTGTAATGGCAACAACATCATAGTTCCAAGTACTAATCCAAGCTCTAAATTCATCTGCCTTACCCGTAATACTTCTTGCATTAAAACATATGCACTTCAGGCCACAAACACGCAGTGTTCAGAAACGTCTCCCTGTCTGCTCTGCCTCAGAGTAATACTGGCCCTATTCCCTAGTTCTCCCTCAATGCTTTCACCTTCTGACCTATTGCTCCGGTGCCCACCCCCCTGTCATACTAGTAAACCCTCCCGTGTGACGCTAGCAAATCTCGCGGCCAGGATATTTATGCCTCTCTAGTTTAGATGCAACCCGTCCTTCTTATACAGGTCACACCTGCCCCGGAAGAGCTCCCAGTGGTCCAGATAACGGAAACCCTCCCTACTACACCAGCTGTTTAGCCACATGTTTAGCTGCACTATCTTCCTATTTCTAGCCTCACTGGCACGTGACACAGGGAGTAATCCCAAGATTACAACCCTCGAGGTCCTGTCTTTTAACTTTCTGCCTAGCTCCCTGAACTCCTGCTGCAGGACCTCATGCCCCTTCCTGCCTATGTCATCAGTACCAATATGTACAATGACCTCTGCCTGTTTGCCCTCCCCTTCAGGATGTCCGCTACCCGTTCGGAGACATCCTGGACCCTGGCACCAGGGAGGCAACATATCATCCTGGAGTCTCTTTCACTTCCACAGAAGCACCTATCTGTGCTCCTGACTATAGATTCCCATATGACTATTGCTCTTCTGTGCTTTGACCCTCCCTTCTGAACATCAGAGCCAGCCATGGGTCACTGTGTGTGCGGAGTCTGCACGTTTTCCCCGTGTCTGCGTGGATTTCCTCTGGGTGCTCCGGTTTCCTCCCCCAGTCCAAAGATGTGCAGGTTAGGTGGATTTGCCATGACAAATTTCCCTTAGTGTCGAAAAAAGGTTAGGAGGGGTTACGGGATAGGGTGGAAGTGTGGGCTTAAGTGGGATAGTCGTTGCAAGGGCCGGTGCAGACTCAATGGGCCGAACAGCCTCCTTCTGCACTGTAAATTCTATGTTCTATGTGTCAGGCTGGCAGTTCCAAAGTGCTAGGGGAGTGCCAGGGTGCCACCCTTCCTTGTCCCCAACCACCTGGAGCCCACAGTTCCACAACGAGACCCCAGAGGTGCCATCATGACTGCTTCACGACTTTGTGAACAAGTACCAAACGATGCCTGGTTGAGGCCTCGATGGTGAGGCTGGTGAATCCCGGGCCTGTGAGGTAAGGCAAATAAATATGTCCAGAAAAAAAAACAGATTTCACTTGAAGGACGAGTGAAATAAACACCTTTGTCTTCTTGTTGACAAACAGTAAAATGAGCTGCAAGAATTCTGATCTGTCGAGTCACTAAATAATTTTTTTTTACATTAAATGTTCTGTCAGGCTTTCTATCAGCTTGCTCATAGTGAGAGGGAACAGTGAAGAATTAAAAGGTGGATGTTGGGGATTATTGGGCTGGATACTCCGTTCTGGAGTCCCCACGCTGGCGTGAAAACGGTGATGTTTTACGCCAGGAAAACTGGTATAAAATGGCCACCCGTTCCCCGTTTTGCAGGGGGCTAGCAGGAAGGCAGCGTAGAGCTTACAGCTCTAGCTGCTGATACGGCCCCCAGCACGTCTGGTGTGCATGTGTATGGTGGCGGCCTGCAGCGGCCATGCCATGCTCCATGGCAGACTCAGCCCATGGACCTGGACTGCCAAAGTAGTGCCCCTCTCTGAACCCTCGCACCCCTCGGTCTGCCCACCCACAGTGCCCTGAATGAAGTCCCCCCCTGCCCGCCGTTCGGCCCTCCCCAGACTGTGGGAGCCCTGGTCTGAGTCTGCAGCTGCCACGCTGAGTTCACGAACGGGGTGAGCACACGTAACCCACGCCATCAGGAACTCGGCTGGTCGGGGATGGAGCATCGCGGGGAGGGCCTCAGGCAATGGCCTGAGGCCGTGAATACTCGGCACGGCTTACTCCTAGAGTTCTCCGCTTTTCAGAGGGCGGTGAATTCAAAAACCGGTGCCACTTGCTTTAATTGTAAGAGCAGCACGGTGGCGCAGTGGTTAGCACTGCTGTCTCATGGCGCCGCGGTCCCAGGTTCGATCCTGGCTCTGGGTCACTGTGTGGTGTTTGCACATTCTCCCCGTGTTTGCGAGGGTTTCACCCCCACAACCTAAAGATGTGCAGGGTAGGTGGATTGACCACGCTAAATTGCCCCTTAATTGGAAAAAATGAATTGGGAGCTTTAAATTTTTTTTTAAAATGAATTACTGTTGACTCAGGAGCTGCTCAACCTGTGACTGCAGTCTGTGCCTGCTGTCCAGTTTATGGGTCTCACATGTGGGTGTTTTCCAGTGATGTTCTCCTGTCGCCACGCCACCTGTGGGCGGGTGCTAGAATACGTCCTGTCTACCATGTGGGTGCCTGCCAGTAACGTTCTCCTGTAACCACGCCACCTGTGGTCGGATGCTAGAATTGTAATCTATGCATGCAGGCACTAATGTTTATATACAGTTTGGTTATTGTGTTATATACACAAATCATGATATTCTACATATCATTACAGGGTCTTGGATGCCTTCCTGGTGAAATGAGAGCATGAGATCAACTCAACATCTTCTGAGGAGAATTCCAACTGCCCTCAAGCCGAGCCTGAAAGACGCGGTGTAAGAAATGGAAAAGATGGCAGTAATCAAGAAAGTAACAACTTCTGTAGACTGGGTTATCAACATGATAGGTTGAAAAAACCTGGAAAGCTGGGTGCGCATATATCCACATGAACGACACTATGCATGGATTGAGAAAAAGTTCCTTACTATTGTCTTTGCGTGTGAACATTTCAATCAGTTATTTGCTTGAGAAAGACAAAGTAGAGTTTGACCAGAAGCCACTTCGAAAGGATGACATCTGGGCAACAGTAAGGGATGACATCGGTGCTATGGAGGATAAGGTTGAATCCATTTGGGTGGAAATCAGGAATGGTAAAGCGAAAAAGTCACTGATAGGAGTAATCTATAGGCCACCAAATAGTAACATTATGGTGGGGCAGGCAACAAACAAAGAAATAACAGATGCATGTAGAAATGGTACAGCAGTTATCATGGGGGGTTTTAATCTACATGTCGATTGGTTTAACCAGGTCAGTCAAGGCAGCCTTGAGGAGGAGTTTATAGAATGTATCCGCGATAGTTTCCTAGAACAGTATGTAATGGAACCTACGAGGGAACAAGCGGTCCTAGATCTGGTCCTGTGTAATGAGACAGGATTGATTCAGGATCTCATAGTTAGGGATCCTCTCGAAAGGAGCGATCACAATATGGTGGAATTTAAAATACAGATGGAGGGTGAGAAGGTAAAATCAAGTACTAGAGTTTTGTGCTTAAACAAAGGAGATTACAATGGGATGAGAGAAGAACTAGCTAAGGTAGACTGGGAGCAAAGACTTTATAGTGAAACAGTTGAGAAACAGTGGCGAACCTTCCAAGTGATTTTTCACAGTGCTCAGCAAAGGTTTATACCAACAAAAAGGAAGGACGGTAAAAAGAGGGAAAATCGACCGTGGATATCAAAGGAAATAAGGGAGAGAATCAAATTGCAGGAAAAAACATACAAAGTAGCAAAGATCAGTGGGAGACTAGAGGACTGGGAAATCTTTAGGGGGCAACAGAAAGCTACTAAAAAAGCTATAGAGAAGAGTAAGATAGATTATGAGAGTAAACTTGCTCAGAATATAAAAACAGATAGTAAAAGTTTCTACAAATACATAAAACAAAAAAGAGTGGCTGAGGTAAATATTGGTCCTTTAGAGGATGAGAAGGGAGATTTAGTAATGGGAGATGAGGAAATGGCTGAGGAACTGAACAGGTTTTTTGGGTCGGTCTTCACAGTGGAAGACACAAATAACATGCCAGTGACGGATGGAAATGAGGCTATGACAGGTGAGGACCTTGAGAGGATTGTTAACACCAAAGAGTAGTGATGGGCAAGCTAATGGGGCTAAAGGTAGACAAGTCTCCTGGACCTGATGGAATGCATCCCAGAGTGCTGAACGAGATGGCTAGGGAAATTGCAAATGCACTAGTGATAATTTACCAAAATTCACTAGACTCTGGGGTGGTTCCGGCGGATTGGAAATTAGCAAACGTGACACCACTGTTTAAAAAAGGAGGTAGGCAGAAAGCGGGTAATTATAGGCCAGTGAGCTTAACTTCGGTAGTAGGGAAGATGGTGGAATCTATTATCAAGGACGAAATAGCGAGGCATCTGGATGGAAATTGTTCCATTGGACAGACGCAGCATGGGTTCATAAAGGGCAGGTCGTGCCTAACTAATTTAGTGGAATTTTTTGAGGACATTAACAGTGCGGTAGATAACGGGGAGCCAATGGATGTGGTATATCTGGATTTCCAGAAAGCCTTTGACAAGGTGCCACACAAAAGGTTGTTGCATAAGATAAAGATGCATGGCATTAAGGGGAAAGTAGTAGCATGGATAGAGGATTGGTTAATTAATAGAAAGCAAAGAGTGGGGATTAATGGGTGTTTCTCTGGTTGGCAATCAGTAGCTAGTGGTGTCCCTCAGGGATCAGTGTTGGGCCCACAACTGTTCACAATTTACATAGATGATTTGGAGTTGGGGACCAAGGGCAATGTGTCCAAGTTTGCAGATGGCACTAAGATAAGTGGTAAAGCAAAAAGTGCAGAGGATACTGGAAGTCTGCAGAGGGATTTGGATAGGCTAAGTGAATGGGCTAGGGTCTGGCAGATGGAATACAATTTTGACAAATGTGAGGTTATCCATTTTGGTAGGAATAACAGCAAAAGGGATTATTATTTAAATGATAAAATATTAAAACATGCTGCTCTGCAGAGAGACCTGGGTGTGCTAGTGCATGAGTCGCAAAAAGTTGGTTTTCAGGTGCAACAGGTGATTAAGAAGGCAAATGGAATTTTGTCCTTCATTGCTAGAGGGATGGAGTTTAAGACTAGGGAGCTTATGCTGCAATTGTATAAGGTGTTAGTGAGGCCACACCTGGAGTATTGTGTTCAGTTTTGGTCTCCTTACTTGAGAAAGGACGTACTGGCACTGGAGGGTGTGCAGAGGAGATTCACTAGGTTAATCCCAGAGCTGAAGGTGTTGGATTACGAGGAGAGGTTGCGTAGACTGGGACTGTGCTCGTTGGAATTTAGAAGGATGAGGGGGGATCTTAGAGAAACATATAAGATTATGAAGGGAATAGATAGGATAGATGCAGGCAGGTTGTTTCCACTGGCGGGTGAAAGCAGAACTAGGGGGCATAGCCTCAAAATAAGGGGAAGCAGATTTAGGACTGAGTTTAGGAGGAACATCTTCACCCAAAGGGTTGTGAATCTATGGAATTCCTTGCCCAGTGAAGCAGTTGAGGCTCCTTCATTAAATGTTTTTAAGATAAAGATAGATAGTTTTTTGTAGAATAAAGGGATTAGGGGTTATGGTGTTCGGGCCGGAAAGTGGAGCTGAGTCCACAAAAGATCAGCCATGATCTCATTGAATGGTGGAGCAGGCTCGAGGAGCCAGATGGCGTACTCCTGCTCCTAGTTCTTATGTTCTTATGAAACAGCTTTCTCAAACTGTTCCTATCTGCTCCAAAGTATCTACAAATAATGTGAAATTGTAGAGGTATCATTTGGAAGTGAAGTACAAGCAAGGAAAGCAGATTTACATCACTGACATGCTTTCAAGAGCTGCATGGCTTTGCAGAAAGTTGATGAAATTATAGACCAGAGTGTGACATCTTCCTGATTCAACAAGAAGCAGGAGCGCAACATGGTCTGGAATCATTTACCTAGCAGAGACATTCTGACAGGCAAGCAATTTACTCAGATCAAGGAAACTATGCAACAAGGTACAACTCTCCTAGTGCTGCAAGACGGAACGATGAAAGGGTTGCAAGAGACCATCATGGACACACCTTTTGTTCTAATCATAGAATCATCAAAAAATTACAGCACAGAAGGGGCCATTCGGCTCATCTTGTCCATGCCAGCCCCAGGACACCCCCGGTGCCATTTCAAATCTCGCCTTCCTGCAATAGCCCTGTAGCTTAGAGCACTTAAGGTGCAGATCCAGCTTCTTTGTAAAAAGGTTTCGGGTCTTTGCCTTGACCACAACTCGGGCAGCGAATTCCAGACACCCACTATCCTCTGCTTAAAAAAGTTCTTCCTCATGACCCCTCTACATCTTCTGTCATTTATTTTCAATCTATGTCCCCTGGTTCTAGAATTCTCCACCAAGGGATACAATTTTATCCTGTCTACTCACGTCCCCTCATAATTTTGTACATCTCAATTAAGTTACCCCTCAGCCTTCCTTGTTCCAAGGAAAATAACCCCAACTTATCCAATCTCTCCAAGTAGCTACACTTTTCTAGCCCTGGCAACATGCTTGTAAACCTCCCCTGCACTCTCTCCAGAGCAATTACGTCCTTCCTGTAATGTGGCGACCAGAACTGCACACCATACTCCAGTTGTGGCCTTACTAGTATTTTATACAATTCTAACATTACATCCTTACTTTTATATTCTATACCTCTGCCAATGAAGGTGAGTATTCCATATGCTTTCTTAACAACCTTGTCTAGTTGAACTGCTGCTTTTAGGGACGTGTGTTGCCAATAGGTGTACCTGTATGCCAATCTCTCTCACTTCATATATCCCTCTTAGTATATTCCCATTTATTGTGTACCCCCTATAACTGTTTTACCTCTGTGTTACATTCAATCTGCCAATTTATCACGCATTCTGTCATGATATTCAAACACACACATCATGATAGACACACCAACAGACAAATCAGAACACACAACACCACAACCAATCACAGACAAGGACAGGGACAGTATAAAAGGACAAACACGACACCTGGTGGCCAGTAGATCTGGGGACAAGGACAAGGACAGGACCTGTTTTAAGATCACAGACAGGGAGTCCCCACGTGCAGAGTATCAAGACAAAACTGTAGATAGTAAGTTTCAATAAAACAGCGTTGTACCAAATACAACTGTGTTGGCTCATCTGTGTATCAGAACGCCCAACACCACATGGTACAGGAGTGGATCGATACCTGCCGACTAACCTGCCATTCTGGACATGGACTTCACCAATAAACCGCAGCCATTGCAAGTCGCGGGGAACCTTGGTACCAATTGGAAGCTCTTCAAGCAGCGATTCGACCTGTACATCTGAGCCAACGAGAAACAGAGTGCCTCGGACGAAACAAAGATTGCGATGCTCCTCGCCTACGCAGGTCAGCACGCCATCGATGTCTTCAACTCACTGGTGTTCGAGGAAGGTGAAAACCAATCCAAGTATGACACAGTCATCCTCAAGCTAGACCAGCACTTTAATGTTGAAGTGAATGAAAGTTTTGAAAGATATATCTTTCAGCAACGCCTGCAAGGTAAGGAGGAGCTTTTTCAACCCTTTCTGACGCACCTCCGAATTCTAGCGCAGTCCTGCGGTTACGGCAACACCTCAGAGTCCATGATCAGGGACCAGATTGTTTTTGGCCTGCCTCCAGTGGCCTACGCCAGCAGCTTCTTAAAATCAAAAGCCTCACCTTAGCGTCTGCAGTGGAAGCCTATGTCCTCCACGAGAATGCAACCAGCCGTTTTGCCCGATTTCAGGCTTCCGAATTGGCACGGAGGTTGTCCCCAGCCGTCGAATCGGCAAGCCAGGCCGCCCACGACGCCAAATGCATCCAGGCCATCGATTATCTCCCGACCCGCGGCCCCGACGAGAGCGGCCGTTTCCCGCGCTTTTCGCGGTCTCCCGCACTTGTGCACGCCAAAATCAAACGGCAGCATCGAGGGACGTTGATTATAACGGGAACGTATTCCCGTCCATGGGTTCTTGCCAGCTACAGATAACTCACAAAACGCACATGGCCACACTCCCCTTCGAAGTTGTTGGCTCATCAAAAGATTAGTTACTGGCCGCACAGGCGTGTAAGGTCCTTCACCTTGTACAGCGCATTATGTCTCTTTCTCCAGATGAGATATCCGACTTCCCGGATGCTGAGTTCCACGCAAATCTCCATTCCCTCCTTGCTCACAACCAGGAGGTATTTGAAGGCATGGGGACATTGCCATACACTTACAAGATTCGCCTCAAACCGGACACCATCCCAGTCGTTCACGCACCTCACAGGGTTCCTGCGCCACTCAAAGACCGCCTCAAGTCGCAGCTGCAGGCTCTTCAGGACCAAGGGGTCCTACCCAGGGTCACGGAGCCCACGCCATGGGTCAGCTCCATGGTCTGTGTAAAAAGGCCCTCTGCCGAGTTCCGCATATGCATAGATCCTAAAGATCTAAATAACAACATTATGCGGGAACACTATCCCATCCACAAACGAGAGGAAATCACCAGCGAGATGGCCCAAGCTAAAATATTTACCAAACTGGATGCGTCCAAAGGATTTTGGCAGATCCAATTGGACTCGGCCAGCCGAAGGCTATGCACGTTTAACACCCCTTTCGGCAGATTCTGCTACAACCGGATGCCATTTGGCATCATCTCGGCATCTGAGGTTTTCCACCGAATCATGGAGCAGATGATGGAAGGCATCGAAGGGGTACGTGTATATGTGGACGATATCATCATTTGGTCCACCACTCCGCAGGAGCACATGCATCGTCTACGACGCGTCTTCGCCCGCATACGACAAAATGGCCTGCGTCTCAACCGCGCCAAGTGTGCCTTTGGCCAGACTGAGCTGAAGTTCCTCGGGGACCACATCTCACAATTAGGGGTCCGTCCCGATGCAGATAAAATTAGCGCTATCACAGCCATGCCACGGCCGGCTGACAAGAAGGCTGTCCTAAGATTCTTGGGCATGGTCAACTTCCTTGGGAAGTTCATTCCCAACCTTGCTTCTCATACAACGGCTATGCGCCATCTCGTGAAGAAATCAACAGAATTCCAATGGCAACAATCGCACCAGCTGGAATGGGAGGAGCTCAAGCACAAACTGGTCACGGCACCAGTGCTGGCGTTCTTCGACACGGCTCGCCCCACAAAAATCTCAACGGATGCCAGCCAATCTGGTATTGGAGCAGTGCTCTTGCAGAAAGATAGCACGTCGTCATGGGCCCCGGTTGCATATGCCTCACGAGCCATGACCCCTATGGAACAGCGCTACGCGCAAATAGAAAAAGAATGCCTGGGCTTGTTAACTGGCTTGGACAAGTTCCACGATTATGTGTATGGTCTTCCACGATTCACGGTCGAAACTGACCACCGCCCCCTGGTCAACATAATAAACAAGGACCTGAACGACATGACCCCTCGCCTCCAGCGCATCTTACTTAAACTCAGGAGGTATGATTTCGAACTGATCTACACTCCGGGGAAGGATCTCATCGTGGCGGACACGCTCTCCCGAGCAGTGAGTACACCACCAGATGCGAAGGGGTTCGTGCGTCAAATTGAGGCACACGTTACTCTGACAGCAGCAAATCTGCCAGCTGACGACCCAAGTCTGGCCCGCATACGCGCAGAGACAGCGACTGACCCCCTTCTACAGCGAGTGATGCGCCACATGGCGGAAGGGTGGCTCAAAGGGCAGTGCCCGCAGTTTTATAATGTGCGAGATGACCTTACCAACATTGACGGGGTCCTTATGAAGTTAGACAGGATTGTCATTCCGCACAGCATGCGCCAGATGATTCTTAATCAACTACACGAAGGCCACTTGGGAGTCAAGAAGTGCAGATGGAGGGCCCAAGAGGCGGTATATTGGCCGGGTATTAATGAAGACATCGCCAACATGATGCCCAATTGCACAACCTGTCAGAGGTTTCAGCCGGCGCAACCTCCGGAGACGCTTCTACCACACGAGATGGTGACGTCCCCCTGGGCGAAGGTGGGTGTTGACCTATTTCATGCGCTCGGCAGGGATTACATCATTATTATAGATTACTTTTCCAATTACCCAGAGGTCATACCTCGACACGATCTGACGTCGTCCGCAGTCATTGGGGCCTGCAAGGAAACATTTGCTCGCCATGGCATTCCAATGACTGTCATGTCGGACAATGGACCCTGTTTCGCCAGCCGTGAATGGTCATCCTTTGCCGCAGCATATGGTTTCACTCATGTGATGTCCAGCCCTCTACATCCACAGTCGAATGGGAAGGCAGAGAAGGGCGTTCACATTGCCAAGCGGCTCCTCTGCAAGGCGGCTGCTGCCGGATCGGACTTTAACCTCGCCCTGCTGGCCTATCGATCGGCCCCGCTAGCCACAGGTCTCTCGCCAGCACAGCTCCTGATGGGTTGCTCCCTCAGGACGATGGTGCCATCCATCCTGGCACCAACAACGGACCATGATACGGTTCTTCGTAAGATGCAAATGCAGCGTGTTCACCAGAAGAGTCTGTACGACATGCGGGCGACGGATCTTCCCCCCCTGTCCTCTGGAGACAAAGTACGCATCCATCTACCGCATGGTGGCTGGTCAGCACCGGCCGAAGTTCTCCGACGTGTGGCTCCCCGCTCGTTCCTGATACGCATGCCGGATGGTTCAGTGCGTCGCCGCAATCGGCGCGCCCTTCGCCGACTTCCACGCTCGCAGCCACACTGTACACACACGCCGGATCCTCAACCGGCTTCCGAGGATGACTTCGTGGAGCTGCCGCAGATCACGCCCCTTCCATCGCCACCCATGGCCAGGCTTGCACATCAGCCGGTGGTTCTTGACCCACCCTTGAGGCGGTCAACCCGAATTCGTCGCAAGCCCATTAGACTGGACTTATAACACTGTTCACACGTTTAAAAAGTTAAACACTACTGTATTATAACCTGTTGTTGTTTATCGTTCCAGATATCGTTTGACCGGACCACTATTCAACGTTTATTTTTGCATTCATGTTTTGTTATGGTACAACCTCGTTAGCATGACACACCCGACATCGCCCCATGTAAATAGTTACGTCATATGCACATGCTGTACACAACACACACACACTTTTAGATGCACTCACGACACGATTATATTTATAACCACGTAGGCACATATCTTTGTAAAAAGGGGGGATGTCATGATATTCAAACACACACATCATGATAGGCACACCAACAGACAAATCAGAACACACAACACCACAACCAATCACAGACAAGGACAGGGACAGTATAAAAGGACAAACACGACACCTGGTGGGCAGTAGATCTGGGGACAAGGACAGGACCTGTTTTAAGATCACAGACAGGGAGTCCCCACGTGCAGAGTATCAAGACAAAACTGTAGATAGTAAGTTTCAATAAAACAGCGTTGTACCAAATACAACTGTGTTGGCTCATCTGTGTATCAGAACGCCCAACACCACACATTCCAACAATCTATCTTTATCGTTTTCAAGATTATAGCTATCCTCTACATTGTCCACCACTCGGCCACTCTTTGTGTCATCTGCAAATTTCCCAATCATATTCCCCACGTTCACGTCCAAATCGTTAATATAACACAAACAGTAAGGGTTCCAACACAGAGCCCTGTGGAACCACTTAAAACACCTTTCCAATTGCCACTTTGTTTCCTGTTACTCAGCCAACTTTTTATTCAGTTTGCCTTATTGCCCTGTATCCCATGGGCTTTCACTTTCTTTACCAGTTTGCCATGTGGGACTTTGTCAAATGACTTGCTAAAATCCATGTACACAACATTCACTGCACTAGCTTCATCAACACTTCTTGTCACTTACAAGGGAGCATAGGGCTTACAAGGAAGAAATGATTGCCGAAGATGGCATCTTGTACAAAGAAACTAGAGCAATTGTTCCGAAGGAGATGAAAAAGAGATGCTGAAGTGTACCGTTGTAAACCATCAAGGAATTGAGTCTTGTTTGAGGAAGACTAGAGAAGTGTTCTTCTAGCCCACATGAGCAATGAGATCAAGGACCTGGGGTGCCATTCTCCGACCCCCCCCCCCGCCGGGTTGGAGAATTGCCGGGGGCTGCCGTGAGTCCCGCCCCCGCCTGGTGCCAAAGTCTCCGGTACCGGATATTCGGCGGGGGCGGGAATCGGGCCGCGCCGGTTGGCGGGCCTCCCCGCTCGATTCTCCGGCCTGGATGGGCCGAAGTCCCGCCGATAAATTGCCTATCCTGCCGACGTGGATTAAACCACCTTTTGAACGGCGGGACAAGGTGGCGTGGGCGGGCTTCGGGGTCCTGGGGGGGGCGCGGGGCGATCTGGCCCCGGGGGGGTGCCCCCACGGTGGCCTGGCCCGCGATCGGGGCCCACTGATCCGCGGGCGGGCCTGTGCCGCGGGGGTACTCCTTCCCTTCCGCCTCCGCCACGGTCTCCACCATGGCGGAGGTGGAAGAGACTCCCTCCACTGCGCATGCGTGGGAAACTGTCAGCGGCCGCTGATGCTCCCGCGCATGCGCCGCCCGGGGATGTCATTTCCGCGCCAGCTGGCGGGGCAACAAAGGCCGTTTCCGCCAGCTGGCGGGGCGGAAATTCCTCCGGTCCCGGCCTAGCCCCTCAATGTTGGGGCTCGGCCCGCAAAGATGCGGAGCATTCCGCACCTTTGGGTCGGCGCGATGCCCGTCTGATTGGCGCCGTTTTGGGCGCCAGTCGGCAGATATCACGCCGTTTCGGGAGAATTTCGCCCCTGGGGCGTCATTCTCCGACCCCCCGCCGGGTTGGAGAATCACCGGGGGCTGCTGTGAATCCCGCCCCCGCCGGTTGCCGAAGTTTTCGGTACCGGATATTCAGCGGGGGCGGGAATCGGGCCGCGGCGGTTGGCGGGCCCCCCCGCTCGATTCTCCGGCTCGGATGGGCCGAAGACCCGCCGATAAATTGCCTGTCCCGCCGGCGTGGATTAAACCACCTTTTGAATGGTGGGACAAGGCGGCGTGGGCGGGCTCCGGGGTCCTGGGTGGGGAGCGGGGCGATCTGGCCCCGAGGGGTGCCCCCACGGTGGCCTGGCCCGCGATCGGGGCCCACCGATCCGCGGGCGGGCCTGTGCCGTGGGGGCACTCTTTCCCTTCCGCCTCCGCCACAGTCTCCACCATGGCGGAGGCGGAAGAGATTCCCTCCACTGCGCATGCGTGGGAAACTGTCAGCGGCCGCTGACGCTCCCGCGCATGTGCCGCCCGGGGATATCATTTCTGCACCAGCTGGCGGGGCACCAAAGGCCTTTTCCGCCAGCTGGCGGGGCAGAAATTCCTCCGGCGTCGGCCTAGCCCCTCAATGTTGGGGCTTGGCCCCCAAAGATGCGGAGCATTCCGCACCTTTGGGGCGGCGCGATGCCCGTCTGATTGGCGCCGCTTTGGGCGCCAGTCGGCAGACATCACGCCGTTTCGGGAGAATTTCGCCCCATATCAGTCAATGCAGGCATGTGATGAATATCTGGCTAAACCAGCTAAAGATCTGCTGATGTTTGTTTGTTTAATAAATTTAGAGTGCCCAATTCATTTTTTCCATTTAAGGGGCAATTTAGCGTGGCTAATCCACCTACCCTGCACATCTTTGGGTTGTGGGGGCGAAACCCACGCAAACACGGGGAGAATATGCAAACTCCACACGGACAGTGACCCAGAGCCGGGATCGAACCTGGGACCTCGACGCCGTGAGGCTGCAGGGCTAACCCACTGCGCCACTGTGCTGCCCATGATCTGCTAATCATGACATCTCACAGAGTATGGATGAAGCTTGGAGTAGACTTTCTTACACACTTTGGAACTGACTAACTTGTCATCATCTATTCCTATTCAGATTACTGGGAATTAGACAAATTGATGTCAATAACCACCAGTTAAATCATAGAATGCCTGAAAGCATGCTTCAGCCAACATGGCATTCCTGACATTATGATGAGCGACAATGGCCCTCAGTTCACAAGTGAAAAATTCAGCCCGCTTTGTAAATGATTGGGAAATTCAGCAGTACACGTCATCTCCACACAATCCCCAGTCAAATGGAAAGGCTGAGACAGTGGTGAAAATTGCCAAAGGGACCATCAAACAAATTGAGTAGATCCAGCCCAGATGCATGCAACATAATGTTAGAGTGGAGAAACTAATCTACCGAAGGCATGGGGTGTACTTCTGTTCAGCCAAAATATGTCACGCCGCACACAGACTACTCTTCTAACAGCTGAGGAAAACTATTGAAGCCAGAAATAGCAACAGGGGTGAGTGACATAATCAAAGTGAAATAACAACAAAAAAAAATTTCACTTTGCAAAAGCTGCCAATTTATTGCCAGAGCTCGATAATTGGAGAGCCGTTCTGAATGCAAACATTCAACGGTTTCAATAGAAGTCACCCCACTTGGCAACTTGGGACCTGCGTAGAGAAGTCGCCACCCCAATTGTACATGGTAAAAATGAATGATCGAATATATCATTGTAACTGTACAGACAACTCGAGAAGCTGCTCCTTCACAGCTGGCAGCTGGTGAGGAAGATGTGATTTCATCAACCGCACAAAGAACTGAATGACCATCAGTCCCAGAAGTAAACTGTTGCCCAACAAAGGCAACATTTCAGAAGCAATAATTACCGCAGCAGCAACACAGCAGTGATATTCCCTGGAGAGACAATGTCACCCCAGGAATGAGGCACAAGACAAATGGTCAATAGCAACCAAGCACGTTCCATTGGAAGGCATGAATGTTTTAAAGGTTTTGAGCATAATATGTGTGCAGGGATAGATGAAATTGGGACATACTAGAATGTACAACAGTTACTATACATGCGTATAAATCAGGGGCGGCGCCGCTTTCACGATGCTCCGCCCTCCTGAAAAGTGGCATACTCTGCGAGTACGCCGCGCGCAGTATCCACGGCCTGCTCCGCGATGCTCCATCCCCGACCGGCCAAGTTCACGATGACGTAGGACACAGGTGGCCTCACCCATCGGGAACTCAGCGTAGCGCCTGCAGGCTCAGTCCAGCGCCGCCACAGTCGGGGGAGGGCCGATCCGCAGGCAGGGGTGGACATATTCGGGGCTGGGGGCACGCTGGTGGGGCGGTCCGGGGCGTGCGAGCCGGCCGAAGGGGGGGACTATTTTGCAGGCCGGGTCAGCGAGTAGCATGAAGCACGTCGCAGCCCCTGCAGGCCACTGCAGGCCACTGCAGGCGGACCCGGCAACTCTCCAGCCCATATCGGCAGCTAGAGCTGGGAGCTCTACGCTGCCTAGCTGCTAGCCTGCCCAGGAACAGGGAATCAGTGGCTGTTTAGCGCCAGTTTTCTTGTCATAAAACGCCATGAATCCAGCCCATGATGAGTGCCGGGTTCACTCCGAATCGTGATTCTCTGGTGATTCGACAGCAGCGTCAATGCGTTCCACATCACACATATAGTAAACGCCATTTGCACATCATTAGTGGGCTTGACCCGGTATTCTGGAGGCATCCGCGATTCTTCACCTCCACTGGAAGGCACCCACCTTGGCCCCTGGTTCTGCAGAGTGCCACCGGCCGTATGGGTGCCAGATATCTGTCAGACCGAGGCTCACTTGGCACCATGGGGAAATAGGCGAGGCCACCCACTCCCGGTGGCCATCAAGGTGATGGTCACCCTTAACCTCTAGGCCTCGTTGTCCTTCCAGGCGCCAACTGAGGACCTGTCCGGGATCTCGCAGAGCTCGGTGCACAGGTGCATCTGAGCCATCAGTGAGGCCCTATGTGCTCAGTCGGCTCAATGCATCCGTTTCACTGTGGACCGAGCCCAACAGGATCAAGAAGCGAAATGGTGGAAAATCTCAGCAGGGAAAGCTCTTTTCTCTCCCTATAGATGCTGCCAGATCTGCTGAGATTTTCCACCATTTTTTCTTTTGGTTTCAGATTCCAGCATCCGCAGTAATTCACTTTTATCCATAGCCCAACAGGTTTCCTGGGCAGGAGGGGTCGCCGCCATCACCGAGATGCCCCGGGTCCAGGGGGTGATCGGCGGGATATATGTCCCCCGGCGAGCACCTGCAGATGCCAGGTCGCTCTTCACAAAGCGAAAGGGGTTCCAGTTGATGAATGTGCAGCCCACATGTGACCATCAGCTGCGCATCATGCATATCTGCACCCGATACCAGGTAGTGTGCCCAACGCCTTCATCATGGCATACCTGGTGGTTCCTGGCCTCTTTGAGGTGCACCCTCAGCTGGGGGGGTTGGCCCCTGGGTGACATGGGTTATCCACTGTGGTCGTCGCTGATGACATCTATCCGGAGGCCACAGACCGACCCGGAAACCCGCTACAATGATGCCCATGCAGCGACCAGGGGCATGAATGAGCAGTGCTTCAGAATCCTGAAGATGCGGTTCAGGTGCCTGGGTTGTTCTGGAGGGGCCCTCCAATATGATGCTGAGAGGGTCGCCCGCATCGTGGCGGCCTGGTGCATCCTCAACAACATCGCACGGAAGAGCCGCGATGTGCTGGAGGAGAAGGATGAACATGCAGGTAAACTTGCAGGTTGAGTCCGTAATTAAGAAAGCAAATGCAATGTTGTCATTCTCAAGAGGCTTGGAATATAAAAGGAGGGATGTACTTCTGAAGCTTTATAAAGCATTAGTTAGGCCCCATTTAGAATACTGTGAGCAATTTTGGGCCCCACACCTCAGGAAGGACATACTGGCACTGGAGCGGGTCCAGCGGAGATTCACACGGATGATCCCAGGAATGGTAGGCCTAACATACGATGAACGTCTGAGGATCCTGGGATTATATTCATTGGAGTTTAGGAGGTTGAGGGGAGATCTAATAGAAACTTACAAGATAATGAATGGCTTAGATAGGGTGGATGTAGGGAAGTTGTTTCCATTAGCAGGGGAGACTAGGACCCGGGGGCACAGCCTTGGAATAAAAGGGAGTCACTTTAGAACAGAGATGAGGAGAAATTTCTTCAGCCAGAGAGTGGTGGGTCTGTGGAATTCATTGCCACAGAGGGCGGTGGAGGCCGGGACGTTGAGTGTCTTTAAGACAGAAGTTGATAAATTCTTGATTTCTCGAGGAATTAAGGGCTATGGAGATAGAGCGGGTAAATGGAGTTGAAATCAGCCATGATTGAATGGTGGAGTGGACTCGATGGGCCGAATGGCCTTACTTCCGCTCCTATGTCTTATGGTCTTATGGTCTAACATCAGTCCTCATCCAATGAGGGGGATGCCAAGGATGGGCAAGGCATGGGGTTCGGGCAGGTACAGAGGCCACACAACATGTGCGGCAGGGCCAACATGCATGGGACACTCTGAGCACCTCCAGGTTCACTGACAAGGAGTTGGGCAGCCCTGTCCTGGGCCTCGGCCACCGCCTGCACAGAATTCCCCATGCCTTGAACACGCTGATCCATAACCAAAACCGTCGCCCCCAATGCCTCCACCTCAGACGCCACCCGTGCGGTGGATGGCCCGGTTGGCCTGGATGGCACGCATGACCAGCACTACCCCCTGCTCCTGCACGCAAATGGATTTCCCCACCTGCGCCTGAAGGTCATCATCTCACCTCAACATTTGCTACAACAGCTTAATTTTTGGGTCACCTATTGAGCAAGTTCACACAGCTCTTTGACGCTCATTATATTGCATGCAGCGCCAATGTTTATCTGACATCTCATATCAACTTGATGCTCTCCTTCTGCAGTTATCATTCCAAAATTTAAAAAACACTTTTTTCCTTCAGACTTGAAGGTGCCAACCTGTTCGAGAGTGTAGGTCCTCCATATTAGTAACATCCAATATTCTGGGTTTGATTGTTTTGCTGGCCCCTCTATAAATTGCCTTTCCTTTTCTCCATTGTCCTTTGCTTGGAATGCCTGAACTGCGTCACAGCAGAGTGAAAAGCCTTGTTAATCTTCCCAACAAACTCCTCAGGCTTCCTGCACATGTCTATAGCTTTCTTGAGAGTGCATTTTTCTTCTCTCAGCAGGATCTCTTGCTCTGGAGATAATCCTGTCTCCGATCAGATAATCCTCCATTTGCTCAAACTCACAAGATTCAACTAGACATATCAATCCAGTCACATACTTATCAATATTCTCACCCTCTTCCTGAGCTGTGGCATTGAACACGCAACATTCATAAGTAACGTAAGTAGAGGGCTCAAAGTGGTGTTCAAGGCCTGCAAAATTTCGCAAGACTGTTTTTTTCTGTTCGTCAATAAGGTCCAAGGTGAATATAATTTGTCGCACAATTCCCTCAGCATTAATAACAGCGATGCTACCTTATTTGTTCAGGGTTTTGTTTAGCTCTGTGGCAATTTTACAGTTCTGCCATTGAGACTGGAAGAATTTCCAATTTATTTTTGAATCTGCCTTCATCTCCATAGGACCCTGTACTGGAATATGCAAAGCCATGCTCACTCACCCTGTAGTCAATGTCCTGGCTCCTGATTTTGGTGCCAAAACGCATTCTCTGCCCCGTCGCCAAACGCAATTTACTTTAGGTTGTTACTTGTTCACAAAGTCGTGAACCAGTCATGTGGCACCTTGGGGGGTCTTGCTGTGGAATTGAGGACCCCGGGTGGTTGGGGACAAGGCAGGGTGGCACCCTGGCACTTCCCTGGAACTTTGGAACTGCCAGCCTGACACATAGAACACACATAGAATATAGAATTCACAGTGCATAAGGAGGCCATTTGCCCCATCGAATCTGCACCGATCCTTGCAAAGACCATCCCACTTAAGCCCACACTGCCACCCGATCCACATAACCCCTTCTAACCTCATTTAGACACCAAGGGTAATGTAGCATGGCCAATCCACCTAATCTGCACATCTTTGGATTATGGGAGGAAACCAGAGCACCCAGAGAAACCCACGCACACGGGGAGAACGTGCAGACTCCGCACAGACAGTGACCCAAGACGGGAATCGAACCTGGGACCCTGGAGCTGTGAAGCCATAGTGCTAACCACTATGCTACCTGTTGCTAACTTGCTGTTGTCTCTTAATTTGGCTCTGTTTAATTACCTTTGCTCAAGAGTCGCCAGGTATCTTTCGACACCGCCACAAGATTCAGAACCGAATACTGATCAAAGACTCGATACACCAATTAGTAAGTTCAAAAGCAATGCTCATTTATTTACACACAGTCAAATCTACTCATGCATAAAACTCTACAACCTAAACTATCACTATTACTAAAAGCCGATACTTAGCTTAGGGTGCCCACTCAGTCAGAGGAACAATGGCCGTTGCTCGGTTCTGAGGCTGCTGGGTTGAGCTGTTTACAGAATAGCAACTGGGAGCGTCTATCTCGTAGTGTGCATTGACTTGGAACTTACTTGATCTGGCGTAGCTGCTAGGCTGGTCTCTCTTTGCTGAGAGCCAAGGCCAAAGAAGAAAGATTCTCTCTTGGGGAATACTTTTTATACCCGAAAGGGCTTCGCGCGCTTTGGGTGGGCCTTGTATTTGGCCTCAATTAATTGGGCCTTTCCCAGTCATTCTTATCGATCTTCCTCCAATAGAGGGGTGGGTTCCCTGGTTGCTGGGCGTGTCCTAGGTGGCCGTTGGTCTGCTTTGTTTTAGTCTCCTCTGGCGCCGGGATGTCTGGCTTAGCATTGTTTACCTAACTGTTGCCTTTTGTTCCTGGGGATGGCTCATTAGTATGTAGATGGCTTAGCAGTACCGGTCCTGTCTGAGCGCTAAGGCTCTAATCAACAGACAGACCTTGCACCTGCTTGCTTTTTCGGTATTGTCCAATTTTCCCTGCATTCTTTGCAAGTGTCCATTTTGTAATCGGGACGTGGCCATCCCAGATGGCTACACACCCTACTTGTGATCCTCAACGTGAAGGATCACATTACTACGTCATCTTCATCCTCTGCAAACGGGGCACCCATACTTGGGCTCTACATCGTCCTATCCTATGCAACACAATTTTACCTAAACCATTTTAAATACATTCATTATCATAAAACTCTATGGGGCGCTATGGCATTAATACATGCATTACAGAAAAGTAAAAAAAACTGGAACCTCTAACTATTCTCAATAAACGATCCTCATTCAACCAATCCAAAAATAATCTATACATCTTAACCTGTACAAAATAGCAGCACACACATTTCTCTGGCCTGGCAGTCAGACACAGAGGTTTACATCTCTTTATTCCACAGAATACATAAAGAAAAATGGATGCACTTTAATTCGTCCCAAGGGGTTCGGGGGTCTGCTGAAATCCGAAAATGGGGGACCTAAACCTGTATACCAGGGTGCAAGAGCGATATGCTCTCTTTCGCCATTTTATAACTCTAAATGTTTGCATGACACTGCAAAGTATCGCCAGCACTAAGAGGGCTTCGACTATATATGAGAGTGAGTACCAGGTGATAAACTTATCACACCAGGTCAGGGTATTGCTAGTTGTCGCTGAGCTAGTTAACTCAGGGTTCCGTGTATTGCAGGGGTGGGAATCATTTACGGTTTGTGTGGTAGGGGTCAGGGGGGGTAGCGCCCGCGGTGCAACTGAAGGGATCCCGCTAAGATCCATGTGAACACGAAGGCTGTCTTCATCTTTGTCGGTCTTCTTCTTTGTCTTCCTCTGGGGTTCCCGAGGTTACGGAGTTCTGTGGACACAAGCATAATTTCTGTTATTATCTTGCTTAAGGTCTCGTATGTCTGTCTGTCTGTCCTTTATTGTCAATTTCCCTTTATAATTGGTCACCATCTGTGACTCCCTCATTTTTTAAAAACCAAATATTTGGGACAAGACATCCGAGAAATTACTGCCATACTGCGAGCCATCTTGCAGCCTGTGCGATCTACCATCCTAGTGTTTGAGGATGTAAATAGCATACGGAAGCAACCTAAGGGTCGCCAAAAACAAACAAAAGAATTTTGAACGTAACAAGCCAAAATGGGGTGCGTATGGGCCGCGGCGGGTAAGAAATGGGTGGAATCCTTGGGTAGGACGGTGATCAGTGCCGTGTGTGCTCTACCTGAGCGTAGTTGACCAGAGGGGGGGTCGTCAGGCAGGATGGGGACCAGTGCCGTTTCTCCACTGCCTGAGCAACTGGCAAGAACGTGTAAGAATGTGGTCATCGTGGGGGCTTCCTCCCGAATCAGGAGAGCAGCTATGAGTCATGTCTGTCGACAAACTAGTTCCTCTGAACGGTTGTCTGGTGACAAACTTGTACCTTTAAACTGGTTTCAATTGACAAACTAGTTCCTCGGAACTATTGTCTGGGGACAAACTTGTTCCATTAACAGCAAGGGGGTGTTAAAGGAGTGGTGACGTGGGGCCGTGAAAACTTTTGAGTTTACGAACAACACTTAACATTAGCACTAACGAACAAACATATAACAAACATGGTGCAGGTTCCATCAGAAAGGACACCGTATCTCGCCATCGGTTCCTTTTTTTCTCCATCATCTGGACACCTCACTGCTCAATAACGAACAGGGTCCCAAAGGGATTTGTTTGGTGGGAGTCAGACACTATGTCATCATCTTCTCCCAGCTGCCAAACTCTTGGCTGTAGTAACCGTGCTAAAGCTGCTTTGGGCGAATTGGGGTCGATCCCATCATTCTGGATGAGCCTGAACGAATTGTCTCGGTGCCAGAATCATGTATCGAGGTTGGAGCTACTAGTTTTCAATCCGTAATTGTCGGGCGGTGGGTCTGGGTCAGGGGCTTCGATATATGTAATCTCGAAGGGGTCAGTGGAATCATGCTCGGATTAGCTGGGAGTGGGGCCTGGTACAGGGGTATAGTCGTAACGTGGTGTGCTGTGGCTATCATCACCATCGCTATCAGTGTCGCTATCAGTGTCGCTGTCACTGCTGGTTGAAGGAAGGGAGAGGCGGAGTCGTGCCTCTGGGGGTGGAGTTGAAGTTGTGTCTGAGGGTGGGCTGGATTAGTTGGGGGAGGATAGGAATACGTCATCTGTGGGCGGGGCGTGCTCGTCTGCTGCTGTGAGCAGGATGTGGTGTGTGTGGTTATTTTGCGAGCCATAAGCCTTGAGCTGGTTTATGTGAAACCACGCAGACCTACCATTGGTATATGTAATTTTGTATACCGAGGGGCTGACTTTGTCCGAAATGGAGTACGGTCCGGAAAATCTAGGGGAAAGGAATGAACTAGGGTTGTAAAGGGAAAGCATGACTTGTTGCCCTACTGTAAACTCAATGGCGTGTACTGTTTTGTCGAAACAAGCCTTGCTCTGTTTCTTCCTGGTTCTAAGTCTCACAGCTGCTGTGAGTTGGGTTGCCTTTATGTTCTGTATCAATTGTTGAGCCGCATTTTCATGTGTGAGGGCTGTAACTGCGGGGCTGGCCAAATCCAGTCCTAATAAATACTCAGTACCTTTCATGGGGCGTCCGGTCATGAGGCTGTGGGAGGTGTATCCTGTGGATACCGTGTTTCTTATAAACATTAAAGCAAATGGGAGAACTGAATCCCAGGTGCTGTTATTCTGCTGAACCATTTTCCTGAGGGTGGCTTTTAATGTCCTATTCATCCTCTCTGCAATACCACTCGACTGCGGGTGATATGCAATGTGAAACTTTTGTCGAATGTCGAAAATCGTGAGGACGTTTTCCATTACACGTCCTGTGAAATGGGAGCCTTGATCGGACTCTGTACTACGGGGGAGTCCACATCTTGTAAAGATGTGATGTGTTAATATTTTAGCTGTTGTCTTGGCCGTATTAGTTCACGATGGAAATGCTTCCACCCATTTTGTGAAGGTGTCTATGACACCAACACATACTTATAACCATTTCTGCAAGGGGGTAGTGGTCCTATATAATCTATCTGGAGATTTGTCCAGGGTCCATTAACGGGGCGGGTATGACTCTTTTTTGCATATCTGTCCGGATTCTTCTGGGCACGGATCAAGCAATTCTCTATGTAGTGCGTTACATCGGTTTTTAAATCAGGCCACCAGCAGAGCGGTCTGAGGTGGTCTAGGGTGGGTTCAATACCTTGGTGTCCATGATTGTCATGGAACTGACAAATGATCTGGTTCCTGTCCTGGCTGGGAACTATATAAATGCCATCCTTTAAAATCACACCGTCATGTGTGGTTATCGCATTCTTGTATTTATCATACGGGGCTGGGAAGGTTCCCTTTAAAACTTCCCTGAGTTTCTCGTCCTCTTTCTGTGCCTTCACTAGATCCTGAATATTGGTCTGTGAGACCTGAACTGCGTGTACTGGGGTGCTTTCAGGGGGGTTCCAAAAATAACCATGCTTGGAGCCTGCCTTCGCTAGGGCGTCTGCTTTAACGTTACCGGGGGGGGGAAGAACGGTGATGACTGCGAACCTTAATTATTCCGTATTTTCGATCCTTCGCTGTCTCTAAGATATGGCGGAGTAATGGGGCTGAGGGTAGGGGTTTACCGTCCGCGGAAACAAATCCTCTTGTTTCCCACAGGGGTAGGAATTCCGTCAAACTATTACATACATACAAGCTGTCCCAATAGATGTCTGCTGGGGTTGGGAACGAGTCGGGGTGGTCTACAATGTAAGCGATCGCTGCCAGCTCTGCTGCCTGCGAGCTTTAATGCAATCTCATCTAGGGCGCATCCTCTACGTAAATAGCTCAACCGGTAATTCTCTTTCCATTTAACACTGTGGAGGAGCCATCCACATAAATCTTCAGGGGTGCGCACGTGTCTGTGGGCTGGGGTCTCTGGGGTGTACTACCTGTTTTTCTGGGAGGTGTTTTAGGAATAAATGGGCCTGTGTTCTGTTTCGTGGTGATGATCTCACATTCATGAGGGATGCCTGCATACTGCAAATTATCGGCAAGGAAGGTGTGTTCGTTTTACTGTGATCTCCCATCCCTGTAAAAGAAGGGTCCAACGGGTTGCGTGGATTTGGCTGACTGTGCCATCCTTAAGTCGGCCATCTAACAATAGCTGTGTTGGGGTGTGCTCTGTGAGGATGGTGATGGGGTTGAGTCCTGTAATGTAGGCGAAGCATTGTACTGCCCAAAAAACTGCGAGCAGGTGCCTTTCACAGGTAGAAAAGCCTTGTTCTACAGGGTCTAACACGCGTGAGGCGTATGTTATGGGGCGTAATTGGCCATGGCGTTCCTGGAGGAGTACGGCCGAAAGGGTTCGGTCGGTGCTTGCTACTTTGATAGCGTACGGGTAAAGTGGATCTGGGACCTGTAGAGCGGGGGCTGTGCTGAGTGTTAAAGCATCCACGACATTGTATGCTGTGGAAGCCGTTCCCAAGGTGCCTGCTTCTTGAGAAGTTTGGAAAGGGGTGCTGCTTTAGTGGCGAAACCGTCAATATGGTTTTGGCAGTAGCCAACCAGTCCTAAAAATGACCGGAGGGCTGAGACATTGTGGGGAAGGGGCAATTTGACGATCGAGTCAATTTTCTTTTGCTCGATCTCGCGTTTACCATGTGTGATTACTGTTCCCAAGTAAATCACTTTCTCTTTCAAAATCTGGGCCTTCTTGGGGTTGACTTTACATCCAATTTCTTTTAGGAGTGCTAGGAGTTCAACGAGAAGCAAAATGTGCTCTCCCTTTGTGTCTGTCTGTAGTAACAAGTCGTCTACGTACTGGATCAGACAATCGGGACGGGAACATTTTGCTAATCCATTTGCCAGCAATCGGTGGAAAATGGAGGGGGAGTTGTGGGAGCCTTGTGGAAGGCACGTCCACGTGTACTGTTGCCCTTGGAATGTAAAGGCAAATTTGTACTGGCTCGCTTTAGCCAATGGAATGGATCAAAAGCCGTTACTTATGTCCAAAGCCAAAAAACATTTTGACTGGAGTCCCTGTTTGAGCATGGTCTCGGGACTCGTGGTACGGTGGGGGCTGCTGCTGGGGTTACTTTGTTCAGTTCCCGGTAATCAATGGTCAGTCGCCATGATCCATCCGGTTTCCTGACGGGCCAAATTGGTGCGTTGTTTGTGGAGGCTACTGATCTGAGTATGCCTTGATCCAACAAACTCTCTATTACTTTGGAGATTTCTCCCTCAGCTTCCTGAGGAAATCCGTACTGCTTCTGGGGTTTAGGGTCGGGACCTGTAATGTTCACAAAGCCAGCCAATTTGCCACAGTCGTGCTTGTGCTGTGCAAATGCTGCTTTATGTTCCTGCAGGACTGCCCTAACCTGTTTGTCTGCCCTATGGTCGAGGGTTGAACCAGAAGTCTCCTACTGAGCTAATCCTGTTTACATACTCTCCTACTGTGAGTGTGGCGGGGGCTGGTGCTGCCTTTGCCATTTTCCAAACACACTTGTTAACTGGGTCAAAAGAAAGGTTATGGGAGCTCATGAAATCGATCCCAAGGATATATTCTGCTGTCTGGGGCAGATCAACCAAAACTACGGGGTGCTGAGTCGTGATGTTCCCTATCTGTATCGCTACAGGGGCTATGATGTATCCCTGTTGTAAATTGCCTGTAAAACCGCTGAGTGCGATGGTGTCTGTTGTGGGCCACGTGTCTCGTTGAAACATCGTGGAGGAATTGAGTGTGGTGCGGGGCCCTCCTGTGTCCCAAAGAAATTCTACAGGTTGTCCCCGAACTTTGCCTGCCACTACCGGTCTACCGGACTTGTCCCAAAGGGTGTCGCAGACCCAAGTTGGGGAGCCCGAAAACTGTCAGTCGGTGCCGCTCATGTCTGCATTCTATGATCGGGCGCTAACGCTATGGATCGGTTTTGCCCTATTCCTGTTTAGGGTGCCTGTCTGTTGGCTTCTCTGCTGCTTTTGGGGCGCATTGCACTCTCGTGCAAAGTGTCCTAACTGTCCACAATTGTAACATTCTTGAGCTTTGGGCTGGGTGGGCTGTTCCTGCCCTCATTTACCCATGCGGGGTTCTGGTGCGCTTTAACTGGGTTCATCTCTGCCTGCTCTTCATCGGGTGTTATAAATGCGGTTTTGCCTGCAATTGATTGCTCCCAAGCGCGGGGACAATCTCTTCAAAACCCATTTTTCATTATGGGCCTCATCTGAGGGGTCATAATTTGCACAAGCTTTTCATCCTGCGCCTGTGACGTGTGAGATAGAATTCGGGTCCATTTGGTCATTTTATCTGGGGACAAATGGGCCCGGGCTAACTCGCCGAAAACTGCTGTGAAGTGTATCCACAAGCATCCAGCAAACGCTGTGGGGTGCTCTGTCTTCTTTTGCCTACACTTATTTAGGCCTTCTACGGGGTCTCCTCTGTTAAAGCCGATCACATCAACGATCGCTGTGTGCATCTCTTGGAGTGTGCCTCCTCCTACATTCTGTGGGTCGGGAAGGGCTGCCATGACTGAAGTGCCGAGGCTTAAAACTGTGAGCTTCACTTGCTCCTTTTCGTCCAGGCCGTACATGGTAGCCTGCTGTTTGACTTTCGCGAAAAATTGGTGGGGGTCTGATGTGGGGAGGAACGGTGTAATTTTTCCACACACGTCCCGTAATTGGGTCACGGTTAACGTGGTTGTATAAAGGAAATCTGCTTCTCCTTCTGCTGTGGCCCTGCGGTGTGTGGTTACAGGGTTCATGGGGGTGTC
Source organism: Scyliorhinus torazame (assembly GCF_047496885.1). NCBI lineage: Eukaryota > Metazoa > Chordata > Chondrichthyes > Carcharhiniformes > Scyliorhinidae > Scyliorhinus > Scyliorhinus torazame. The sequence continues at coordinate 194,049,420 of NC_092717.1, forward strand.
TTCTGCCTGTTCGGTCAGGTGTTGGGGCGTTTTCCTTTTCTGGGGGTTTTCCTGCATACATGTCCCATGTATATATCTATGGGCAGTCTCGTTCAATTCCTGCCAGTCGGGGCCATTTTCCTGATCTAATTGTGGTCCAAATGTGTTTTGAAACCCATTTTGAACGGAAAGCAGAGATTGCAATTCTGCAATTTGCTTCCGGCACTTTGCGTGGTCTACGGAGCTCTGCCTTTGTTCCGTCGTGGAAGTATGGAGTGCTTGTAGGGCTGCCTTCAGATCATTGCACCGTTTCTGCAGTTTCTCCACTTGCTGTTCTGTCTCTTGTCTTACCAAGATGTCACGTTGCGTGTCCTGGTAGGCCTTATCGTATTGCGTTTGGAAACCACTCAAATGCGCGAGACAATACTGGTGTGCCCACTTGGCATCATCCGCCTCTCTGTCCCTTGCTGCTAATTGCTCTTTTAAATCTCTATTCTCCTTCTCTACTTCGCTCACATCTACCTCACTACTTCTGTCTCTCTCCTCTATCTCTCTACAGAGCATCCTAACGACCTCCTCTGTGCCTCGCAATTGTGCCAAGCAGGACACGATTGCCATTGGCTTGCGAGCTTTCCCCAAGCTCTTCTTGTGGATCTCTGACAGGTTCTCCCACCAAGTATGTCCTATACTTCCAGGACCTGTTTCCTCATTAGCACAGAATTCACTCCAAAAGGGCCATCCTTTCCCTTTGAGATATTTCCTGATCCCTTCTTCCCAAACGGGACACTGTCCTACTCTACTGGTCGCTGCGACCTCAAATTCCTGGGGGTTTATAAGGCGTTCCATTGCCTTCATTGCCATTTTCTCTATTTAGGTTCTCTACTGAATTTGGAACAGGGGGTGATAAAGTGGTGATGTCAACACGGGTACGGCTTACTCCAATTTCCGGCCTACAAAACCCCTGACAGTTTTACGTAACAAAATCTCTCAGGTTTACCTGATATCCCTATTAGTATGCATGCATTAACACACTTCCGAGTCTCAGACGTTTGATCAGTATCGTTCTCACACCTGTGGTTTTTCTGTTTCCAATTGGTTTCCAATTCAAATTTGGGTTCTCTCGGAGTGACTAGGCCACTTTTAAATTGTGTCCCGTCAGATGTCGCCAGTAAATGTTGCTAACTTGCTGTTGTCTCTTAATTTGGCTCTGTTTAATTACGTTTGCTCGAGTCGCCAGGTATCTTTCGACACCGCCACAAGGTTCAGAACCGAATACTGATCAAAGACTCGATACATCAATTAGTAAGTTCAAAAGCAATGTTCATTTATTTACACACAGTCAAATCTACTCATGCATAAAACTCTACAACCCAAACTATCACTCTTACTAAAAGCCTATACTTAGCTTTGGGTGCCCACTCAGTCAGAGGAACAATGGCCGTTGCTCGGTTCTGAGGCTGCTGGGTTGAGCTGTTTACAGGGTAGCAACTAGGAGCGTCTATCTCGTAGCGTGCGTTGACTTGGAACTTACTTGGTCTGGTGTAGCTGCTCGGCTGGTCTCTCTTCGCTGAGAGCCAAGGCCAAAGAAGAATGATTCTCTGTTGGGGAATACTTTTTATACCCGAAAGGGTTTCGTGCGCTTTTGGGCGGGCCTTGAATTTGGCCTCAATTAATTGGGCCTTTCCCAGTCATTCTTATCGATCTTCCTCCAATAGACGGGTGGGTTCCCTGGTTGCTGTGCGTGTCCTAGGTGGCCGTTGGTTTGCTTTGTTTTAGTCTCCTCTGGCGCCGGGATGTCTGGCTTAGCATTGTTTACCTAACTGTTGCCTTTTGTTCCTGGGGATGGCTCATTAGTATGTAGATGGCTTAGCAGTACTGGTCCTGTCTGAGAGCTAAGGCTCTAATCAACAGACAGACCTTGCACCTGCTTGCTTTTTTGGTATTGTCCAATTTTCCCTGCAGTCTTTGCAAGTGTCCATTTTGTAATCGGGACGTGGCCATCCCAGATGGCTGCGTGCCACATTCCGCGCTACCGTGCCATCCTGGAACTTCCAGGGTGCCAAGTTGGCAGTGCCAAGGTGCCCAGGTGCAAGGTTGCCTCTGTCAGAGTTCGGGCCTGGGGGCCTTGCCCATAAGAGGTGAGGTGAGAGGGGGGAGGGGCTCGAGGACCCCAGAACAGGTAATTTGGGTGAAGTGGTGACGTCCTCAGGCCATGGTGAGCTTGCCAGTGCAGGAAATGACTTAAACAGTGGCCTCGACGAGGAATTCCTCACTGAGGCCAAAGAAAACGGCAAAGTGCCGTTGAATAGCAGGATCTTTCTCGGCACTGCAGGCACTGAGAAATGGGTCGCTAAACTTGCCGTTCAGCAGACTTTAACTTGAAACCGCTGATCCCGCCCTTAAAGTCTGTAAGAAAATATAGACAATGTATACTACATCAGAATCCTATAATTTAGGTACAACATGGCTGGTCATTAAAAAATGCACATCCCTGATCTTTAAGATTAAAAATATATTTTGGATATAGCTTCAGATTAAGATGTCAAACATAAATTGAACTCAATTCAAAAACGTAATATGCATGATTGAGGGGTGGGTGGTTAGGGGGGGAATTCGGGAGGCAGCGGCATGGGAAGGTGGGAATAAGGGGCCCAGAAATTGGCCCATGGTTTATTTTCTGGGCCTGGAAGGAGAGAGACCCATGATGGGCCAGGAAGTAGTCAGGACCAAACAAAAAGAGACAGGAAAAGATACTGCCAGTGTTAGAGAAATCTGAAACTAAAATAAAGCAGATCAGTCAGCATTTATAAAGAGAGATCTTTATCTTTGATACCTAACTTTGCTCAAAGCCTCCAGCAGCGGGCAAGGTAGGACTTGGGGCAGATGATTTGATGTCTCATGTTCATCAAGCTGGATGAAGAGCTGGGGATTGTAGAAATCAATAGTTGAAAACACAATTGATTGGAATGTCCAAGGAGGAGCTCCTGATCTACTAACATAAATCATCTGGAAGATAAGTAGCCTTAATAGTAAATTTCCCAAGTTCTCCATCTATTTTCTGCTGACATTGCAGGGAGTGATTGGGAGTGTCTCACTTGCAGATCTATCCCTGTGTAACCTTTAGTACATATCACAGAATTGTTACAGTACAGAAGGCAGCCATTTGGCCCATCATCTCTGCACTGGCTCTCTGAATGGGAAATTCTCTTAGTACCATTCTGCTGCCTCCTCCCCGCAGCCCTGTACATTCTTCCTTTTTGGATAACTGTCTAATTCCCTTTTGAATGCTTCAATTGAACCTGCCTCCATCACACACTCAGGCAGCACATTCCAGACCTTAACCACAGCATGGAAATATATTTTTTCTCAAATCACTTTTGCTTCTATTACCAATTACTTGAAGGTTGTGTCCTCTGGTTCTCGATCCAGCAAATCTGTGCCGCCCATTCGCAATCCTCGCAATTGCTCAATATACTGTCAGCATAGTTCACTTGGCAGCACTTACACCTCTGAGCAAAATTATGTGGGCTTGGTGCCTTAATACACGACTTGACTACAAAATCTAGAGTGACATTTTGGTACAAGGCAGATGGAATGCTACATTATTGGCTGTGTTGATTTTCTATTGATACATTAACACGAGCAACCTTAAGTGAGTGAATCTAAAAGATTCCATTGTGGATATATAATGCAATAACAGAGACAATGACAGTAATAGGTTAAACACTAGCTGCTGAGGCACGTTTCTCTGAAGTAATATATCCAAATAGCTGATGAAAATTGCCAACAAGAACTTTTTCCCAACGGTATTTTCTCAATGACCAACTAATTCCAAATGCACTGCCGTTTTTCTGAAGGAGATGATTGTTGGGAATATTTCATTTCCAGCAGCTCCAAATATAGATATACTTGTATACCTAAACCAAACTTTAGATATTGATCCAACTTTCCGTGAAAAACCTTATTACTGAACAGCCTAAGGAAATGGCCAACGTCCCAAGTATTGGATTAGCACGGGTGAAAACAGTGGAAAAGAAGAACTGGTAAATGAGAAAATAAGAGCATGGTTGCACCGAGATTGTGTTTCAAGAGCCAGAAAATTAACCGTGGAAGGAAAGATTGGCTTTAGATTTGGGGAAAGAATCAACAAAAGTGAGAGAAGGTGTGGAGCCCAGCTTTCAACATTGTGAAGATGGAGTAAAGAGGATAAGCTTTGTCGGCTAATGTATTTCAAAGGACAACTGAACAAAGCAGTGCCCTTTATTGATCCCTGATCCTGATCCAGTCTTGTTTCAGATCATACCTGATCATTGCCAAAACAAGAAGCGCACACTTGAAACATGGTCCCAGACTCCCAGACTCCAGGGGAAAATGTCACACCACAGCCATGTTCAGAATGTGTACCATAGGCAAAATTCTTATTTTGGCAAGTACACTGTGGCTCTGACCAGGGTTCGACGGCTACTTAGATTTGCCAACATTTTACCAAGAGTCAGACATAGGATAAAGAGTTTTTAAAAAAATTTAGAGTTCCCAATTCATTTTTTTCAATTAAGGGGCAATTAACGGGCAATTTAGCGTGACCAATCCACCTATCCTGCACATCTTTAGGTTGTGGGTCCGAAACCCACACAAACATGGGGAGAATGTGCAAACTCCACACGGACAGTGACCCAGAGCCGGGGTCGAACCACTGTGCTACTGTGCCGCCCCCACCGTGAGGCAGCAATGCTAACCACTGTGCCACCATGTTGCCCCGGATAAAGAGTTTTTGATTACAGCTTAGGTTCTAAAAGACACGTACGACAGTAGAATGATTAAAATATTGGATGCTAAACGAGTCATCATGAGTTCATATCACAAGCTGTGAAAATGACTTCAATCAATCCAGTAACTTATGGGCTAGCACCAAGGAGAAACATTGACCATGAGTGCTGTTGGGTCATTGCGAAAATCCAAGTCATTCACCAACGTCCTTTGTTGATGGTCTATCTGCCTATGTGACTCCAGTTCTGCACTGTAGGGGTGACTTGTAATGCTCTGAGCAACCCAATTTTAAACAATCACTTGTAGTTCGAGCCAAAGCCCACTCACACCTTCTCAGGCCAGTTGGGGACAGGCAATGAATGTTGCCCCTATCTCAAGGATTAAAAAAATAATTTGAAACCTCTCGACTTAGCTCCTCTATTCCGTGAAAAATAGACTTAAGTGGGGCAAAAAAAGTATTTGGTTTATCGTTTACACATTTCTGGACATCTCACTGAAAACAAAAAAAAAAGACCTTGGGTTAACAACTGGCGAATGAGATAGTTTCAGTGACGGAGTTTTGAAAGCTAAGATTTATATACTTTTATCTTTGCCATTGAAAATAGCATTTGAATAAATAAAATAACTTCACTGAAATAAACGTAGCAACTAATTCAGTATCCTATGACTATATTAGGAAAGAGAAAGAATGGCCCACAGTATATATTGTTTTACTAGACTTTATTCTTGGCATTGATTGTGTACAGCTAATTGAAAACAGAAGTGTGATTGACTTGAGAGCCAACTCTAAAATGTTATAATTTAATATGAATTACTGAAGAGCTATCCTACACTTTCGAAGGACAATTCATTGCAATTAGTAGCCTTCTGCAAATGGATGAATAAATAACTGATGCATTTCACAAGTGAACAATGGAAGCCTGCTGCACATCGGATTACTCACAAGTAAGAAGCTGTGAATTAGTTATCAAGAGTGCTGTGACTAGTGAGATACACTTTAGCTCAAACTGCCCAAAGCATCTTCTGTGTGCTTTTTCCATGTATGGTTAAAATTTCTCTCTCTCTCAAACAGTTTCTCTTTTTTTTCAGGGTCACGTGCAATGGGGAAGAAGCTAAGTTCACATTGCTTTCCAAAGCAATCTATTTTCCACACAGACAATCAGCATTGAATTTCTGCAGTAGTGCTTTTGCCTATTTTTTTTTTTACACACCGGTATATTTCTTGGACGCCAAATGCCTGTGGATAAACAGCTCCTTTCCATTCACTGCAGCGTTTTCGGTGACACCAGGAAAACAGTGACAGCGACAACATCGAAGGAGCAGATTGTTAACATTCACTCCCTCCACCATCGATGCGCAATGGGGGTGTACCTACACCACATATGAGTGCCATGCCACTCAAGCAAGCTGCTTTACTGGATGCTGTCAAGCTTCTGAGTGTTGTTGGAGCTGCACTCATCCAGGCAAATGGAAAGTATTCTGTCACAACCCTGACTTGTGCCTTGTAGATAATAGACTGCAGCGCTTCAAGGCGGCCATAACCTTCTCAAGTCCAAAGGGATGGGCAATAAATGCTGGCCTAGTCAGTGATGGCCACATCCCATGAATGAATATAAAAGAATCACCTGGATTTTACTCAGCAGTTCTCTAGCAGGAGCTCTGTAAAACAGTTGGCCAGATGTAGTAAATGGCTGTTGTCCAGGATTTGAGACAATTTTCCTCTGGAATTATGGCAGGATTTTGGGAGAACACTGCAAAAGTTCAATATAAATGTATTTAACCTGTATCTTAATCATCTCTGTTGAGTTCACAGAAGCAGCCATACAGGAAGCCTAAGGAACAAAATGTTTATTCACAGAAGAACAAAGACTCAATGTATGTTGCTCCCAGAAATGACTACCCGCGCCCAGCGCGCAATCCGACTGGGATTTTTATATTCCCGTTTTCTCTCCCGCTGATGAGGGCCCCTCAGCGGGGAAACACGTATTCCAAGAGACTCATGGGGAACCTAATCGACCTGGTTCTGTGGGTCTCGTGTAGGTTACAAAATTCTTCCCCCCAGAGTACGAAAGTGTGCCTGATAAAGGAGGGTGCAGAGGAGGAGCCCTGCACTGCTTTGCCTGTGGCTGCCTCTCCAGAGCCGTTGGGCAGGGCCAGGTGGCAGATAGCAGTTAGGCGATCGACATTTCCTCGCTGATTGTCGCGGTGGTACCACCACCGGTGGCCGGTCATCAGATGGGACCTCCATTTCGGAGGCTGAATCCTCAACATCCAGCATTTCGCTGTTGAAACCCCCATGGGGTGGTTCCTGTGTGACAGCGGTGTCTAGGGGCTGTGCCGGGACCTCCAACCCTAACCCCGGATGTGTGTTCACCATTATGTATTTCTGATTCTCCAGGTTCAACACCAACTGGAGGTACGCATAGCTCATGTTGGGTTTGGTGAATAAGTGACCCCGGCCAACTTAGTGCAAAGGTCCTCGATCCGTGGCATCAGATACCGATCCAGTTTGGAGGCCCTATTCACCGTCACTTTATAGACACCACAATGGCAGACAGTGCCATCGAGTTTCATTACGGGGACAACCGGCGCTGCCCAACTCTCAAATTTCACCGGACAGATGATCCCCAAGCCTTCAAGCCAACCGAACTCCGCTTCCAACTTAGGCAGAAGTGCATAAACGATTGGGCAAGCACAAAAATATTTTGGTTGTGCTGTAGGGTCCACGTGGAACTTTGCCATGCCACTGTGGATTGTCCCCAGCTGGTCTTTAAAACTTTGAGGTACTTTGAGTCCACCCGAGCTCATCCAGAAAACCTGCTGCCAGGCAATGTGGAGGCGTTGTAGCCAGTCGCAGTTGAGCAAACTGGGGCCATCACCTTCCACCACAATAGTAGGCAAGTGGATTACTGCCCAGGACCACTGGTGCCATGGTGGTTCCAGCTATGGCCAGCTGCTCTCTGGTGTGTGTGGCCAACTGAACCTCAGGGTGCCGCAATGACTGGAGCTGCACTCCTGCCCAGAGATTCTCAAAAGGGTGGCTATCGAGAACCGAGACGGTGGCACCAGTGTCCAACTCCAGTAGTAATGGGTGACCATTGACTCAAACTGTGACCTTAATGGGTCACAGACCCATTTGGGTGCAGAAACGTGGTTCAATTGTAGACAATTATCTGTGGGCTCTTTCACGAAAAAGGTCCGGGACCAGGGGGTGCGGCCAGGCCTAGTGGGGCAATAGGCGGACAGACCATCCCACAGATGCCTCTCCCTGCGACCATGTCAACCACATGTCCCACAACACCCAGGTCTTCAGCTCCTGGATTGGGGAAGGGGTCCCGCCCGGTCGCCGGGTTCCTAGTCACTCGCTGGACCCCCGGGGGATTGCCACCCAGGGTGGAGAACTAGGTTACATGGTTGAGGGGTCGCCGTACTCCGGAAAGGGGCGCAGCCGATGCTGAGGACTTCCATCCCCTGTAATTCCTGTACACCCTGTTATTCGTTTATTCACGACAGGGTGATTTGTATAACGCTCTTAAAGTCCAGCTGAAGTTCAGCGAGCAACTTCCGCTGGTGTGTCGCATTACAGACGCCACTAACCAGCCTGTCTTGTAACATTTCGCAGAGGGTGCCGCCATATTCATAGATTTCCACAAGATTCTGGAGACGCATTAAGAACTCTGTTCTGGACTCCCCAAGAGTCCGCTCGGCTGTACTGAAACAGTAGCTTTGGATGATGACCGATGGTTTGCGGTTGATGTGATGCACCACAAGCGCAACCAGGTCTGCGAATGACTTCAAGTCTGGGTGGAGGGGTACATTAAGTTCTTTATCACACTAACGGTGGACGCTCTATAAGCCGTCAAGAGGATCATGGTCTGACTCACATCTCTGAAAAATGATGTTGGCCCGAAAAGAATTCTGCATACGCTCGACGTATTGTGGTCAATCTTCAATACCTGCATCAAATATTTCCAGCTTCCCGAAGTGCGGCATCGCGATGGCAGGTGAAACGATGGCAGGTGAAACAGTCCAGAGGCCTTTGGAGAAATGGGTAGGTACAGCGGAAATGGGACCGTCTGCCGCTCCACTTGATCCTCATCAACAGTGTTAAGTTCACAGAAGCGACCACAAAGGAAGCATAAGGAACAAAAGATTTATTTACAGAAGAATGAAGACGCTATGTATACTAGTCCCGGGCTGCGTTTCTAGATTCCAGTTTGCTCTCCCATTGCTGATGGGCTCCACCCCCTCAGCAGGGAAGCTCATATGCCACAAGATTCATGGGACCCTAATTAGCACACCCCAAGGTCTCGTGTACGTTACAGCAGTCTTATATTTAATTATCTCATACTGGCTGCCTCCTTTTTGGTCTTCGAATTTTACCGGCAGTGAAGCAGTTGAGGAAACGTGTACTGAAGACAGCTTCAGAGTGAAGCAGCCTGGGAAGAGTGTCCAGCAGTCAGCATCACAGCGAAGCAGTCTGGGAAGAGTGTCCAGCAGTCAGCATCACAGTGAAGCAGTCTGGGAAGCATGTCCTGCTTTCAGCATCACAGTGAAGCAGTCTGGGAAGCATGTCCTGCTTTCAGCATCACAGTGAAGCAGTCTGGGAAGAGTGTCCAGCAGTCAGCATCACAGTGAAGCAGTCTGGGAAGCATGTCCTGCTTTCAGCATCACAGTGAAGCAGTCTGGGAAGAGGGTCCGGCAGTCAGCATCACAGTGAAGCAGTCTGGGAAACATGTCCTGCTTTCAGCATCACGGTGAAGCAGTCTGGGAAGAGTGTCCAGCAGTCAGCATCACAGTGAAGCAGTCTGGGAAGCATGTCCTGCTTTCAGCATCACAGTGAAGCAGTCTGGGAAGCATGTCCTGCTTTCAGCATCACAGTGAAGTAGTCTGGGAAGAATGTCCTATTTTCAGCATCACAGTGAAGCAGTCTGGGAAGAGTGTCCAGCAATCAGCATCACAGTGAAGCAGTCTGGGAAGCATGTCCTGCTTTCAGCATCACAGTGAAGTAGTCTGGGAAGAATATCCTGTTTTCAGCATCACAGTGAAGCAGTCTGGGAAGAGTGTCCAGCAGCCAGCATCACAGTAAAGCAGTCTGGGAAGCATGTCCTGCTTTCAGCATCACAGTGAAGTAGTCAGGGAAGAATGTCCTGTTTTCAGCATCACAGTGAAGCAGTCTGGGAAGAGTGTCCAGCAGCCAGCATCACAGTGAAGCAGTCTGGGAAGCATGTCCTGCTTTCAGCATCACAATGAAGTAGTCTGGGAAGAATGTCCTGTTTTCAGCATCACAGTGAAGCAGTCTGGGAAGAGTGTCCAGCAGCCAGCATCACAGTGAAGCAGTCTGGGAAGCATGTCCTGCTTTCAGCATCACAGTGAAGTAGTCAGGGAAGAATGTCCTGTTTTCAGCATCACAGTGAAGCAGTCTGGGAAGAGTGTCCAGCAGTCAGCATCACAGTGAAGCAGACTGGGAAGAGTGTCCAGCAGTTAGCATCACAGTGAAGCAGTCTGGGAAGAGTGTCCAGCAGTCAGCATCACAGTGAAGTAGACTGGGAAGAGTGTCCAGCAGTTAGCATCACAGTGAAGCAGTCTGGGAAGAATGTCATGCATTCAGCATCACAGTAAAGCAGTCTGGGAAGAATGTCCTGTTTTCAGCATCACAGTGAAGCAGTCTGGGAAGAGTGTCCAGCAGTCAGCATCACAAGGAAGCAGTCTGGGAAGAGTGTCCTGCTTTCAGCATCACAGTGAAGCAGTCTGGGAAGAGTGTCCAGCAGTCAGCATCACAGTGAAGCAGTCTGGGAAGAGTGTCCAGCAGTCAGCATCACAGTGAAGCAGTCTGGGAAACATGTCCTGCTTTCAGCATCACGGTGAAGCAGTCTGGGAAGAGTGTCCAGCAGTCAGCATCACAGTGAAGCAGTCTGGGAAGAGTGTCCAGCAGTCAGCATCACAGTGAAGCAGTCTGGGAAACATGCCCTGCTTTCAGCATCACGGTGAAGCAGTCTGGGAAGAGTGTCCAGCAGTCAGCATCACAGTGAAGCAGTCTGGGAAGCATGTCCTGCTTTCAGCATCACAGTGAAGCAGTCTGGGAAGCATGTCCTGCTTTCAGCATCACAGTGAAGTAGTCTGGGAAGAATGTCCTATTTTCAGCATCACAGTGAAGCAGTCTGGGAAGAGTGTCCAGCAATCAGCATCACAGTGAAGCAGTCTGGGAAGCATGTCCTGCTTTCAGCATCACAGTGAAGTAGTCTGGGAAGAATATCCTGTTTTCAGCATCACAGTGAAGCAGTCTGGGAAGAGTGTCCAGCAGCCAGCATCACAGTAAAGCAGTCTGGGAAGCATGTCCTGCTTTCAGCATCACAGTGAAGTAGTCAGGGAAGAATGTCCTGTTTTCAGCATCACAGTGAAGCAGTCTGGGAAGAGTGTCCAGCAGCCAGCATCACAGTGAAGCAGTCTGGGAAGCATGTCCTGCTTTCAGCATCACAATGAAGTAGTCTGGGAAGAATGTCCTGTTTTCAGCATCACAGTGAAGCAGTCTGGGAAGAGTGTCCAGCAGCCAGCATCACAGTGAAGCAGTCTGGGAAGCATGTCCTGCTTTCAGCATCACAGTGAAGTAGTCAGGGAAGAATGTCCTGTTTTCAGCATCACAGTGAAGCAGTCTGGGAAGAGTGTCCAGCAGCCAGCATCACAGTGAAGCAGTCTGGGAAGCATGTCCTGCTTTCAGCATCACAGTGAAGTAGTCTGGGAAGAGTGTCCAGCAGTCAGCATCACAGTGAAGCAGTCTTGGAAGAGTGTCCAGCAGCCAGCATCACAGTGAAGCAGTCTGGGAAGCATGTCCTGCTTTCAGCATCACAGTGAAGTAGTCTGGGAAGAGTGTCCAGCAGTCAGCATCACAGGGAAGCAGTCTGGGAAGAGTGTCCAGCAGCCAGCATCACAGTGAAGCAGTCTGGGAAGCATGTCCTGCTTTCAGCATCACAATGAAGTAGTCTGGGAAGAATGTCCTGTTTTCAGCATCACAGTGAAGCAGTCTGGGAAGAGTGTCCAGCAGCCAGCATCACAGTGAAGCAGTCTGGGAAGCATGTCCTGCTTTCAGCATCACAATGAAGTAGTCTGGGAAGAATGTCCTGTTTTCAGCATCACAGTGAAGCAGTCTGGGAAGAGTGTCCAGCAGCCAGCATCACAGTGAAGCAGTCTGGGAAGCATGTCCTGCTTTCAGCATCACAGTGAAGTAGCCTGGGAAGAGTGTCCAGCAGTCAGCATCACAGTGAAGCAGTCTGGGAAGAGTGGCCAGAAGTCAGCATCACAGTGAAGCAGTCTGGGAAGAGTATCCAGCAGTCAGCATCACAGTGAAGCGTGTCCAACAGCTAGCATCACAGTGAAGCAGTCTGGGACACATGCCCTGCAGTCAGCATCACAGTGCAGCATCTGGGAAGCGTGTACTGCAGTCAGTATCACAGTGATGCAGCGTGGGAAGTGTGTCCTGCAGTAAGCATCGTGGTGAAGCCCTCTGGGGAGCGTGTCCTGCAGACAGCATGGTAGTGAAGCAGTCGGGGTTGCGTGTCCTGCAGACAGCACGGTAATGAAGCAGTCTGGGAAGCGTGTCCTTCAGACAGCATCACAGTGAAGCAATCTGGGAAGCGGGTCCTGAAGACAGAATTACAGTGTAGCACTCTGGGAAGCAAATACTGAACACAGCATCATAGTGAAGCAGTCTGGGATGTGCCTCCTGAAGACAGCATCACAATGAAGCATTCTGGGAAGAGTGTCCTGAAGACAGCATCACAGTGAAGCAGTCTGGGAAGTGTGTCCTGAAGACAGCACCACAGTGAAGCAATCTGGGAAGACAGCATCACAGTGAAGCAGTCTGGGAAGCGTGTCCTGAAGACAGCATCACAGTGAAGCAATCTGGGAAGCACGTCCTGAAGGCAGCATCACAGTGAAGCAGTCTGGGAAGTGTGTCCTGAAGACAGCATCACAGTGAAGCAGTCTGGGAAGTGTGTCCTGAAGACAGCATCACAGTGAAGCAGTCTGGGAAGCACGTCCTGAAGGCAGCATCACAGTGAAGCAGTCTGGAAAGCGTGACCTGAAGACAGCATCACAGTGAAGCAATCTGGGAAGCACGTCCTGAAGACAGCATCACAGTGACGCAGCCTGGGAAGTGTGTCCTGAAGGCAGCATCACAGTGAAGCAATCTGGGAAGCACGTTCTGAAGGCAGCATCACAGTGAGGCAGTCTGGGAAGTGTGTCCTGAAGACAGTATCACAGTGAAACAGTCTGGGAAGCGCATCCTGAAGACAGCGTCATAGTGAAGTAGTCTGGGAAATGTGTCCTGAAGACAGCATCACAGTGAAGTAGTCTGGGCAGTGTGTCATGAAGACAGCATATCAGTGAAGTAGTCTGGGAAGTGTGTCCTGAAGGCAGCATCACAGTGAAGCAGTCTGGGAAGCATGTCCTGCTGTCTGTTCTTGATGCAAAAAATCCAGAGAATTACATGATAGGGTAACTACAAGCTAATTGGTTGGTAAGAAACTGCTGTTAGGGATTATCTACAAATTGCTGTAAATTAGAAAAGCATATATACTTTAAACACATAGCTGTACTTGTACCTAGCTGAGAAAGTTAGGTCCAATATAATAAGGTAACAAATGCAGCATAAGGGAAGTAAAGTTAAGACTTAAAGTAAGTCTCCAAAGAGTTAAGGCAAGGGTTCAGAGTGGAATAATTCAGAGGCTGAATCGCGTGAGATCCCCAAATCGAGCTCCGCGTCGGGCGGAATGCGAGTCACCTACCAGTAGGAAATCTCTTTAAGGTAGAAAGAGGATGGCAGGCCACCAGACAGAGTGGAAGAAGGCAGATAGTGCAGTAGACCTCTGTGGCCACACCTTCTCTAACAGATATACCATTTTAGATACTGCTGGGTGGGGGGAGATTTCACAGGGGTTTGCAGCAGAAGCCAAGTACATGGCACCATGGGTGGCTGCACAAGAGGGGAGGAAGAAGAATGGCAGAGCTATAGCGATAGGGGATTCAACAGTAAGGGGAACAGAAAGGTGTTTCTGTGGCCATAAAAGTGACTCTCAGATTCTGTGTTGCCTCCCTGGGGCCAGGATCATTGATGACTCAGAGCTGCTGCAGGGCACTTTAAAGGGAGAGCGTTAACAGCCAATGGTCATGTAACATAACGGTACCAATCATCCATGTGTTGTTCTAACCCCGCAAGTACCTTACAGGGTGGAAACAATTAACTTCCCGTGAACCTTGCAGAATATGAACTCCCCCATAGAGAAGGTGCAGGACCTCTAAACCATGTATACTTGTAGAGTATACAAGACCAGCCAGTTAGGCACTGGCAAGGCAGACCCAGTCGGGATCTACCGTGTGATATATATAATAGCTAAGTTTGTTTGAACTACTCAGTATGGACTCCTTCATGACCTTACAAAATAGGTAAAAAGAGATGAGGTCCTGGTAGCAGAATATAGGGAGTTAGAACTTAAATTAAAAAGTAGGACCTCAAAAGTAATATCTCAGGAGTACTACCAGTGTCACATGCTAGCGAGAGTAAAAGTAACAGGATATACCAGAGGAATACATGGCTGAAGAAATGATGGAGGAAGGAGGGATTCAGATTCCTGGGACACTGGGATCGGTTTTGAGCGAGCGTCTGTAAGCACTGGTCTCCACAAACGTACACCAGGTATACTGGTGATCAGGGGCTACTAGGTGGTCAGGCTATTGGTGATCAGATGACACTGCCAGCCTGGCAGGGACACTACCAAGCTGGCAATGCCAACGTGCCTGGGTGGCATTTTGCCAAAGCCGGGAATCGGGCCAGGGGGTGCTCTTCCCTTATGAGGTAGGGTGTGGGGGGCTATAGAACCTTCTTATAGGTGAGTTGGGGAGGGCTTGTACGTTGCGGTGGAGGTTTAGCGATCAGGCTACCATTTTGATTTCTTCCTGCACTGGTGAGCGGAACTCGTTAGTGCAAGAAATGGGATTGAGTGCAGCTTTGGCGGGGTATCCCTTGCCGAGGCCCTGAAATGAAGCAGAGTCTCGTTTGATATCACGGTCATTTGCAACAATGCCAGTGCTGGGAAACACCCGACTAAACGCACTCAACATGGGACTCTGTTCCATTTCCATTAACCGTGGGCAGCACGGTAGCATAGCGGTTAGCGCAATTGCTTCACAGCTCCAGGGTCCCAGGTTCGATTCCCAGCTGGGTCACTGTCTGTGCGGAGTCTGCACGTTCTCCCCGTGTGTGCGTGGGTTTCCTCCGGGTGCTCCGGTTTCCTCCCACAGTCCAAAGATGTGCAGGTTAGGTGGATTGGCTGTGATAAATTGCCCTTCGTGTCCAAAATTGCCCTTTGCGTTGGTTGAGTGGGGTTACTGGGTTATGGGGATAGGGTGGTGTGGGTTTGGGTGGGGTGCTCTTTCCAAGAGCCGGGGCAGACTCGATGGGCCGAATGGCCTCCTTCTGCACTGTAAATTCTATGATTACCTATGATGATTACCAATGACCCTAATAACAGAACATTTGAAAAGCATTAACGGGATTAGGCAAAGCCAGCATGGTTTTATGAAAGGCAAATCATGCTCAACAAATCTATTGCAGATTTTTGAGGATGTAACTGGTAAGATAGACGAGGGAGAACCAGAGGATGTGGTGTATTTGGACTTTTAGAAGGCTTTTGATAAGGTCCCTCATAAGAGGTTAGTGGGCAAAATTAAAGCACATGGGATGGGGTAATGTATTAGCATCAATTGAGAACTGGTTAACAGTCAGAAAACAGAGAGTGGGAATAAACGGGTCTCTTTCTGAGTGGCCCCGGCGGATTGGAAATTAGCAAACGTGACACCACTGTTTAAAAAGGGAGGTAGGCGGAAAGTGGGTAATTATAGGCCAGTGAGCTTAACTTCGGTAGTAGGGAAGAGGCTGGAATCTATCATCAAGGAAGAAATAGCGAGGCACCTGGATGGAAATTGTCCCATTGGGCAGACGCAGCATGGGTTCATAAAGGGCAGGTCGTGCCTAACTAATTTAGTGGAATTTTTTGAGGACATTAACAGTGCGGTAGATAACGGGGAGCCAATGGATGTGGTATATCTGGATTTCCAGAAAGCCTTTGACAAGGTGCCACACAAAAGGTTGTTGCATAAGATAAAGATGCATGGCATTAAGGGGAAAGTAGTAGCATGGATAGAGGATTGGCTAATTAATAGAAAGCAAAGAGTGGGGATTAATGGGTGTTTCTCTGGTTGGCAATCAGTAGCTAGTGGTGTCCCTCAGGGATCAGTGTTGGGCCCACAACTGTTCACAATTTACATAGATGATTTGGAGTTGGGGACCAAGGGCAATGTGTCCAAGTTTGCAGACGACACTAAGATAAGTGGTAAAGCAAAAAGTGCAGAGGATACTGGAAGGCTGCAGAGGGATTTGGATAGGCTAAGTGAATGGGCTAAGGTCTGGCAGATGGAATACAATTTTGACAAATGTGAGGTTATCCATTTTGGTAGGAATAACAGCAAAAGGGATTATTATTTAAATGATAAAATATTAAAACATGCTGCTGTGCAGAGAGACCTGTGTGTGCTAGTGCATGAGTCGCAAAAAGTTGGTTTTCAGGTGCAACAGGTGATTAAGAAGGCAAATGGAATTTTGTCCTTCATTGCTAGAGTGATGGAGTTTAAGACTAGGGAGATTATGCTGCAATTGTATAAGGTGTTAGTGAGGCCACACCTGGAGTATTGTGTTCAGTTTTGGTCTCCTTACTTGAGAAAGGACGTACTGGCACTGGAGGGTGTGCAGAGGAGATTCACGAGGTTAATCCCAGAGCTGAAGCGGTTGGATTACGAGGAGAGGTTGAGTAGACTGGGACTGTACTCGTTGGAATTTAGAAGGATGAGGGGGGATCTTATAGAAACATATAAGATTATGAAGGGAATAGATAGGATAGATGCGGGCAGGTTGTTTTCACTGGCGGGTGAAAGCAAAACTAGGGGGCATAGCCTCAAAATAAGGGGAAGTAGATTTAGGACTGAGTTTAGGAGGAACTTCTTCACCCAAAGGGTTGTGAATCTATGGAATTGCTTGCCCAGTGAAGCAGTAGAGGCTCCTTCATTAAATGTTTTTAAGATAAAGATAGATAGCTTTTTGAAGAATAAAGGGATTAAGGGTTATGGTGTTCGGGCCGGAAAGTGGAGCTGAGTCCACAAAAGATCAGCCATGATCTCATTGAATAGTGGAGCAGGCTCGAGGGGCCAGATGGCCTACTCCTGCTCCTAGTTCTTATGTTCTTATGTTCTTATGTTCTTTTCTTGTGGCAAAAATTGTGATTGCCTGCAATTTGTCATTCTTGCATTTATCCTGATGAGTGCAAGACAAAAAGCTTCGGCAACCTGTCTCTCTGTTGCTAATACCATATGATGCCATTTCAATAGGTGTTAAAGAACTCCATATTAAGCCATGGAATGTTTTGTTTGTGTGCAGTTTTAGTAGAGTGTCGCTTTAAAACGCAAAGAATAAAAAAAAGATAGGAATTATAGCCACTGGCAGGAAACACCCAGCAGATGTACTTGCTATTGATTTTAAACTTGGATAAATGATCTGTTGATGTAAAACTAGGGTGCACGAAAATATCATTAAAAAATATATTGGACCACTGCTGTCAACATATAAACTGAAGTGTTTATGCACAGTAGGTGTACAAAAATAACACACATGGAAGATTACTGTTATTGAAATCCTGCCAATTAAAAGAACATGGGTTTCTTTTTGTTCTGTTATTTTTGTATTATAAGTTTCCGTGTTCTACCTGCTTTTCATTTTTTCATTCATTTATATAACCCCTTTAACGTGCTCAGAATTTTACAAAGAGTATCACATTCAACGAATTTATTTGCATGGCACCTTTGTATTATAGGTAAACGCAGAAGCCAATGTGAAACTATTCTCAGAGTGCAGGCATAAATTGTCCACACTTATTTACAGTTGATATCACTGAATGGTTTGCTGTGTCAACTAAACTGTCTAATAGTGGAGTCATCTATAGGCCAGACCTGATAAGGAGGGCAGGTATTCTTCCCCTAAAGAATATTAATCAACCGGTCGGGTTTCAACATCTTCATGGCCACTTTTACTGATAACAATTTTATATTTACAGACTTTTAAAACTAAATTCAAATTCTCAAACTGCTATGTTGCCATCTGAACTCCTATCCTTTGGGTTACTCGTCCTGTAATGTAACTGCCACATTTCTGTAGCCATATATTTGCCCATGTCAAGGCCCCAGAAATAGTAATGAGATATGCGACAGGTGATTCTGATTTTAGTGTTACTGGCTGACAGATAAATGCTGCTAAAGTAATATTGAGAACTCCCCTGTTCTTTGAGTATTGCCGTGGGATGTTTTGCTTGAGAGGGGAGATGGATCTTCAGGGGCGTCATTCTCCGACCACCCAGCGGGTCGGAGAATGGCCGTTGGCCGCTGTGAATCCCGCCCCCGCCGGTTGCCGAAGTCTCCGGCACCGGATATTCGGCGGGGGCGGGAATCGGGCCGCGCCGGTTGGCGGGCCCTCTCGCTGGATTCTCCGGCCCGGATGGGCCGAAGTCCCGCTGCTAAAATGCCTGTCCCGCCGGCGTAGATTAAACCACCTACCTTACCGGTGGGACAAGGCGGCGTGGGCGGGCTCTGGGGTCCTGGGGGGGGGCGCATGGTGATCTGGCCCTGGGGGGTGCCCCCACGGTGGCCTGGCCCGCGATCGAGGCCCACCGATCCGCGGGCGGGCCTGTGCCGTGTGGGCACTCTTTTCCTTCCGCCTTTGCCACGGTCTCCACCATGGCGGAGGCGGAAGAGACTCCCACCACTGCGCATGCGCGGGAATGCCGTCAGTGGCCGCTAACGCACCCGCGCATTCGCCGCCCGGAGATGTCATTTCCGCGCCAGCTGGCGGGGCACCAGAGGCCTTTTCCGCCAGCTGGCGGGGCGGAAATTCGTCCGGCGCGGGCCTAGCCCCTTAAGGTTGGGGCTCGGCCCCCCAAGATGCGGAGCATTCCGCATCTTTCGGGCGGCGCGATGCCCGACTGATTTGCGCCGTTTTGGGCGCCAGTCGGCGGACATCGCGCCGATACCGGAGAATTTCGCCCAAGGTTTCAAATTGATACTCGTTTCATTGGAACTGAAAGGGTGAAGAGTTTTTGGACTCAAAACATTAGCTCTGTTTCTCTCTTGATAAATGTTGGCAGAGCTGCTGAGGTTTCCGATGTCCTTTGTTCTTCTTTCAGATTCCAGCATCTTCAGTGTTTCGCTTATCTTAGTTATTACTAAATTCAGTAAAGAATTCAGAAGGATCTTTTTTATTCAGAGAATCGATCAAATGGGGAACCACCCACTACAAGGAGCAGTAGAGGCGAGTGACTTAAGGAAAAGCTAGTTACATATATCGCAGGAATAAAAGAAAAGGGAGGCGTGATTCTCAATGCCCGGGGCCGGGCCGGAGAATCCCCGCTACCGGTGTGAATCACGCCATGCTGCCCCGACACCGGCACGCGATTCTCCACTCGGCCTGTGGGGGGTGAGGGGGGGTCCAACCCGGGGGGGGTGGGGGGCTCTGATGTGGCCTGGCCCGCGATCGGGGCCCACTGATCGGCGGGACGGCCTCTCTGGCTGGTGGCCTCCTTTCTTCCACGCCGGCCCTTGTAGCCCTGCGCCATGTTGCATCGGGGTCGGGGCGTAGAAGGAAGCCACTGCGCATGCGGACGTTGGCGCCGGTGCCACTGCACATGCACGGATTACGCAGCGCCCAGTTGACACCGGGATCAGCCGCTAGAGCGGCGTGAACCGCTCCAGTGCCATGATCCTGAGGCCGTGTTGACGCCGTCGACAAATGGGATGGCTTTTCCGGCGGCGTCAACACTTAGCCTCAGGATCACAGAATCCCGCTCAGGATATCTTGGTGGGGTTAGATGAAGAAGGATGGGAGGAGGTTCATACGGATTTAAACATCAAGACTAACCTGTGGGACGAAATGGTATGTTGCTGTGCAATAAATACTATGCTAAATGTGTATGTTTCAGCCTAGAATAGGAGAAGGGATTAACTCAGCCCACGCCGGGCCGGAGGATCGCCGGGCCGGGCGCGAATCGCACAACACCGCCCCGACATCGGTCCGCTGATTCTCCGGAGAGCGGAAAATCGTCACCATTGGCGCCGGCGCAGTTGGCGCAGCGCGGTCGGGGGTCGCTCTACGCAGCCCCCCACCGATTCTCTGCCCGGGATGGGCTGAGTGGCCGCAAAAAAACTCCGAGTCCTGCCAGCGCCGTGTACATGTGGTTTTACCCGGCGAGACCGCGGCGTCCATCCTTTCGGGGGGGGCCTCCGCTGTGGCCTGGCCCACAATCGGGGCCTACCGATCGGCAGGCCGGCCTCTCGGGCTGGGGGCCTCTTTTGCTCCGTGCCGGCCCCTGTAGTCCTATGCCATGTTGTGTCGGGGCCGGCGCGGAGAAGGAAGCCACCGCGCATGCGCGCAATCGCGCCGGTCGCAGTGCTCATGCGCGCATTCGTGCCGGTCGCAGCACGCATGCACGGACCCGCAGCCCCCATTTGAGCCCCGTATCGGCAGCTGGAGCGGCGTGGGTCGCTCCAGCATTGTGCTGGCCTCCTGTAGGGCTTGGCATAGCTGCTCCTGTGGGCCTGTTGACGTCGTCGTAAAACATGACCGCGTTTATGACGGCGTCAACACTTAGGCTCAGGATCAGAGAATCTCGCCCAGGATTGCAATAAAGAAAATAGTCTTTTTTTTTTAGCTTTCAATGTTGGCTACAATCTACCTCTGGCCAGGCTGCAGAGATCATGGTTGAAACATTCAGATATGCATCACCAGTAAAACAGGCACTATGGGTGCTGTTTTAGTCCCAAAATATTTTCTGTGTCACACACTCTCACTTCTAGAATGGTCCATCCTGAATACCATCTCGGTGAGGTTTTAGTTACAAGCATGCGCTGGAAGTACACAGAATGGGTAGATCGCAGTGTCAGTCTGTGTCTAATATTTGATGCCAGCGCCTTTCTAGTTAATGCCGTCTCTTAAACAAATAGTTGAACATGTGTTCGGCAGCAGAAAGGGCCTTGCGCCAACTCCATTTGCAAGAATCACCAACTTGCAGGTTAGTTGTTGATTACTTTCTACCTGCTCTGTTTGAGATTGTGGAGGTGCTGGATGTTTTTAAAGACTTGGTTTCAGTTGGTGAATTTTGCAAGGAGCAATCTTGCACAAGGGAGTGGGGGCGGGGGAGCATTGACATGGATGCTGTTGGCTCACTTCGCCTGCAACATAAGAGAAGAGGCAGCAAAGGGGAAGAGAAGTTGTTGCAGAGAGATGAAGCAGAGGGGGAGAAATGCCTTGTTCACCCAAAGTTTCACAGGAGCACGCTTCTTACATCCAGCTAAGCCAGAGCAGCTTTTGCATCACCTGTATTAACAAGAACTTATATTTACATAGCATCTTTAATGTAAGAAAATATCCCAAGTTGTTCCACAGGAGCAATATGTTAAAAAATGACAGAGATATAACAAAAAAACGGTTGGTGAGTGATTAATGTTGGGGACTGTGTCTAAGTAGCTGAAGCTAAAATAACCAAATTATTTGTTGGGAAAAGTATTACTTCTAGATTTGTTCTAGTCTAAGGCATACTTTTTTACTTTGAAGACATGCTACGTGAGGACAGCCGAACGGAATGTGTGACCTATAACATGTGGGTGGGGGAGGTGGTCTTAGACCCTCCCAGTTTCCTAGGTGACCACATGTGTGGGAATTGCTCTCAGCTGCAGAAAGTGGAGCCTCGGGTTCCAGAGCGTCGGAGATATAAGGAGTGACTGGATAGGCTTGGATTGTTTTCTTTAGACCAGAGAAGGCTGAGGGGGAATATGATTGAGGTGTATAAGTCTATGACGGGTTTGGACAAGGTAAATGGGAAGCAGTTGTTCCCCTTTGTTGAAAGGTCAGTCACGAGGGGGCATAGTTTTAGGGTGAGGGGCAGGAGATTCCGAGAGGATTTGAGAAAATAAATTCACTCAGAGGTTTTATGTTCTGTGTTGTGGCCGTAGCACAGATGCACACAGAACATCTCGTTCTTTGACAAGTAAGATAGTTTCTTAACAAAATGTACATGTGGAAAGATAGCTAACAAACTGTAATACAAACGGTAACGAGTAAGTGAATTCGGTGAATTCTCCTGGAGCTACTTCTAGTGCGACTATCCTCCAGTACGACTTGCTGCCAACTACCGGCTATCTCAAGTCACATGATATTGTCACCTTCTGGTTGGAGATCGTATCGCTAACTATATACATTAATAGATAACTATGTACATTAATAATAATAATCTTTATTATCACAAATAGGCTTACATTAACACTGCAATGAAGTTAATGTGAAAAGCCCCTAGTCACCATATTCCGGCGCCTGTTCGGATACACAGAGGGAGAATTCAGAATGTCCAAATTACCAAACAAGCACGTCTTTCGGGACTTGTGGGAGGAAACCGGAGCACCCGGAGGAAACCCACGCAGACACGGGGAGAACGTGCAGACTCCACACAGATAATGACCCAAAACGGGAATTGAACCTGGGACCCTGGCGCTGTGAAGCAACAGTGCTAACCACTGTGCTACCGTGCCACCCACATGCATATCACCACAGAGGGTGGTGAGATTTTGGAATGCACTGTCCAGGAAAGTCGTGGAGACTGGAAACCTCAGAACTTTTAAAAGGCACTTGGATGAGCACATAAAACATTCAAGGATACTGGACAAGTGTTGGTTAGTGGGATTAGCGTGAGATTACGGGTAGTTATTATCGGTGCAGACTCGATGGGCCAAAGGCCTTTTCTGCACTGTATGACTCTATGACTATGCTCAAGCCACTTAAGTGAGTATTAGGAGAAATGACAAAAACCTTGGTCAAAGATATAAGTCATAAGGAGCTTCTTAAAAGAAGAATGTGAAGTAGAGATGGTATGGAAAATTTTCCAGAGTTTAAGGCCAAGGGAACTGATGGCACAGCTACCAATAGTGGAGTGATTACAATCAGGGATGCTGTCGAGGCCAGAATTAGAGGAGTGCAGATATCTTGGAGGATTCTGTAGCTGGTGAACATGACAGAGATGGGGATGAGCAAGGTCATGGAGTGATTGGAAAGCAACGATTAGAATTTTAAAATCAACACATCGCTTGACTGGGAGCTAATATAATTTAGCAAGCACAGGATTGATGAATGAACTGGACTTTGTGAGTTAACATAGGGTTTGGAGGGGAGAATGTAGGAACCCAGCCAGGAGTGCATTTGAATAGTCAAGTCTCGAGGTGACAAAGGCATACCATCAGACCGGTGCCAAAGAAGAACCAGGCAATGTGCCTCAACGTCTACCATCCGGTGACGTCTATCATTATGTAGTGCTTCGAGAGGTTGAGACACATCAACTCCATCAGGATCCGGCCATTAGCACTCTTTCCCCTTAGTTTCTGTGGCCATTAACACCCGGTTTCCCTGGGTTTCTGTGGCTATGACTCACCTTTCATTCCCACTCCACAGTATAAATATTTCCCACTTTCTCTGTCTGTTAGCTTTGACAATGAATCATCGGACTCGAAACGTTAGCTCTTTTCTCTCCCTACAGATGCTCCCAGACCTGCTGAGATTTTCCAGCATTTTCTCTTTTGTTTCAGATTCCAGCATCCGCAGTAATTTGCTTTTACCCAGTGTAGGTTTGCAGGCATTGCATCAAAGGTGAGATGAATCGCAACCTCAAAGATTGCAATTCACTGTTCGTGCAATTCGCATGCGACTATAGTCAGCATACACTGATGAATGCCCAATGTCCTGACAGCAGGTCTGATGTGTGCATTCTGAACCAGAATCGGGTTCATCTTTGCTTCTGTACCAAGGCCTTTTGCCATGCAGTATTGGACCATATTCTCCGACCTATTGTGTCACTTTTCAACCTTTATTGCGCAAGGGTAAAAATTGTTAAATAGAAACTCTTTTATAATCATTACCTCAAATGTAAAGAATAAATGGGTAAGTCAGCACGGATTATTTGACACTAACTCTTTCTCAAAGTTGGTCATATCTCGACCCCAGCCTGGACTGTTCTCTCTAAAGACAGCATGTGGCAGGCAATGTCTGAAGACACTTTCTATAGACCAAAGCTTATATTAGCTCCAAGTTGGCCTCAAATTTATTAAAAACTTACTAGTTTTCCAATTAACTCAGAGTTACCTTAAAGATATGGAAAAAGTTGATGCTAACATGTTGTCAGTCAAGGTGGGACGGCTGGGCTCTGTTGAGGGTCAGTGTTAGATTAGGTAGCCGGTGGTGGTGGCAATGGGAGGGTGAAGGTGTCTCTGCATGCGTCCCAGAAGTACTTGATTTGCTTTGGGTCATGGTGGAGCAATATTCCATTCACACCTGCTACTACAGGATGATATTTCAAAGATGGTATTTCCCACTGAGCCAGGAACAGCCCAGAAATATTTGTAAATCAAGAGGTTAAAAGGAGAGAGGAACATAAAACAAATCAGAATCACTACAAAAAAGATACAGGGGAAATGATTAGAACTAAAAGTTGACAAGGCCCCGAGAACTGATTGCTTTCATCCTCAGGACTTAAAAGATTTGGCTGAAGAGACAGTAGATATATTGGTCTTAATCTTCAAAAATTCCTTAGATTCTGGAAAAAAAAAGTCCCCACGGGTTGAATTTTTAAAAATATGATGGCTGTGATGTATCTGCCGGATCCTGACAGAACCAGGGCATGTCACGGTCAGTAGATCCCGGGAGAGGCCTCCCCCGGGGTTCCTGATGGCCTTTACGCCTCCCGAAATCCAAAGAGATCTAGCGATCTGGATCCTGCCCACAATGGGCAGAACCCAGTCTCATATGGCTAAGTGAGTTTAAAAGCCACTTAATCGTGCTGACGCCAGATTGAACAACCACCCAGCATCTCTTGGCCTCACCGAGGAGACCCCATCTGAGCACCGATTAGTACTGGCCCTCACAAACGGGCATACCAGCACTTGGGGGGCCTGTCAGGCAATCGAGGCCCTTGGGTGGTCAGCCTTTGAATCGGTTGGCACTGCTGGGAGAAAACGAAAGAGAAAATGCTGGAAAATCTCAGCAGGCCTGAGAGCTTTGACAAAGAGTCATCGGACTCGAAACGTTAGCTCTTTTCTCTCCCTACAGATGCTGCCAGGCCTGCTGAGATTTTCCAGCATTTTCTCTTTCGTTTCAGATTCCAGCATCCGCAGTAATTTGCTTTTATCCACTGCTGGGAGAATGTTTCCATTTATGGGTCAGTTTAGAACTAGGCGACACAGTTTCAAAATGAGAAGTCACCCACTGAAGACTGAAATAAGGAGAATATTTTTTTGTCTCAGAGGATCGTTCATCCGATGCCAGGTGCCTGTGCCTATGTTTTTACATTGTGTATTTATGAATGTCCTATATTTTATCATGCATGAAACGATCTGTCTGGACTGTACGCAGAACAATACTTCTCACTGTACCTCGGTACAAATCAAATCAAATAAATCAAATCAAATCAAAAGTCAGTCTGCGGAATTCTCTCCCTACAAAGTAGTTGAGGCTGGGTCATTTAATATATTCAAGGTTGAGTTGATAGATATTTGATCAACAAAGGAATCATGGTGTTGTATCTTGTAAGACTGGCGACCACCAAGTAGATCAACAAATAAATGTTTTATTAAGGTAAGTAACTATTTACAGAGAGTGAGATAGAGGTTCCTGTACTCCATGACTTCAGACCCCTAACTGGCAAGGAAAACCTGCGCTCAGCCTGAGGATTCACACGCTCGGGCCCAATTGGTCGAATGGATCACATGACCGTCCGAGACCCCGCCCTTTAAAGGGGCATGCAACCACTCATGGGGTAGGGGAAGCAGACAGAAAAATAAAGTTGAGCTTTCATCAGATCAGCCGTGATCTTTTCAAATGGCTCAGCGGGGCAATATAGTCTATTCCTGCACCTAATTCTTGTGTTCTTTTGGATAAGTAACATGACATTTGCTCAATGTACCTCTCATTGTTTTGTTTCTATGAAATAGAACAAATGAAGGACTTAAAATGTTTTGTGAAGTCATGATAGCAGGAACTAATGTGACCCCTGAATCTCTAGCTGTTTTGTCTGCACATTAATTGCTTTGGTTGGTGTCTGACAGAAAGTTCTGCCAGATGCGGCTATAAGTGAGGGAGACAGTGTAACATCACTCACCAAAACGAAAGCAGCCACGTAAAAGTGCCTATCCACTGAAAGAGCACCACAGGAATCTCTGTTTGACCATCTGTGTTTATCCTTGTTCTTTGAACCTTTATTCCAATTCTTCAACAGATATTTATTCAGCACAACACAATGTTAATTGCTTTCTTGGGCATACGTTCCCCACATCTACTCCTGTGTGGGAGAAAATATTATGCTGAAGTTTAGTCTCATTTGTCAGTTGTGTGGCCATACTATCTAGCTTTGTCCTCACAGTTACAATAGCAGCTTTCATTTCAGTTATGCTCCTCTTGATTAATAAGGTGAACACAGAGAAGGAGGATTTTGAAAGCGAAGTGCATTGAAATAAAGAGAATTTGGAAGAAGGAGATGCAGACGATTGGTTTTCAATAAATGAAAGACCAACTACTATGGGTGGCATGGTGGCACGGTAGCACTGCTGCGTCACAGCTCCAGGGATCCAGGTTCAATTCCGGCCTCGGGTGACTGTCTGTGTGGAGTTTGCACTTTCTCCCAGCGTCTGCGCGGGTTTCCTTCGGGTGCTCCGATTTCCTCCCACAGTCCAAAGATGTTCAGTTCAGGTGGATTGGCCATGCTAAATTGCCCCTTAGTGTCCAAAAGGTTAGGTGGGATTACAGGGTTACGGGGATAGGGTGGAGGCGTGGGCTTAAGTAGGGTGCTCTATCCAAGGGCTGTGCAGACTCGATGGGCCGAATGGCCTCCTTCTGCACTGTAAATTCTATGATAAAGGCGGAATTGGATGGATCAGATAATGAACATCAA
The DNA here is from genome assembly GCF_047496885.1 of Scyliorhinus torazame. NCBI lineage: Eukaryota > Metazoa > Chordata > Chondrichthyes > Carcharhiniformes > Scyliorhinidae > Scyliorhinus > Scyliorhinus torazame. Next base: position 194,076,239 of record NC_092717.1, read on the forward strand.
CCAAATTGGAAGACTAAATAATTCATGAAGGGGCAGTAAGCTGGAGATGCATTCTCAGCTAAAGGAGAGAACTGTTGAGGAATAAAGGAGAGTATCAAATTGAAAGGAAAGGCATAGAAAGTAATGCTCTGGGGACCCAGGTTCATATCCTGCCACTGAAAATGGTAAAATTTGAATTCAATTCAAATTTGAAATTAAAATATCCCATGATGACCATGAAACCATTGTCGATTGTCGTAAAATCCCATCTGGCTCATTAATGTCCTTTCGGGAAGGAAATCTGCCATCCTTACCCAGTCTGGCCTACATGTGACTCCAAACCCACAGCAATGTGGTTGATTCTTAACTGCCCCCTCAAGGGCAATTATGAATGAGAATAAATGCTAGCACAGTCGGCAATGCCCACATCCCATGAACAAATAAAAAAAATAATTGGCATGGATAGAGGATTGGTTAACTGACAGAAAGCAAAGAGTGGGGATAAATGGGTGTTTTTCTGGTTGGCGATCATTGGCGAGTGGTGTGCCTCAGGGATCAGTGTTGGGTCCACAATTGTTTACAATTTGGATAGATGATCTGGAGTTGGGGACCAAGTGTATTGCGTCAAAGTTCGCAGATGACACAAAGATGAGTGGTAGAGCCATGTGTGCAGAGACAAATAGATAGCCTAAGTGAGTGGGCAAGGGTCTGACAGATGATGACTGTGAGGTCATCCATTTTGGTAGGAATAACAGCAAAATGGACTATTATTTAAATGATAAAAAATTGCAGCATGCTGCTGTGCAGAGGGACCTTGGTGTCCTTGTGCATGAGTCGCAAAAAGTTGGTTTGCAGGTGCAGCAAGTAATTAAGAAGACTCATGGAATTTTGTCCTTCATTGCAAGAGGAATGGAGTTTAAAAACAGGGAGGTTATGCTGCAGCTGGATAGAGTGCTGGTAAGGCCACACCTGGAGTACTGTGTACAGTTTTGGTCTCCTTAATTGAGAAAGGATGTACTGGTACTGGAAGGTGTGCAGAGGAGTTTCACTAGGTTGATTCCGGAGTTGAGAGGATTGGCTTATGAGGAGACATTAAGTAGACTGGGACTATACTCATTGGAATTTAGAAGAATGAGGGGAGATCTTATAGAAACATATAAAATTATGAAGGGAATAGACAGGATAGAAGCAGGGAAGTTGTGCCCCCTAGAACTAGGGGGAGCAGATTTAGCACTGAGTTGAGGAGGAACTTCTTCACCCAAAGGGTTGTGAATCTGTTGAATTCTCTGCCCAGTAAAGCAGTTGAGGCTACCTCATGAAATGTTTTTGAAGAAAAGGTAGATAGATTTTTGAACAGTAAAGGAATAAAAGGTTACGGTGAGCGGGCGAGTAAGTGGAGCTAAGTCCACAAAAAGATCAGACGTGATTTTATTGAATGGCGGAGCAGGCTAGGGGGGCCAGATGGCCTACTGCTGCTCCTAGTTCTTATGTTCTTATGAATTTGAATGTTAATTTACCCATCTACATCTGCAATATGCAAATGGACGGCAAGGGTAGCATGGTGGCACAGTGGTTAGCACTGCTGAATCACAGCACCAGGGACTCGGGTTCAATTCCAGCCTTGGGTGACTGCATGGAATTTGTATGTTCTCCCTGTGTCTGCGAGGGTTTCCTCCTGCTGCTCTGGTTTCCTCCACAGTGCAAAGGTGTACAGGTTAGATGGATTGGCCCTGATAAATTGCCCCTTAGTGTCCAAAAGGTTAGGTGGAGTTACTGAGTAACTGGGATAGGGTGGGGCTGTGGGATTAGATAGGGTGCTCTTTCAGAGAGTCAGTGCAGACTCGATGGGCCAAATGGCCTCCTTCTCCACTGTAGGGATTCTATGATACGAATGCCTCTTACCATATTAGAACCCTGCATAATGTACCTGTTCAATTGTAATCATCAAACATTTATTCTTCGAATCACCTCTCATAATCCTAGAGCCTTAAGAGCTAGAATTATTCTTTGTCCTCCGTCTGAACTCCTTCCAATGAACTAACAAATATATATTCTGTTTGGAAAGCATGCAGCACATTTCTCTTGCCTCACATCACAATGTTAAAAGTAAAATGGAAAAGAGAAATCGGGCTATCATTTCTCATTGTTTTCTCCCCCTGAAGTGAAGCCAGTAACCTATGAGTGCCTGCCATTGCAAACTTTCCCCACCAAGTAATTATATTTGGCTGGCCTCAAGCTTTGTTTACTGAATGGGATTCATTTTTTGACATCTTGAAAGGTCAAAGCAATTTAAATACTGCTCCAGTTCAGCAGAAGAGTAATACACTGTGCATAATGTGGCATCATACACGCATTCATTACAAAACAGCTCATCTTTCGACCAACGATTAGCAACATCATGGGCGTTTTATTGACCTCGCTAATTAGCCGTTTAGGGTTGGCTTTATGAAACATATAAAGATCCAACATGAGGGGAGAACATTTGCCTCATGTGGCCAGTGCCGTCCGTAATTAATGCAGCATTATTCTGTCGCAGGCTGTCTCACATTCCACCTCTTTCCCCACAATCTCTTGATTACCTCCTTCGAGGAAGCTACGGGGTAGATTTTACAAATTTACATTGCTTGGCACAGGGTTTCAAAATGTACTGCTGAGCTCCATCCAGAATTGTAACACTGTAAGCGTTTCCAACATCACCCCTTGAGTTCCCAGAACTACACGGAGAAAATAAATCAACCTGTGATATTAATATGTTTATATCCTGCAATCTTCCATCAGAATACTTGTTGATCCAGTTTTATTTTCAAGATGTTTAATGACCCCCAAATCAATTACGTTCTCCTTTAGGCTGTTCCACATGTCCACTGCCATACTTCAATGTTAGTCAAACCATTCACAGCTTATTTTCTCCCGGTTAGCTCTTTGGAAGTTGTTCCAATGTCCCTTGCATTCCTCCTCGACATTTTTCTTTTAGTTTCAGCCAAACTGATTTAACTTTATGAGTAATGTTTGCCCAGACTGCACAACAAACATTACGAGATCACAAGATACATATGGGTGAAGATCTTTCATTTACTCCTTCCAGAGTACCAATCACTCCCAGCTTCCCATCACAGCTGTTCCCTAAATGAGTCCAGAGTTCAGGCCTTTACCATCCTGCCCAGAAATCCACTTGATCTGTTAATGATTCTTTCCTGTCTTCCACCCTTCTTTGGTTTGAACTGTTCCCTGTTTTCCTGCAACCCTGGCATAACTGAAATGATGTTTAAAAAGCCAGCTAATAAAGTCCACTTCATCTGTCCAGTTACGTCTTTGTTGGGAGAATCGCTAAGTATGGCTTTGGGAAACTGAAAGCTTCATGTCAGGCCTTTTCTCGCTGATTTCATTCTGCCTCTTGCCACACCTCCATATTGCAAGCAATGCCATCAATGAGCATTTAGAAAGATCAGTCTTGTGAAAGAACAAAGAATAGGAACATAGGAACACAGGAACATGGGCATGCCATTCAGCTCATTGAGACTTTTCTGACAACAGTTTGGCTGCTGCACTAATTAAACACATAACCTCCTCATTGCCTCAGCCTTTATTGTTACACAGTGCAGAATGCTCATCTATGAAGTGATTAGAGCTATAGGTGGATAGATTATTTAAGTAAAATGGGGTGATGTTGGGAACATCCTAGCAGTTTTGATAGAGGAGTGTTTTGTTATTTCTCAGGGCATTAATGGACATTGACTTTTTCTTAGTTCTGGACAAGCTTGTGGGATTGTGACGGCTCAACACAGCTACTTGAGCTGGCTTACTTGGCAGGTTGTATGTGGCTAACAAAATATACATCTGCTCTTCATTAAGCAAGTGTTTCCAATGTTCTACAGTTTTGTTTATTTTGTTTGTGCTCTATTGAGCTTGTGAATTAATAGCTCGTTACTATTCCAAATGTTGTCAGACATGAGTGAAGTTTATTTCAAGTGTAAGTGAAAAAAGAATCCCTCCAACGTCTATTTATTAAACGTTTAAGCCTTTGCATTGCTTCTGAGTACTGAATCGCTGTTTAGCTGTAAAAACAGACATGTTGAATCTTTCTAACTTGCATTCATCAGGAAAGTTGCCAGAATGGCAAATTTCAAAAGGAGCAACAATTTATGCTGTGTTATGGGCCAGGGTTTAGAGAACCCCAAAGTGTATCATGGAGTTCACCTGACCCACAACTTTTAATAGATTGTGGTATGGGGAGCACACGGCCCACTCTACAGGTGTGGTACAGCAGAAATGGAAAAGTATTTTTTAAAGCATAACAATGTTTATTTTATGAACTCAAGTTAACCTTTTTAAAACATATAGTGAACATCTTAGAAACCATCAATTCAAATACAACTCCCAAAGAATACAGCACTAAGTAATCCTTGAGCTTTCCTTTTAACCTCCATAAGACTGAAAACAGAACCTTTAACAGAAGCACCTCAGGTTTAACTTCACTACTGAGAACAGTTACCATGTTGAAATCACCAAATGGACATTCATAAGCTTGCAAAGATTTACACACATCCTGCTGTGATTGCAGCTTCTCCAAAACTAAAATGTAACCAAATTACCCTGCAGCAAAAATCCTAAAGCGAAAGTAAAAAGCTGACAGATAGCCCAGCTCCACCCACTCTCTGACATCACTGTGGTAATAAACACCCATTTCTTAAAGGTACTATCACTATAGATACTTATATACATACCCATTTATAAACACCCATTTCTTAAAGGTACTCTCACATGACTGCTGCATGAGAAAAGGGAGGTGATTGGTTGGCAAGTCAAATCTGATTGGTTGCGGCATTGCCATGGAGAATGAATCAATGAACTATTGTCCCCGTAACTTTTGTTCAGTACAAAAAAGCTGCAATGTCTGGACATGTTACTTTTGTCTGCAGAGAACAGGTGCTAGATTCTCCATTGGCCGACAGCGAAATCAGGAGCGGTGATCGGGCGGAGAATAGCTCCCGACGTCAAAATTGCGGCAGGTGCCAGTTTGACGCTGAATCACGATGCTCCACCTCTTCGAAAATGGCACCAATGCAATGCACGCCACGCGTAGCTGCATCACCGTTCGCATAGGTAAACCCTCGGAGCATCCAGGCCCCATCCGACCAATTAGCTGCATGGGCGCTCCAGTGCAACATGTCCCATCTTTCTGGCCCGATCAATGTGTGTGTTGGGGGGGTGTATTGTTGAAGTGTGGCTGCAGCTTGTCAGCCCTGCGAGTGTCTATCATGGACCCAGTCATTCCCGTACCATTTTTTGTGCGATCCGATGGTGTTCCATGCGGCACCGCTGCTAGCCCCTCACCGGTAGCGGATTCGGTGTGGGTTTGGTGCCGATTTTTCTGACGGGAAAGTCCACGAATTCTCCGTTGGCGTCAACATTTGAGGCTGGATTCTCCGATTTTGCGGCTATGTGGGATTACTGGGTTACAGAGAAAGGGTGGATGTGTGGGCTTAAGTAGGGTGCTCTTTTCAAGGGCGGGTGCAGACTTGATGGGTTGAATTCTGCACTGTAAATTCTACGATTCTATGTCTGCAGGATCTGTCAAAAGGTCGGAGCCGCCCCCGCACCGATGCTCCGCCCGGTGGCAGCCGCATCTCGTAAAGCCCCGGCTTTACCTGCCGATACGGACGCAGAATTTCTCCCAATGCCAAAATCACAGCAGGGGCCGGCTTGACGCCGAATCACGATGCTCCACCTCCTTGAAAACGGCATCAATGCGACGCACGCGGCACGTAGTTACAACATCGTTCGCATATAATTAGTGAGCTCAACTGCAATGTGTCATGTGAGAGTACCTTTAAGAAATGAGTGTTTATAAATGGGTGTGTATATAAATATCTGTAGTGAGAGTACCTTTAAGAAATGGGTGTTTATTACTGCAGTGATGTCAGAGAGTGAGTGGAGCTGGGCTGTCTGTCAGCTTTTTACTTTTGTTTTAAGCTGTTTGCTACAGGGTGTGTTTTAGTTTCATTTTCAGAGCTGGATAGCTGCAGTCACAGCCAGAAGGGGTATTAGTCTCTCTCTCTGTAATCTGAAAACTGTAAATTGATCCTTTGGTGATTTGAAACTAATAACTTCTCTCAGTAGTGACTTTAATCTGATGTGCTTCTGTTAAAAATTCTTTTTTTTAAAGTCTTATGGATGTTAGAAGGACAGCTTAAGGATTACTTGGTGTTGTATTCTTTGGGGGTTGTATTTGAATTAATGGTTGCTAAGATTTTCACTGGATGTTTTAAAAAGGTTAACTTGAGTTCATAGAATAAACATTGTTTTGCTTTAAAAAATACTTTTACATTTCTGCTGTACCACATCTATAGAGTGGGCCGTGTGCTTCCCATACCACAATCTATTAAAAGTTGTGGGTCGGGTGAACTCCATGATACACTTTGGGGTTCTCTAAACCCTGCCCGATAACAAATTGAGGACTCACCCTGGATAAAATTCCATCTACTGGATTGGCTTTGTGAAATTAAAGACAGTGAGGGGTGAGCATATTGTGGTTGCTTTTCAGGTGTGGTATTCTAGTTTTAGTAGGGAGTGTGTTGTGGACAATGGCTGTTTCAAAGGCTCAGAGGATTTTGGGGGTGGAGATGGTCACATGCAGTACATTACGGACAGAGACTAAAAGCAGACTGTTAGATTTGGCAAAAAACATTGCAGTTAGCAATACCTGACAAAATGCGAAAAGATGAGGTAATTATGGTGGTGGCTAAGCATTTAAAGTTGCCTGAGATACAGTTTGACACATTGGAAATGACAAATATTCAGTTACAAATTAAACAAATGGAACATGAGAAAGAATTAAAGCAGCTTGAATATGAAAGCAGGAGAGAGGAAAAAGAAAGAGAAAGGGAGATACAGATCAGGGAAAAAGATAAAGAGAGAGAGTTTGAACTTCAGAAAATGGCCATGAAACATGAGTCAGTTAAAATTGGCAGGCATAAAGGGAAACGTACAGTTGGATGATAGTGATGAGGATAGTGAGATAGAGCGTCAAAGTCGATGGCTTGGTGGGAATCTATTTAAATATGTCCAAGCATTGCCAAGGTTTGATGAGAAGGAGGTAGAAACCTTTTTCATTTCATTTGAGAAGATAGCTAAACAAATTAAATGACCTCAGGACATGTGGGTATTACTGATTCAAACAAAGCTGGTAGGTAGGGCTAGTGAAGTGTTTGCATCACTATCAGTGGAGGTATCTGAGTCGTATGAGCAGGTGAAAAAATCCATCTTAGCTGCATATGAACTCGTGCCTGAAGCCTACAGACAAAGGTTTAGAAATTTAAGGAAAGAACCTGGTCAAACATACATGGAGTTTGAAAGGATCAAACAGAGTAATTTTGATAGGTGGACAAGGGCTTTGAAAATAGACCAAACGTATGAAGCTCTCAGAGAAATTATACTTTTGGAGGAGTTTAAAAGTTGAATTCCTGATGTAGTGAGAACTCATGTGGAAGAGCAGAGGGTTAAAACGGCAAGATTAGCAGCAGAAATGGCAGATGATTATGAATTAGTTCATAAATCAAAGTTTGGTTTCCAATATCAGTTTCAGCCTGTGAGGGACAGAGACTGGGGACATGAGAAATACTCAAGTGATAAAGGTAAAGGTGATCTGATGGGAGATATAAGGAGAGTGTACCTCGGGCTAAAAGAAAATCCAGGACGGTGGAAAAGAAATGAAATATTTCAAATGTTTTCACTTTAATAAACTAGGTCATGTAAAGTCACAGTGTTGGTGGTTGAAGAAAAGCACTGGGAACGCTGGTATGGTAAAACAGGATACGACAGTGGAGTTTGTTAAAGTGGCAAAGCAAAGCCCAAGTGAAGCGAAGGAGGTGCAAAAGATTGTACAGCCTGTTCAAGAGGTGATTGATAAGAATGTGCCAGATCTCTTTAAAGAATTTACTTGTGTGGGTACAGTTTACTCATATGTATCAGGAGGAGTAGGTAAAGAAGTCACAATTTTAAGAGATACAGGAGCTAGTCAATCTTTAATGGTAAGAGATGAGGAGTTATGGAAGAATGTTGACAGAAAAAGTGGTAATATGTGGAATTCAGGGTGAAAGGAGTAGTGTTCCATTATATAAGGTAAGGTTGGAAAGTCCAGTGAAGAGTGGTGAAGTGGTAGTAGGAGCAATAGAGAAACTATCTTGTCCAGGAATACAGTTTATCTTGGGTAATGATAAAGCCAGTGGAAAATCAGACAACTGAAGTGTTGAAGGACGAATATCCTGGGATTTCTCCGGATTGTGTAGTAACAAGGTCGTAAAGTCACAGGTTAAGACAAGAGGAGAAATAAAAGAGTGAAGATAAAGTTGAAGTGCAATTATCAGAAGCGTTTTTTGACCAGATGGTTGAAAAAGAACAAGAGGTGGAGGACGAGGCGGATATTTTTAGTTCAGGAAAATTGGTGGAGTTACAACAGAAAGATATATAGAAATAAAAGGATGTATCAGAAAGTATATACGGAAGATGTGTCTGAGTGTATACCAGAGTGTTATTACCTTAAAAGTAATGTCTTGATGAGAAAATGGAGACCTTTACATATGCAGGCAGATGAAAAGTAGGCAGATGTTCATCAAGTAGTATTGCCGGTAGGGTATAGAAAGGAGGTGTTGCGAGTTGCATATGAGGTACCAGTGGGAGGTCATTTGGTAATAAGGAAAACTCAAGCTAAAATCCAAAAACATTTTTATTGGCCTGGACTACATAAAGATGTAGTTGGTGAGTGGAACAATTGGTGAGTGAGAAATTGGAAATTACATTATTGGATTACGTGTCAAATTTTAGGGAACGATTAAATAGAGCAGGTGAATTGACTAGACAACATTTAAAAGTTGCACAAAATGTGATGAAACGGGTAGCGGGCAAGAAATCTAAAGTTCATAGTTTTGCCAGTGGAGATAAAGTTTTAGTATTGTTCCCATTGGTAGGTGAGCCTTTAAAATCAAGGTTTTGTAAGATTGAAATGAAATTAAGTGAGGTGAATTATGTGGTAGAAACACCAGATAGAAGGAAGACTCACTGAGTGTGTCATGTGAATATGCTTAAAAGGTATTTTGAAAGGGAAGGAGAGAAAAAGGAGATTTTAATGATTCGAACTCAAAGTGACAAACCAAATCCAGATGACTGTGAATTTGACATACCTCAAATTAAATTGTAAAATGAGGATGTTCTTAAAAATTGGAATAAATTGTTGAATTACCTTCCAGAGGAAAAAACAGACTGACCTGAAAGAGTTATTGATATCACATGGGCAAGTTTGTGGAGATAAATTGGGAAGTACTAAAATGGCTATACATGATGTAGATGTGGGAAATGCTGTTCCAATCAAACAACAGCCATATAGACTTAACCCTTTAAAATTGGCACAGGTCAACAAAGAGATTGAGAGTATGCTTAAAAATGGCATAATTGAAGTGGGTTCAAGCCAATGGAGCTCACCCATAGTGATGGTGCCTAAACCAGATGGTACCCAATGGTTGTGTGTGGACTATAGAAAGGTTAATGCAGTTACAAGAATGGATTCTTATCCTATCCCATGTTTAGAGGATTGCATTGAGAAAGTGGGACAATCGGCTTTTATTTCCAATCTGGATTTACTTAACGGTTACTGGCAGGTACCTTTATCCAAAAGGGCAAAGGAGATTTCAGCTTTTGTGACTCCAGATGGTATATACCAATTCAAAGTTATGCCATTTGGCATGAAAAACGCACCAGCCACATTTCATCGGTTAACTAACAAAGTCATTTCAGGATTACCCAATTGTGCGGTATACATCGACGATCTGGTAATTTTCAGCCAGACATGGAAAGAACATTTCAAACATCTGATGGAGTTATTCGATCGACTTCAGGAGGCGGATTTGGTGATAGACCTAACCAAAATTGAATTTGGAAAAGCCCAAGTCACTTTCCTTGAGGAATTTACGATACCCTCGAGATGAAGGGAAATAATGCGATTTCTTGGCATGAGTGGATTTGATCGAACATTGGTGAAAATGTTTTAGATGCGTGGTTGCTCCACTGATGGACTTGCTGAAGAAACGTTGAAGATTTCAGTGGACAGCGGACTTTCAACAGGCATTTGACTGCCTGAAAGATGTGATAACCAATGCTCATGTGTTGGAGAATTACAAGGGACTCTGTGATCAGATTGAACTGAAGTATCTGACTTTAAAGAGAAATGCCGAGGCGTAGAGAAATGGACGGATCGTGCACGGACCTTCTTGTTCAAAGAGACTGTCAATCGAGAAGGATTCCAGTTGGAGGAAAAACAAAAAATGGACTATGTTGTTCTATCTGTTTGCGTGTGTTGTTTTTTTTTAAAACGAAAAAGTATATTTATGGTGTGCATTTCTTTAAGGATAGTGAAAAGGTGCAAAATGAAACCATCTTGAAGTTGATGGTTTATTTTTTTTTCTTGGGAGTAGGTGTCATGTGAGAGTATCTTTAAGAAATGGTGTGTTTATTACTGCAGTGAAGTCAGGGAGTGGTTGGAGCTGGGCTGTCTGTCAGCTTTTTACTTTCGCTTTTGGCTGTTGGCTGCAGGGTGTGTTTTATTTTTGTTATCAGAGCTGGGTAGCTGCAGTCACAGCCAGAAGGGGTATTAGTCTCTCTCTCTGTAATCTAAAAACTGTAAATTGATCCTTTGGTGATTTAAAACTAATAACTGCTCTCAGTAGTGACTTTAACCTGATGTGCTTCTGTTAAAAGTTCTTTTTTTAAGTCTTATGGATGTTAAAAGGACAGCTTAAGGATTACTTTGTGTTGTATTCTTCGGGGGTTGTATTTTAATTAATGGTTCCTAAGATGGTTCTTACTTCGGTGGTAGGCAAAGTAATGGAAAGGGTGCTGAAGGATAGGATTTCTGAGCATCTGGAAAGACACTGCTTGATTAGGGATAGTCAGCACGGATTTGTGAGGGGTAGGTCATGCCTTACAAATCTTATTGAATTCTTTGAGGAGGTGACCAAGCATGTGGATGAATGTAAAGCAGTGGATGTAGTGTACATGGATTTTAGTAAGGCATTTGATAAGGTTCCCCATGGTAGGCTTCTGCAGAAAGTAAGGAGGCATGGGATAGTGGGAAATTTGGCAAGTTGGATAACGAACTGGCTAACCGATAGAAGTCAGAGAGTGGTGGTGGATGGCAAATATTCAGCCTGGATCCCAGTTACCAGTGGCGTACCGCAGGGATCAGTTCTGGGTCCTCTGCTGTTTGTGATTTTCATTAATGACTTGGATGAGGGAGTTGAAGGGTGGGTCAGTAAATTTGCAGACGATACGAAGATTGGTGGAGTTGTGGATAGTGAGGAGGGCTGTTGTCGGCTGCAAAGAGACATAGATAGGATGCAGAGCTGGGCTGAGAAGTGGCAGATGGAGTTTAACCCTGAAAAGTGTGAGGTTGTCCATTTTGGAAGGACAAATATGAATGCGGAATACAGGGTTAACAGTAGAGTTCTTGGCAATGTGGAGGAGCAGAGAGATCTTGGAGTCTATGTTCATACATCTTTGAAAGTTGCCACTCAAGTGGATAGAGCTGTGAAGAATGCCTATGGTGTGTTCGCGTTTATTAACAGAGGGATTGAATTTAAGAGCCGTGAGGTGATGATGCAGCTGTACAAAACTTTGGTAAGGCCACATTTGGAGTACTGTGTACAGTTCTGGTCACCTCATTTTAGGAAGGATGTGGAAGCTTTGGAAAAGGTGCAAAGAAGATTTATCAGGATGTTACCTGGAATGGAGAGTAGGTCTTACGAGGAAAGGTTGAGGGTGCTAGGCCTTTTCTCATTAGAACGGAGAAGGATGAGGGGCGACTTGATAGAGGTTTATAAGATGATCAGGGGAATAGATAGAGTAGACAGTCAGAGACTTTTTCCCCGGGTGGAACAAACCATTACAAGGGGACATAAATTTAAGGTGAAAGGTGGAAGATATAGGAGGGATATCAGAGGTAAGTTCTTTACCCAGACAGTAGTGGGGGCATGGAATGCACTGCCTGTGGAAGTAGTTGAGTCGGAAACATTAGGGACCTTCAAGCAGCTATTGGATAGGTACATGGATTACGGTAAAATTATATAGTGTAGATTTATTTGTTCTTAAGGGCAGCACGGTAGCATTGTGGATAGCACAATTGCTTCACAGCTCCTGCGCCCCAGGTTCGATTCCGGCTTGGGTCACTGTCTGTGCGGAGTCTGCACGTCCTCCCCGTGTCTGCGTGGGTTTCCTCCGGGTGCTCCGAGTTTCCTCCCACAGTCCAAAGCTGTGCAGGGTAGGTGGATTGGCCATGATAAATTGCCCTTAGTGTCCAAAATTGCCCTTGGTGTTGGGTGGAGGTGTTGAGTTTGGGTAGGGTGCTCTTTCCAAGAGCCGGTGCAGACTCAGGGGGCCGAATGGCCTCCTTCTGCACTGTAAATTCAATGATAATCTATGATTAATCTAGGACAAAGGTTCGGCACAACATCGTGGGCTGAAGGGCCTGTTCTGTGCTGTATTTTCTATGTTCTATGTTCTATGTTAAGATGTTCACTATATGTTTTAAAAAGGTCAACTTCAGTTCATAGAATAAAAATACTTTTCCATTTCTGCTGTACCACACCTGTAGAGTGGGCCGTGTGCTCTCCATACCAATCTATTAAAAGTTGTGGGTCGGGTGAACTCCATGATACACTTTGGGGTTCTCTAAACCCTGGCCCATAACAAATGCTCCGCCTGCGTATGAATGTATGTAACTTCTCGCAAGTGTAAGTTAGCCTGAATGTGAGCAAGAGTGATAATCTTGAATCAGTTGTTCGTGTAACTCTTAGCACACTTGTGGTTGTTTAGCTAGTGTTGACTAATCATAGAATCACATCTAATATTAAACAATATGTTTTGAGGCAGCACGGTGACGCAGTGGTTATCCTTGCTGCCGCACGGTGCCGAGGTCCCAGGTTCGATCCCGGATCTAGGTCACTGTTCGTGTGGAATTTGCACATTCTCCCCTTGTTTGCGTGGTTTCGCCCCCACAATCCAAAGATGTGCAGGATAGGTGGATTGGCCACTTAATTGGAAAAAGTGAACTGGGTACTCTAAATTTATTTTTATAAACCCAATATGTTTTGAGCTTTGTGTGGGCTGGCTAAGCACGGTGAGTACTCTGCCTATTGAGACAGCCGAAGGGACATGCTGTTTGGTACAATCCCACAGTAATTGGGACGTATGACTTAAGAACTTGGCATCACACCAGCAGTGAAATTCACCTACCACGTTAATCATATATGTGTTGGGAAGAATCACTGGAGAAGCTGTGCAAATGGAATGGAGTCCTGGCAGTTTGCAGGGTGTGAGGGTGGGATGTGAAGGTAGCTGTGGGAGACTTTGGACTTATAGTGAGTATTCCGTGGCCCACCTTTGGAAACTGAGGAGCAAAGGAAATGAAGAGAAAAGTTGG